>NW_026593286.1:29251401-29343904 GCF_907164565.1 Psammomys obesus | reverse complement strand
ATCTATCTATCTATCTATCTATCTATCTATCTATCTATCTATCTATCATCTATCTATCCACCTAACATCTACCTATCCTATTATTATTTAAAGAGCCCTGACTAATACTAATAATTAATAGGGTTAATCCTATGCTGTATGAGGACAGAATTATGTTAATTTGTTCCTTCCAATTCTTTCTCTTTTTTCTTTAAAGAGTTACTTTTCTTTAATATGTATGGGTGTTTTCCGTGCATGTAGCGAGACACACTGCATATATGCCTGATGTCTGTGGAGTCCAAGAGAGAGCTCTACATCCCTTGGAACTGAAGTTATGGATATTGTAAGCCATTATATAGGAGCTGGAATGGAACCCAGATCCTCTGTAAGGACAGCAAATACTCTTTTAAAATAAATTAAAAAAAAATTTTTTTTAATGTAAGTAGGTGTCTTGTTAGCATGTCTGTATACCAAGTGGATGCAATCAGAGGGCATCAGATCCCCTGGAACTAGAGTTACAAGCAGTTGTTATCAGTTACCCTGTGGGTGCTGGGAATTAAACCTTCATCATCTAAATGATCAGTCAGTGTTGAACCATCTTTCCACCTTCGTGTTTTTTTTTCTCTCTCTTCCTTTCTTCCTTCCTCTCCCCCTCCTTTCCTCCCTCTTTCTTTTTTGGAGGCAGAGTCTCATGGATTCCAGGCTAGCTTTGAATTTGCTACGTAGCCTAGGAGATTTTGAACTTCTGGTCCTCCTGCCTCCGTGGGCTGGGCTTACAGGCATGTGTCACGGACTTATGTGGTGGGAGAGAATTACGCAGGCTTCCTGCATGCTGGGCAAACACTTGATAAAGAGCTACTTCCCACTCCAATTTTTTCTTTATAACAAAATAATAATTTACAGTGCAATTTTGCATCTTCTTTTTAAACACTCCACTTCTTTATTATTGTTATTATTATTTTCTACTACTACTATTTACTATTATTTTTATTTACTACTTACTATCTTGAGAGAAGGTCACAAGCCCTCAAGCTCCTGATTCTCCTCCTTTGCCTTCCAAGTTCTGGAGCATTGTGCTCAACATAGCACCCAGCTCCCTTCTTTATTCTTCATAAGAATGTCATTATTTACATTGGTACATCATATGTACGTTTGCACATTTTGCTGTTTCCACCCAAAGACATTTCATAGAAATCCCCCACGTTAAGCAGATGTTACCTTTTAGTCCTGGCTCCAACATTTATTTATTGTGTGTCTTTGGGTAGATGACGTAACCTTTCTGGCACAAGCTCCGCACTTAATCATAAAGTCAAGCATTGCTTTCTCCTGGGACAATAGTGAGAACAAATTGGTATCACATGTATAAATCTCTAAAACAACGAACCCGGCAAATAATAGGTTTAATCAAGAGTTACCTAATCCTACAACCACTGCAGGGAATGCAAAGCCTTTCTTTCTTTTAGGCAGTTACAGGCTCTGGTTCAAGGGTTAGTAACTGAAAGTCTGAGCATCTACGTGGTGGGGGTGGGGTGCTGTAGACGGGAGCTCTGGGAATCCAACGACATCGGGTCATTACCTTAGAAGAGTTTCTTTTCCTATGCTTCAGTTGATGCAGCTTCAAGATGGGAATTATAACAGTATGTGGTAAAACACCAGTTGTGGCATGGATAAAATTATGAGTATGACACCCAGTGAACTGAGGGCATTCAATAGGAACAAGAGCAGAGTGAAGGGCAAAAGCCTAGAAGGTCACTGGCTTAGCCCCTGACATTTGCTGGCTGGTTAGCTGTGAGCACATTATTATAAGCATTTGTTTTAAAAGTTGATTTTTTTTTTTTAAATAGGGCCTTATGTTGCCCAGGCTGACCTAGAAAACCTAATGTCACTGCTTCTGACTCCTAAGTGCTGGAATAATATGAATGCATCACCATGCTTGGCTTTAAAGTCCATTCTCTGTCTGGGGAATGGGAAGATACTCACTTTAAAGCATGGCCTTGCAAGCAAAGCATGATAATGTGTGAATGGAGATGGTGGCGATTAGGAAGTGATCAGGGCAGGGAGGCTGCTTCTGTCCCTCAGTGTTGTAGTCCAGCCACATGAGCTTTATTTACTGCTCCAGGACTCTAATCTCCCTTCGCAGCCGTCATTTCAAACCTGGTCCTGCCTATGAACTCTCAGAATCCAAGTCTGCAGCAGATGGGCATGCCTGCATCTTAGCTGTCTGTTCTCCGCATCTGGGCATGGCAAAGCCCGCAGGGAGTGACGTCACGCTTTAGTCTCCCATAATAGCATCTTTCTCTGTTTCTTCCCTGTGTGTGAGGGACGTGTTTTATTTGAAGTTAGAGGTAACTCCTGCTCTCCTCAGCACAGATCTGTCACAGATCTCAGCAAGCCTGGCCAGGCAGCTGCACAGCATGCTTGCAGTCAGAGAACGTGGGAACGGGATGGGAGGAGAGTGGTCATCACTCCCAGCCAGCTTCCTTATTCCCCCTGGGCTTTTGTAATCCTCCAAAGACATCCCAGCTTCCTTGTTGAATCTCTGCCCAGAAGACCCTGCACTTCTTCCTGATGCAAAGCAAGAGAAAAACATGCAACCCTGAAGGTCTCTGGCTTCTTTAAGGCCAACACAGAAATTTTTAAGAAAGTAGGCAAGGTGTAGCTTTCATCAAACAATCTCTCTATCTTCTTGTAGAGACCTGGCTCCCAGTGATAACACAGGAATTTACTATGCTTGCTTCTGGGGCTGTGCCTTATTTAAAAAAAATTCCATTCCTCGTACTATGCTTCACATTTCATTGCACAAATCCCTGTGGACTCAGTTCAGCTCTCCACCCAGAAAAGAAGCACGAGCATTTGCAGAGCTGTGAGTTTGAAGACCTTAAACATGAGTCCGCAGTGCCCTCCTGTGGTTATATTTGCTAACTATCGAAGGCTCAGAGATGAGAGGAAACTGAGATTTCACAACAGCGAACCCTTAGAAATATGCTTTTCTCTTTTGAATACAAGTTAAGATAACACACCATCCCCACTTTACACAAGTATGTTTTGTCACATAGAATTGATTTCAAAATTTCAAACATCTCTACTTTTAAAAAGCAACAAATACACAAGTACTGTTCTTTATTTTGGTTGTAAAAATCATTGGAATGTTCCATTTGAGCCACATGTCTGTCTGTTTCCATTTAAGTTCTGCAACCTTAGGAAGTGGAACACAGTTACACACTTTTCTTGAAGATATTTTCAATAAGTTGATTAACTTATTGAATAGCTATTTGATTAATACAGAGTGATTCTGTATTCCTTCACAGGTATTCCATTTTGATGTCACCTTCTATACTATAAGACTGTAAGAATTTGCCATACGAATAGGTCACATACCCTATCTTCTCCATCAGAAATCCTGGAAAACTGAGAGTTACCCTGTAGGAATGAACAGGCCTCCAGCACCTGCAGCTTACACATTGGGGTGAAGTGATGATGACAAATAGGGCCCCCTCATTTAAACACCACACTTTCAAATCAGCCAACAATAAATTATTATTTTTCAGACTCAGTAGCCAAGCAAGGATCTGTGAAGGGAATCTGGTTTTTGCATTTTCAAGTCAAGTTGCATTTTATTAGAAAAACTCCAGAGCACTGGGTAAAATAAAAATCACATTCAAGCTGTGGAGAGACGGCTCAGCTGTTAAGAGCACTTGCTGCTCTTGCAGAGGACCTGGGTTCTATTCCTAGCATGGCAGTTAGGGGGGACCCTCTTCTGGCCTCTGTGGGGCACTGCACATGTGAGGTGCACATACATACAAGCAGGCAAACACTCACACACATAAAATAAAAATAAAGATATTTTAAAGGTCACATTCATAGTCATAGCAAAATTATGTAGTTAAGGGCAAAAACCACTTGAATGAACTATGGTTAAGAACATGGCACCTCCTCCCAGGCGCTGATATACTTCAAATGGTGTGTAAAATGGAAAGAGTGGGAGCAGGCTTCTATGAACTCAAGTGTAAATGTTGTTTTCATAAGATGAGGAAATGCGATGAGAGCCATTCCCAAGCCTTTCTACCTCTTTCTTAATGTTTGCTGGCTGGTTCATCTCAGCTGTTTTGGCCCAAACTCCTTTCTAAACTGACTGATTCAAACTGACTTCTTTTGGTTTCTGACTGATTGCTCTGTTTGGCCTCAGACTAATTCTGGCAATATGTTCTAATTTTTTTGGCTCCTTCTGTCTTCACTTGTGTCTAGTTTGTTCTCTGTGCAACCTGTTTCTGTAAAATTGTCTTGGTAAAAAACTCTCAGTAAAAAACAAAACAAAACAAAACAAAACAAAACAAAACAAAATACTCTCCTCTCTCTGCACTGCTCTTAAGGAGCCTCTCTTTCATGTCTTGTTCTCGTGAGAGATTGGCATATTCTATCTCTGACTGATTCTGTCAAATCTTTCTCTGATTTGTCACCTTGTCTGCCCCTCAATTAGACATCACTTTCAAATATGGATGCTTCCTTCTATAAACTTATCTTCCCTTTGTTGTTTGGGGTTAAATGTATGTACTAAGGGCATGTCTGTATTCCAGCCAGATCACATTGTAATCCAGAGTGTGTCTGCATTCCAACCAGATCACATAAACCCAGAAAGTCTTTGGATATGACCTCTTGCCAGAGCAGCGATATTGCTGGATTAAAATTTCTCTACACTCAAGCTTTTATGACTTGTTACTCTCTGAGCCTCAGTTTTCCTCTCTGTAGACAGAACTGCTATGAGGATTAAATGAGACAAAGGACGTTGCAAGTTTAGCACAGCGCATGGAAGCTTACTAACAAGCAGCTGTGTCTATAGCTACTCCATGTCCTTCAGGTAAAGTGAGAAGACTTTAAACAGCATGAACCAACACTACAACAGGGGCTGTCGATTTTGAATTGATGGAAGCTCTAATTTTTAGGTCTAGGCTCTTTGTTTGATTATGGACCTGCCATATAAGCTGAGTAAGGACTTTGAACATTTTTTAACCTTTACAGTTCAGTTTCCAGGAATAATAGCGGTGTCTATCTTGTCTGGTTCTATGAAGGTTTAAGGATCCACTACATTCGAAGTGTTTAAAGTGAGTCCTCAGTAAATGGGTCTTCCGGAAACACCTGGTCCTGCTAGTTAAAAGTTGGAATCCATCCGGTGTCTAGGAAGTAATTCAACTCACTCATTTATGTTAGGAACACGCTTTTCTAAGTCAATTGGATTATTTTGCCTGTATGTGGTATCAGCCAGTCCTGCTCAATGGAACCATAAGCTAGTGGGTTTGCATAATTATAGTTTTTGCAGGGGTCAAATTAAGTAAAACTCACTAGCAGCAGGACATTGACATCATGGTAGAAGGGAGGGAAGACTTTTCTGTCCATGATTCCTAGTTCAACAGTCATAACCTGATTCTCATCACAAGAAAACATAGGACAAAACTGGGTTGGGAGGCTTTACGCAAAATAATCAATGCTTTTCATGAACAAGGAGAGACCAAGGAACTGTCAGAGACAAAGGCTACTTCACCCACCAACAGGGCTCCCATCTAAAGAGCACTCTGCCACCTGAGCAGCCAGAATACAGTTGCATCTTGTGTTTCCTCTGCAAAGGGCTGTCAGTGTGCCTGCACAGGACTTTCCCCCAGATGTTTTTAACTCCTTCAACCTCTTTTTCTATTCAGAGTTTGAGCCATGGAGAACTCTTCCCAGGGCATGCTACCCGTTTGTAGCCATACACCAGGGGTGTCCAAAATCAAGCTATATTTCATTGGAAAATAACCCCAAGCACTGGTAATAATAATAATAATAATAATAATAATAATAATAATAATAATAAAACAATTCCATCTAAACTGCAACAAAACTTCTAATTTTATGTAGTAGACAGAAAATCTCACACACGTAAACTGTGCTTAAGAAGATGGTACAGGGAATCATATGAATGAAGGGGGAGTTAGTAAGACTTCGAGAGGACAGGAGCTCCACAAGGACCAAATATATCTGGGCACAGGGGTCTTTACTGAGACTGAGTCTCCAAGCTAGGACCATGTATGGATATAACCTAGAACCCCTCCTGGGATGGAGCCCATGGAAGCTCAGTATCCAAGTGGGCTCCCTAGTAAGGGGAACAGGGACTGTCTCTGACATGAACTCAGTGGCTGGCTCTTTGACCTCCCCACCCCCAAGGGAGGAGTTTGCCAGGCCATAGAGGAGGACAATGAAGCCAGTCCTGATGAGACCTCATAAAAGCTAGGGTCAGATGGAAGTGGAGGAGGACCTCCCCTACTAGTGGATGTAGAGATGGGCAGGGAGGAGATGAGAGAGGGAGGGTGAGATAAGGAGGGAATGAGGGAAGGGGCTACAGCAGAGACACAAAGTAAATAAACTGTAATTAATATTAAAAATTTAAAAAAAAACAAAGATGGTACCCCAAGGACCATTCATGGATATAACCTAGAACTCCACAGATGTAGCCCATGGCAGCTCAGTATCCAAGTGGGTGTCCTAGTAAGGGGAATAGGGACTGTCTGACATGAACTCAGTGGCTGGCTCTTTGACCTCCTCCCACCCCGAAGGGAGGAGCAGCCTTGCTAGGC
Source organism: Psammomys obesus (assembly GCF_907164565.1). Classification (NCBI taxonomy): domain Eukaryota; kingdom Metazoa; phylum Chordata; class Mammalia; order Rodentia; family Muridae; genus Psammomys; species Psammomys obesus. Next base: position 29,337,320 of record NW_026593286.1, on the reverse strand, counting down.
CGCAGAGGAGGAGTTTTCCACTAGTCCTAATGAGACCTGATAAGCTAGGATCAGATGGAAGGGGAGGAGGATCTCCCCTATCAATGGCCTTGGAGTGGGGCAAGGAGGAGATGAGGGAGGGAGGTTGGGATTGGGAGGGAATGAGGAAGGGGGCTACAGCTGGGATACAAAGTGAATAAAATAATTAATGTAAAAAAGATTTCATTAAAAAAAAAAAAGAAGATGGTCCCCAGTAAACCAAGCAGAATCTTACAGCCTTGGAACTACAAACTCAAAGGGGACGGTTGAGAGCAAACACCCCATCAGGGGGGCTTCTACTACCTGCTGCATTCTGGTGAGGTTCACCTGTCCAGCGTTTCTCCCCTTTCTCTGGGTTTCCCCATGTTCAGTTTCTTCAACTCTCGCTTCATGTGTTAGGGTAAGGCTGTATTCCATTCTGGGAGCTAGCCTGTGGGAGCTCTGCCTTTTCTTTGGAATTCTTGCAAAACAAGGCACGTGACCTGTGTCAGGCTAAGGTACCATGCCAAGGATGTTTTGTTAATGGTGCTCTGCAGTGTTTGCAGAGGGGGAAGTCACAAGCACGGAGACACTAGGAAGAGCCTGTTTCAGGATGAAGCCACCAAAGAAAGCGGAAGAGGGTGCAGGACGCCCAGGTAGAGCTGTGCCTTGAGACAGGGCATCTTGATTTTGCTTTCTTTTTTACCTTTTAGCATTATAAGACAACAATTCTCTTTCTTCTCTTAAGTCAGTTTGCTTTTAGGTCACTTGTAAATAAAGTTTGTAATTGATAGAGCGTGTTACTTTAGAGCCAGTGTTGCTTCCACATTCACGGTCTGGAGCCTTCTGGGTTTGTGCAAAAGAGAGATAAGCATCGCTGACAGTCGGTGTGTTTGCTGAAAAGCAAAACTCTTTATAGGTTGCCAGCTGACACCTTTGAAGCCACCTATGAATTATAAAAGAACATAATGTGTCTAATATGTCTGAAGCAAAGAGTGCAAGAATGGGTAGAGCAGTAAAAAATAATAGCACACATACATCTAGAAGTTAGCACAATGGCTTATACATCTTTACGTTACCTTAAGTATATCCTAGAACTTCCTTTTTTCTGGACTTTCCAAATAGCTGTAATGATTTTAAGTATCTAGATGTTTGAAGATTCTATCACAGTAATTTATAATGTAGATGTATGTATGTGTGCGGATTTGAATCTTAACTTGAGCTTCAGTGGGGACCCAGATCTTCTTGGAAATGTCTGGTACGGTGATGGCTCATGCTTCCTGGGAGGGCATCGTGTGGCCAGGAGACTGGGATGCTGTGTAAGGCTTCTGCTAGTCAGGCGATGATTCTCCTCAGAAGGTTGGCGCAGCACTCAGACCAGTTGTGAGTAAAAAGTGCGCATCACTCACTCTCTTATTCAAAGTGAAAAACTGATTTTATGACACCTATTTCACATGTTGGGGGTGTATGGGTGGGGGTGGTGCTTTGTGGGTCTTGAGGACTGAACTCGGGTCATGGAGAGGATAAGGCAAGAACCTTTATTTTCAGAGGCATTTTGCCAGCCCTTGAATTTATTTACGTGTGTGTGTGTGTGTGTGTGTGTGTGTGTGTGTGTATTTGCATTCATGTGGGCGTGTGCACCTGTGCATATGTGCATGCAGGCGTGTGTTCACATGACATGTATGTACCTGTGGGGGCCAGAGATCAACAACAGATATTTTCCTTAGTCATTCTCACCTTGTTTTCTGAGACAGGGTCTCTGTCTCTCTCCTTGAACCTGAAGCTCATCACTTTGGCTATATCGGCTGGCCAAGGGCTCAGCCATCTGCCTGTGTGTCAGCGCCCCACCCCAATGCTCCCATTACAAACACATCAAGCTGCTGTACCCAGCTTTCGTGAAAGGGCCGGGGATCCAAATGCAGGTCCTTGCGCCTAAGCAGCAAGCATCTCCCCAGCCCACCTTACATCTGCTGGTAAACCCAGGTTTCCTGTCACTTCCTCTTCTGGGCATTAATTGTTTCTGTCATTCTCAACTCTTCTCTTCTAAAGAATTTTTCAGTTCGCTGCTCAGATTCTCAAACACACACACACACACACACACACACACACACACACAGCGCTGATATTTCACTCAGGAAAACACTACACTTATAAATTAATTTGGAAAGAATATATATTATTGTAACACATCCTTTAAATCAGAGACATTGCAGGCCTCCCTATCAACTCAACTCCTCTTCTATATCACTTGGTGTGTTTTATAACTTTGTTAGTACAGATGTTGTGTATTTATGCCATCTTTCTGCTTATGGTTTTTCTAAATACAGGTTTCCCCAGTGTGTATAGAAAGCTGTTGGTGTTTTCATTATTTATTTCGTTCTTGTCCTGCTTACTAAGCTTTCTTCCTTATCATAATAGCTTTTCAGTTCAGTCTCTTGGTAATAAGGCACATCAGAGCAAATATCTAAGAATGTTTTCTTATCTTTGAAAAAAAAAGTATAGCAAATATTTCTCTGAGTACTGAAAAACAGGAAGGGTAGTGTCTTCCTCCCAACCTGAGGTGAAGCCTACAGTGTCTTCTAATCCTGTGTCCAACATCGTGTGATGGCAACTTTCACATGGTTTATTAAAAGCATCTTATGATTCTCACGTCTTAGTAAGTTTTATTTATTAATATTCACTCAAGGATGCTGTTCCAGTTTGATTTTGGTTGCTGTGAAAAACACCACGATGATATGCAATTGGGGAGAAAGGGTTTATTTTAGCTTACAGGTAGAGTCTATTATCACGGGAAGTCAAGGCAGAAACTCAGGGCAGAAGCTTGAAGTAGACTTCGTGGAGGAATTACTTACTTGGCTTACTGGCTTGTTTTCTCAGCCCACTCGTCCAGGTAGGGAACTGTCCAGAGTGGGCAGGGCCCTCCAATATCAATTAGAAATCAGGAAAATGCTCCACAGTCCCATTCACAGATGGGGGCAATTCTTCAATCAAGGTTAGCCTCCATAGATGCTGTATTATTGAAGTACTTTTTATCATATTCTGAGATGATGTTTTATTTCTTTTTCTGTTTAAGTTAATGGTATGTAAATTTCTTACTACGAGGAAATGCCAGGCTGAAAAGATGGCTCAATGGTTAAGAGCACTTGCTAATCTTCTGGATATCCAGGTTCAATTCCCAGTACCCAACGTGGTGGCTCTGAATTCTCTGAAACTACAGAGTCAGGAAATCCAATACCTTCTACTGGCTTCTAAGAGGCTCAGGTTCTCATGTGCTGCACAAACACATATGAAGGCAAAACACTTACACACATTAAATAAAAGGAATAAGAAAGAAAAAGAAAAGAAAAAAATGAAAGGCCTACATTTGGGGAATTGATTTCATATGGTGAATTTTCTTTAATAAGCCACTAAATTAGATATATTGAGTACTTAAATATATGCATAAATATTCATGGTCTACTTGGTTATACCTTCCTAACATTATGTCAGCCTCACAGGGTCAGCTGCAACCTTTCCAGGTCCTGCATCCAGACTAATCTAAATAACCTGGGAATTCTCTGGGTTTTGAGGGCTGGGGGAGTTTGTCTGCAGATGATCTGTTTTCAGCCCTTCTGTGTCGGTTACTTTCTTAGTTCCATTTCTGATTTCTCCACAAGTTTCCAGTCCATTCCATTTCTCTGCGAAATTTGTGTGTTCCAGAAAATTGACAGTGTCTAACATATTTTCAAGAGTTATGTGGCATTTGCTTGGTATTGTATTTTCTTTAAAATTAAAGTAAGACTCATTAGTATCTATGATCCTTTCCTTTCTAATATTGGAACTACAGATTCTCTTTATCTTATATATATATGCTAGTTCTATATTTCTGATTTATAAAGTTTCATTTAATTATTATTTTCAAATTACTATCAAGAGATTAATTCATCAGTGCCATTTAATTTCATTTGTGCATGTGTGTGAGGTGCATTCATCTGTGTATATACATGTGTGGGTACACATGCAGGGCCAGAACGAGATGTTGAGGGTCTTCCTCCACTACTCTCCAGCCTACTGCCTTGAGACAGGATCTCTCATCAAATGGGAAGTTTGCTCTGTTGGCTAGTCTGGCTGGCCAGTGAGCTCCCAGGATCCACCCGTCTTTGCTGCATTATGCCAGGGCCACAGGCATATGTGAATGTGGGGGTTAGAATTCAGGTCCTCATGGGTGAAGAGCAAGAGCTGTTACCTGCTAAGCTATGTCCAGCACCCTTTCATTTTCTGTAATTTTTTTTCCCACCAATCAGATGTGCCAAACCAACACTTGCTTCTGAAATTGGCTTAATGTGAAGGACGTCTACGCCTAACCGTGGCAGAGGAGGCATCCTCCAGAGGTCTGTGAAGTCTTATGGTCATGAGAAACGCTGGCGAAAGTATAAGAGCAGGGGTTTTGGAAGCTGAGCCCAGGATCTGCTTCTCCTGAGGCGTGCTCCCAATTTAAGGCTGGTAACAAGTCTGTGTCTAGCTACGCTAGAGAGACTGGCTTCTGGTTTCAGCCACTGCTTTATCAAATCTTCAAGTCTTGTGTCCACAGGTGCCTGATTCTGCTACATGGAACTGTCTGCACGTGTAAAATGATCTCATGATGTACCTTGGTGTGTGGCAGGCCTAGTAATCATCTTCACTTTTTTTTCCCTCTCTTTTACTAAGAACATACTCTTCAGAATGAAAGTTAGTATCATGCTGGCAGTCTCCTTGCACTTCCTCTTCCTCTGTGCATGCGCCTTGGGAGATTTTGATTCAACACGCCATTTGAGGAAACCGCTTATGCCCTGAGCTGTGGAGTCCAACTTGGCTTTGATCATAAACCTAGTAACTCCGTCCTGAACTAATCTGAAGATTTAAGCCGGGAGTTGAATAATAAAGTGTGACATTAACATTCATGGCTTTATAACTGCGCCTGTCAAAGCCTTGTTTATATTCTTACAATCAGATGGCTTATGAACTCCAAAGCCAAAGAGGCATGGATGCTTCTGCGTATCTATAATTAGACGAGTAGTGGTTAGCTGTGTCCAAGGTGATTTATAATTGCATGCGTTAGGCAACGTAGCTTCTGAGAGACTGGGCTGCAAGCAAACTTTCAGGGTCAATTCTTGAAACCCAGAGCTTTTGTTTCTCGTTCTTTCCCAGAACATGAAAGCGTTTTAGCAGAGCAGCAGGCCTATCTGAGTTCTAGTTATGTGAAACACCTTCTACGAGGAAGGCTCCTGTGTAAACAAGATGGAGATTACAATACATAGCTCTTCCGTACAAGTGCTGTCTGTCTTAGCACGCCGTGAGCACAGGTCGTGTGTACTGCTCCATGCCATGCAGATGCATTTTTCTGCCTGCCACCATCCCCTCCATTTGCCTCTCTCCAAGGCATTACACTCCGTCTTTCCTCACGAAGCTCTTCAGCTAGCTCTGATTTCTCTTGAGCCCCAAACAGATATCTAGTTACCTCCCCCAATGTCCTTTCTCATGGCCTCCTGTCATGTCCCACTAGCTTTTGAGAAAGCCTGGCTTTGATTTTCTTTTCTTATTTTTTTCTGATCATATATATATATATATATGTATATATATATGTATATACATATATATTATATATTTGCATTTATATATTATCTTTATATATATAAAGTAATACTTTATATATATTATACTTTATATTACTTTATATATAAAGATAATATATAAATGCAAATATATAATTAATATAAATATATAAATAAATGTATATTATATAATACATATTATTACTTTATAGATATACTTTATATATATAACTTTACATCCCAAGGGTGCCCCTCCCTCCTCTCCTCCCACTACTTCCTTCTTTTGTCTCTCCTCTCCCTTTCCCTCCAGAAAAGGGGAGTTCCCTCTCCCCCATGTATCAACCCTCCCAGCACATCAAGTCATATCAGGACTGAGCATGTCTTCATCCCCTGAGGCTAGGTAAGGCAGCCCTGCCAGGGGGAAGCGATCCAAAAGCAGGGAATAGAGTCCATGTTAGAAACAGCCCCTCCCCCACCTCTACTCACCAGGTGCCCCATATGAAGACCAAGCCACCCATCAGCTACATGTGTGCAGGGGCCTAGGTCCAGTTCATGCATGGTTCTTAGTTGATGTCTCAGTCTCTGAAAGGCCCCCTGGGACTGGGTTAGTTGTTTCTGTTGGTCTTCTTGTGAGGTTCCTATCCCCTCCATGTCCTTCCTTCTTTCCCCCAACACTCCCACAGGACCTCTGGAGCTCCGTCCCATGCTTGGCTGCAAGCATATGTCCCAATCCGCTGCTAGCTGGAGCCTCCCAGACAACATGGGGTGGGTCTCAGGTTGGGCCAATTATTGGTTGGACTCTCCCTCAGTCTTTGTTCCCTCATTATCCCTTTCTGTCTAGCAGGCAGCGTAGTTTTGGATCACAGGTTTTGTCAGTGGGTTGTTCCTCTCCTTCCACCAGTCCTGCCTGGCTGGGAGGTGGTCATTTCAGTCTTCATGTCCTCCTCTGTTAGGAATCTCAGATAGAGTCACATCCATATCCTCCCAGGGGCCTACCCTGTTGCGGAACCTCCAGCTTGATGTCTCCCTCAGTTTCCCTTCTTGTTCCCAGCCCTCTCACCTCCCACACCTCTTCTCCCTACATCTGATCCCCACACTTGTTTCCCTCCTAGTTCCATCTCCTGCCCAGTCCCCTCTCTTCATCCACTCCTGCTGTCAATTCTATTTCCCCTTCTGAGTGACATTCCAGCACCCTCCCTTAGGCCCTCCTTGTTACTTAGCTTCTTTGGGTCAGTGGATTGTAGAAGGTTAACCTGTACTATAGGTCTAATATCCACTTATAAGTGAGTATATACCATGTGTGTCTTTCTGGATCCGGGTTACCTCACTTAGGTTGATCTTTTCTAGTTCTATCCATTTGCCTGCAAATCTCATGATTTCTTTGTTTTTAATAGCTGAATAGCTTTAGTAGCCATTCTGACTGGTGTAAGATGGAATCTGAGAGTCATTTTGATTTGCACTTCCCTGATTGCTAAGGACATTGAGCATTTCTTTAAGTGTTTCTTAACATTCAAGATTCCTCTGTTGTGAATTCTCTTTTTAGCTCTGTAGCCCATTTTTAATTGGATTATTTCATTTGTTGATGTTTAATTTCTTAAGTTCTTTGTATATTTTAGATGTTAGCCCTCTCTCTGATGTAGGGTTGGTGAAGATCTTTTGGCAATGTAGGCTGTCATTTTGTTCTATTGATAGTGTCCTTTCTCAATTTCATGAGATCCTGTTTATTAACTGTTGATCTCAGAGCCTGTGCTGTTGGTGTTCTCTTCAGGAAATCATCTCCTATGCCAATGAGTTCCAGACTTTTCTCCACTTTGTCTTCTAATAGGTTTAGAATCTCTGGATTTATGTTAAGGTCTTTGAACCACTTGGACTTGAGTTTTGTGCAGGGTGATAAATAAAGATCTGTTTGCATTTTTCTACATGCAGACATCTAGTTAGGCCAGCACCATTTGTTGAAGATGCTTTTTTTTTTTTTTTTTCCATTTTATGGGTTTGGCTTCTTGGTTGAAAATCAAGTGCCCATAGGAGTGTGGGTTTATTTCTGGGTCTTCAGTTTGGTTCCATTGATCAAACTGTCTGCTTCTAGTCAATACCATTCAGTCTTTATTACTATTGCTCTGTAGTATAGCTTGAGATCAGGGATATTGATACCATCAGAAGTTCTTTTATTGTACAAAGTTGTTTTGGCTATCCTGGCTGGGTCTTTTATTTTTCCATATGAAGTTAATGGTTGCTCTTCCTAGTCTGTTAAGAATTGTGTTGGAATTTTGATGGGAATTGCATGGAATCTGTAGGTAGTTTTTGACAGATGGCCATTTTTACTATGTTAATCCTACTAATCCACGAGCATGGGAGATCTTTCCATCTTCTAAAATCTTTTTCAGTTTCTTCAAAAACTTGAAGTTTTTATCATGCAGGTCTTTCACTTGCTTGGTTAGAGTACACCAAGATATTTTAGATTATTTGTTGCTGTTTTGAAGGGTGTTGTTTCCCTAATTTCTTTCTCAGCCCTTTTGCCACTTGTATAAAGCATGGCTACTGACTTTTTTGAGTTAATTTTGTATCCAGACACTTGCTGAAGGTGTTTATCAGCTGTAGGAGTTTTCCAGTAGAATCTTGGGAATCACATATGCATATTATCATATCATCTGCAAAAAGCGATATTTTGATTTTTTTCTCTTCCAGTGTCTATTCCCTTGATTTCCTTTGCTTGTTTTATTGCTTTAGCCAAAACTTCAAGTACTATATTGAAGATATATGGTGAGAGTGGGCAGCCTTGCCTTGTCCTTGATTTTAGTGGGATCACTTGGGCTATTTATTGGCTTGCTATATATTGCCTTTATTGTGATTAAGTATGTGTCTTGAATACCGGAGCTCTTCAAGACTTTAAACATGAAGGGGTGTTGGGTTTTGTCGAAGGCCTTTTCAGCATCTAATGAGATGATCATGTGTTTTTCTTTTCTTTCAGTTTGTTTATATTGTGGATTATGTTAATGGATTTTCATATGTTGAACTATCTCTGCATTCTTAGGATAAAGCCTACTTGATCATGGTGGATGGTATTTTTGACAAGTTCCTGGATTTGGATTCAAGTATTTTATTGAGTATTTTGTGCATCAGTGTTCATAAGGGAGGTTGGTTTGAAATTCTCTTTCTTTGTTGGGTCGTTGTGTGGTTTAGGTATCAGGGTGACTGTGGCCTCATAGATTAAGTTAGTACCTTCTGATTCCATCTTGCAGAAAAGTTTGAGGACTGTTGGTATTAGTTCTTTGAAAGTCTGGTACAATTCTGTGTTAATACCATCTGGCCCAGGGCTCTTTTTGGTTGATAGGCTTTTGATGACTTCTTCTATCTCATTGCAGGTTATAGGTTTATTTAAATGGTTAATCTAATATTGATTTAACTTTGGTAAGTGATATCTATCAAGAAAATTATCCATTTCATTTAGATTTTTAAATTTTGTGGCATATAAGTTTTTGACATATGACCTAATGATTCTTTGGATTTCCTTGGTGTCTGTTGTTATATCCCCCCTCTCATTTCTGATTTTATATTAATTTTTATTTTATTAATTTTATTCATTTCTGTCTTTTAGTTTGGCCAAGGGTTTATCTAGCTTGTTGATTTTCTCAAAAAAAAAAAACAAAAAACAAACAAAACAAAAACAAAAAACAAAAACAAAAAGAAAACAGCTCTTGGTTTTGTTGATTTTCTGTATTGTTCTCTTTGTTCCTAGGTTATTGATTTCCGTCCTGAGTTTGCTTATTTCCTGCTGTCAACTCCTCTTGGGTGTGTTTGCTTCCTTTTTTCTAGAGCTTTCAGGTGATCTGTTAAGTTGCTAGCATAAGCTCTTTCCACTTTCTTTATGAAGGCACTTAGGGCTATGAACTTTCCTCTTAGCACTGCTTTCATTGTGTCCCATAAGTTTGTGTATATTGTGCCTTCATTTTCATTGAATTCTAGAAAGTTTTTAATTTCTTTCTTTCTTTCCTCCCTGACCCAGTGGTCATTATGTAGAGAGCTGTTCAGTTTTTATCAGTTTGTAGGCATTCTTCTGTTGTTGACGTCTAGCTTTAATCCATGTTGATCTGATAAAATACAAGGTGTTATTTCAATTTTCTTGTATTTGTTGAGGCTTGCTTTGTGTCCGAGTGTGTTGTCAAATTTGAAGAAGATTCCATGAGTTTCTGGGAAGAAGGTATGCTCTTTTGTGTTTGGATGGAATGTTCTGTAGATATCTGTTGCTTAGTTTTGCTATTTCTTTGTTTATTTTCCTTTTCACTGGTCTGTCCATTGATGAGAGAGGTGTGTTGAAGTCTCCCACTATTAATGTGTGGGGTTCAATGTATGATTTAAACTTTAATAATGTTTCTTTTACAAATGTGGGCACCCTTGCATTTGGGGCACACATGTTCAGAATTGAAACATCTTCTTGGTCGATTTTTCTTTTGATGATTATGAAGTGCTGTTCCCCATCTTTTTTGATTAATTTTGGTTGAAAGTCTATTTTTTTTAGATATTAGAATAGCTACTCCAGCTTGTTTCTTTTGTCCATTTGCTTGGAAAACCTTTTTCTAGCCCTTTATTCTGAGGTAATGTCTATCATTATTGCGGACGTGTGTGTGTGTGTGTGTGTGTGTGTGTGTGTGTGTTTTGTATGCAACAGAATGATGGGTCCTGTTTACACATTCATTCTGTTAGCCTGTATCTTTTAACTGGGGAGTAGAAGCCATTGATGTTGAAAGATATTAATGAACAGTTGTTGTTCCTTTCTGTTATTTTGATGTTGGTGGTGGTAGGGTATGTGAGCATGCTTCCTTTTTTTTTTTTTTCTTCAGCTGTGGGGTTGTTTCTTGTGCTTTCCTGGGTATAGTGAGCCTCCTTGTGTTTGAGTTTTCCTTCTAGTATCTTCTGTAGCACTGGGTTTGTAGCTAGGTACTGTTTAAACTTGGTTTTGTCATGGAATATCTTGTTTTCTCCATCTACAGTGATTGAAAGTTTTGCTGGGTATAGTAGTTTTGGCTGACATCTGACCAGCCCCTTCTGGCTTTCATAGTGTCTGTTGAGAAGTCAAGTGTTATTCTGATAGGTTTGTCTTATATGTGACTTGGCCTTTTCCCCTTCTGGCTTTTAGTATATTTTCTTTGTTCTGTACATTTAGTGTTTTGATTATTATGTGATGGGAGGATTTTCTTTTCTGGTCCAAAATATTTGGTTTTCTGTAGACTCCTTGTATGTTGATAAGGCATTTCTTTCTTTAGATTGGGGAAGCTTTCTTCTATGATTTTGTTAAAAATATTTTCTGGGCCTTGGAGTTTAAAGTCTTTTTCTTCTTCTAGTCTTATTACTCTTAGGTTTGGCCTTTTCATATTGTCCCCAATTTATTGGGTGTTTTGTGTTAGGAACTTTTTGATTTAACATTTTTTTAACTGATGTACCGATTTCTTCAATTGTATCTTCTACACTTGAAATTCTCTCTTCCATCTTTTGTATTCTGTTATTGATGCTTGTGTCTGCAGTTCTTATTCTCTTCCTGTGGTTTTTCATCTCCAGGATTGTCTTGGATTGTGTTTTCTTTATTGCTTCTATTTCCATTTTTAAGGCCGGGGCAGTTTTATTCATTTCTTTCTCCTGTTTGGTTGGATTTCTTTAAGGGATTTATTCAGTTCCTTCCCCTGTTTGATCGTATTTTCCTGTGTTCAACTCCTTCACATGTTTAGTAGTATTTTCTTGCAGTTCTTTATTTATTTTCTTCTTTTAAGGCCTCTATCATTTTCATAACCTCAGATTTAAGATTGTTTTCTTGTGCTTCTGGTGTGATAAGATCCTCAGGGCTTGCTGTGGTAGGATAGCTGGGTCTTGGTGGTGTCGTATAGCCCTGGGTTTTGCTGCTGGTCTTCTTGTGCTGACCTTTAGCCATTTGGTTGACCCTGTTTGGTTGAACATTTTCGTTGACCAGGCAACAATAGGTTCCTGGGATTGTAGGTAGAGCTTGTGGTCCCAGACAGCTTCACTCCTTTCAGTTCCCAGCTGCTCCCTGATCCCTGCTGGTCTCCAGTGCCTCAGATCAGGGTGGGTCCCAGGAAATGGCACAGGCTGGGGAACTGGGGTATGGGACACGCAGAGAAAGTAGAGCACAGAGGGCCCTGGGCAGACCTGGCCACTGTTGCTCCCAGGTTATGGCAGGCCAGTAGGTAGTGGGGAGCAGTGGGGGAAGGCTCTTACCTTCTGCTCCTTGGTCCACACTGATCTCGGGGGCCACAGATCAGGGTGGGTCCCAGGAAATGATGCAAGCCAGGGAACTACTGCTCTCTGGTCTGTGCTGGTTTCAGGGGTCAGCTTTGATTTTCAAGTGGTTCTGGACTTAAGAACAGGGGAAACTCTAGTTCCATGTGAATTTTTAATAATAAGCCAGCCAATTTAAGACATAACACAGTTCAGAAATGAGAGTGGGCATTGATATTTTGTAGCACATGATAGTTTTACACCTGGATATTTTGTCTTTTTTTTTTTTTTTTTTTTTAGGTGTATATGGTGTATGTATCTAGGGTGTATGCATGTTTGTATGTGTGTTGGGGGTAGATAGGCCTAAGGCTTGGGAATTTTGATTGCTCATCTACCTTAGTATTTCTGAGGCAGGGTCTCTCAGCCATACCCAGGGCCTGATATTATGGCTAGGCTTGCTAGCTAGCCTTTTCTACAGATCCTACATCTCTACTCTCTAAAGCTGGAATAATAGCTGGGTCCCCACATCTACTTGGCAATTTTATGGGCTCTGAAGATCCAAACTCTGATCCTCTTGCTTGTGTGGCAAGCATGTTGACTGCTGAGCCATCCATCTTCCCATTCCTGTAACCGAATGGTTTCACAACCTTCAGAACTACAACAAGCAACATCTTTTGCAAATAAATACGCTTATGAATTAGTAGGCTGTTGATGCTCCTGAGATTCACAAGGAGGAATGTAGAGGTCTGACACTCAGTTCTATTTGGAGTCAAATTCCAGAGGTCGGGGTTTCAAGTGGGAGATGACCAGTGTGCACTGTATCTCGGGGGCAGATGATCCAAAACTCTGACACTGGTGAGTGGATAGGTGCCTGGATCCAGAGCATTGACTTTGAGGATTCCTGGGATAAAGGGGACAATCTATGAATGAGGGCTGATCGGATCCAGGGCCCCTGTGGATGTCTCTGGGGTCTGGGAATGGTGAGCTGTGGACCACCCTGCACTTTTATGTGCCCTGGCAGTGAGTGCCTAGCCTCAGGTTTGGGAGTCCTCTGCCCTAGTGGCCAGACTTCAGATCCCTCCACTTCCTCTCTGGGCAGCACCAGAATTCCTGGGACATATCTGGCCAATTGGGTCTAGGGCCCCCGTCGCTTTAGCCTGGATCTGAGAGTCACTAACCATGGGCCTCCTTCACTGTCTGCATGCTCCAGCAAGTGCTATCAGAGCCCCAGGTCTGGGACCATCAGCTCTAGTGACAAGACATAGGATTTCTCTGGCTGTCCCCTGTGGGCACCATTGGGATTCCTGGGAAAGTGTTCCCCACATCCAAACCACTGTTCTGTGGGTCACCCCGTGGAGACCAAGCAAACAGCAGAAGTATAGGGTTTCTGGATCCATGATAGTGCAGCCCAGGACGATCTGAGTGGCAAGAGCACAGAGTCAGGCAGACCTATGGGCCACGAATCAGCTCCCATCTGAGACATCCTGCTGTTGTCACCCACACTGAGCCATTTAGGGAACCTGTGCACATGCACTGTGTGCCCCCTTAAACCAGGACAGCACCCAACCTGCACTTAAACCCTGCTTTTCCAGGCACCTGTGTGCAATTGCCCCCTGACCTTTAAGGCAGGCTCCCATGCATGCTTCTCTGCCTGTGCACATGCGCCCGTGACCTTTCTTCCTTAGCTGCATCTGAATCACCAGCATCCATTCTCCAACCCCTGGACCTCTCTCATCTTTCTGAAGACTACTCCAGACTCCAGAGACAGGTGAACCCAGTCTGCAATACAGACCCAAGGAACAAACAGCCAAGGCTACAGATGGCACAGATGGCCAAAGACCAGTATAAGAACACAACCAAGAAAACCCAGGATATCATGGTTTCACCAGCGACCTCCAAAGTCAATGGATTTTCTAATGTGTCTGAGACACAAGAAAATGATCTATGCTTATTTAGTTATTAAAGGCACATAAAAAGGAAACGAACAAAACTTTCAAGGAAATACAGGTGAATACAGCCAAACAAATTGAAGCCATCATGGACAGACAGGAATCCATAATCAAATAGGTGAAGAAAATGGTGCAAGATATGAAAACAGAATTAGAATCAATAAAGAAAACACAAACAGAGAAAACCCTGGAGCTGGAGGACATAGAGATCTTTTCTCTAAATTCTTACAATGGTAAGCAATACCAACAGAATACAGGAGATGGAAGAGAGAATCTCAGGTGCTGAAGATACAATTGAAGAAATAGATACATCTCTCAAAGAAAACATCAAAGCAGATGCTGAGACTCATAGCCAAACATTGGGTGTAGTGCAGGGAATCTTATGGAAGAAGGGCTTCCCCTTCTTCCATAAAGACCTGAAGGGGACAGGAACTCCACAAGAAGACCAACAGAATCAAAAAATCTGGGCTCAGGGGGAGGCCTGCAGAGACTGATGAATCAGCCAAGGACTATGCGTGGAGAGGACCTAGACCCCTTGCTCAGATGTAGCCCATGAGCAGCTCTCTATGGGGGTTCTACATAGTAAGGGGAACAGAGCCAGTCTTTGGCATAAACTCAGTTGCCTTCTGTTTGATCACCTCCCCCTGACAGAGAAAGAGAATCCAGACAATCCTGATGAGACCGGATAGGGTAGGGCCAGACAGTAGAGGAGGAGGATCTCCTCTATCATTGGACTAGGAGACGGATATATGGGGGGGAAGAGGAAGGTTGGGTGGGACTGGGAGGAGAGAAGGGAGGGGGCTACAGCCAGGATACAAAGTGAATTAATAATAAAAATTAAAATTAAAATTAAAAAAACCAACAAATTCCAGGGGTGATTAAAGTGTAAGGGGACTTTAATCATGGCGAATTTGGGGAAAAGGGGAAACGAGTCTCAGGTTCACACGGGAAATAGTTAAGTGCGGTGGGGACTAATGAGAACCTTCTCTGGGCATATTATAAAGCGCATTGTTAGCTGCAACATCATCTTTGCTCTCTAAGCTTAAGCTACTCTGCTCCTGCATGCACAGTGAAGACGCACAAAACTTTAACAACCAAAAAACCCCCTCGCGAACATGCAATGTTTGTTATTCCTACTGAGCAATCCATGGCACAAAAATAGTTTAAAATTTTAGAAAAACACAAAGGAAAGACAATTTCTGTAATACTAGCATCTTAATTACCAAATTCTGGTATCTAGCCTTTTTTTTTTCTGCTATAATTTCTATACATTTTTCTATCTAGTATTTTACTATTGTGCATAGATGTATGTGTGTAAACATATGTGTGGTTATGTATGCGTACCTGTGTGCTGGACACACATGGAGGGTAGAGAAGAATGTCAGATATCTTTGTTATGTCCATCTTATTCCTTGAGACAGGATTTCTCAAAGTGGAACTAGGCCAGCAAGCCTTAAGGATCCCCCTGTCTCCAGTCTTCATGGTGTTGGGGTTATAGGTGAGCAAGCAGCCTTGTTCAACTTGTAAAAACTTCCTTTTCTCTTCCCCTCCCTCTCCCCCTCATTCCTTCCTCCCTCTCTCTGTGTGTGATAAGATTATTGATAAGAGTAGATTCTCTTCTACCGCATGGGTCCTGGGATCAATCCCAGGCCACCAGGATTGGCAGCAAGCCCCTTTACCACGAGGCTGTCTTGCAGGCTTTGCCTAGCCCTTTTTACATGGATATTGAAAACTCAAGATGCTCATGTCTGTGCAACATATGCTATTACCCACTGAGCCATACCCCTGGTCACAACTACTCTATATGAAACTTTAAATATTAAGATTAAATATATGGTATGTATATCACTCGCTTTTTCCACTTAGGTTATTCTAAGAAGCTTCTTAACCGTTCCATGTAATTTTCAGATTGAACCTCTGTGCTGGATTCTACAGGATGTGGTTTTTCTTTTCTTTTCTTTTTGTTTTTTTTGTGGGTTTTTGTTGTTGTTGTTTTGTTTTTATGATGGCCTTGAAGGATGAATAGCTTTTTTTTCCCTTTAAAAAGAGAAAGCAATACTTTCACTTTGTACCAGTAGGTGTCATCCATTTACACAAAACATCGTCTAAGAAGGCTAATGCAATTCAACACAAGTGCCCAGGGGGAAAGAGTATTTAGGTTTTAGCCGAATTTAGAGCTCTCCCTCAGTCTCTCTCTGAGTGTTTGTGTGCGTGTGTGCATGTGTGTGTTTGTGTGTCTGTTTATGTGTGTACATGTGTATATGTGGGCTTCTGTTTATGTATGTGTTTGTGTATGTGTGTGTGCCTGAATGCATATGTGTGTTTATGTTCATATTTGTGCATGTGTGTGAGTGTGTTTGCATGTGTGTGTGTATGTGTTCAGATGTGACTCTGTATATATTTATGTGTGTTTGTGTGTATGTTGAGGTTGAAGGGTCTACACATTCTACCTTTTTGAGACAAGATCTCTTTGTTGCTCATTACTTTGTTCCCCAGGTTAGCTAGCATGCAAGCTTCAGGAAATTCTCTGGTCTCCCATCTTGCTGTAGAAGCAATGGAGTAGAGATGTGCACTAAGGTACTTGATTGTACATGGATTTTGGATGTCTGAACTTAGTCTTCATGCTTGTGTCTCTCTAGCCAGAGAACACTTTCTTTTTAATGGATTAAAGCTCATAGGTTTGAAGATATCACTTTTGTATCCTCAAAATTTGCCAGTTACCAAGCTGAAGTTATTAGAGCCTGCCTTTGAACAGCTACCCTAGAAAGGTTGTCATGGTTTCCTGCAAGGGGTCACTGGTCTCAGTCCTGTCAATGACAATTTGAAATATAGTTAGCTTCTTTAAAACATGAAATAATCATTAAAACTAGCCAAAACTCAAAATTGTAACAACTAGCATCACTTAATAATATTTTGAGAATTTTCATATACATCGCCCTTTCCTCGTTACAAGGGTCTTCTGAGGTCACAGATGAATTAATTTCTGAGCAGAGAAGTTAGACTTCTTTCCCAAGGTCATGGAGCTGGTAATTGGTGGGGTTGAGACTAGAATAAGTCTCTTGACTTTATTCAAATCTGCATGTTTATAATGTCAAAGGGTGTTGTGCTTTAAAGCATGTGTTTAAACAGTCAGTCCAAGCAGGACAGTGACGAATTCCTGTAATCTCATCAGTCAGAAAGCTGAAGCAGGAAGACCAAGAGTTTGAGGCCAACTTGGACTATGAAAAACAAATACTCCCCCAAACAAAAGCTACCATCACCACCACCAACAGAAAATGTGTGAAAGAAAATCAGGTCTTTAGTTATATTTTATTTGCCATTTGTTATGTAGGCTCACACTATGTTTTTTATATAAATTGAAATTTTAAAAAATTGATATTTTCTTACAATTGTTGAAAAAAATCAGAAGACATTGCAAGTATTTTCCTGTGGTGATATCCAACTGGAGCTGTTTTGCCACCACTTTGCTGGGTTCTCCCGCTCCCTTTTGTTTTTTCTCTGGGTCCATGTCACTGTCTTATCTACTTGGCCATGGCTGCTTATGACTTTGTGGGTCTTTTCAGTTGTAATCTTTGGGGAACGATGATGAACTTATTCAAGTTGTATTGTCACATTTCAGAACACTTAGCATAGCTTCCAGAACCAGCCTCAGAGTCGGGCAGAAGAGCACTGTCCATATATCAAGGCCATGTAATTTTTTTTTTTAGTCAGCAGTGGTATCATCACTTGATTACCTAGGAGTATACAAAGTGTGGGAAGCGGAGGACGGATGCTGGGGGTCTGAAGACTATTGATGCCAACATTCAATAGAAAAAAGGAATCAGAAGAACTGACATAAGAGCCAAGAAAGAGAGATGGAAAAGAGGAAAGAAATGAGTCCACTTGTACCTGAAGGTTATACAGGGACTTCACTGAAATGTGTAGACTGTGAGGACCAAGGTTCCCTTCTGAGAATTAGTCTTCCAACTGGGCACAAGATGAATCTTACAAGAGACATGCAAAGCAGCCTAACACCAGTGTTATGGTTCTTAAGCCTGATAGCTCAGTAGGAATGCATGATACACATCCAAGGTACCATGAGTATAACTCCAAGCGTAAAGCGTAGCATCAAAGATTCAGAGAGCTCAAGGCTGCTAAGTGCAGATCATCCACTGGAGACTCCGGGATAAGCTTGGGAAAAGTAGTTCCAAGGAATGAGGAGAGACAGAAGCAACTGACCTGGATTGAGGGACTATGAATACTAGGAAATGAAGACTATGTAGACCGACATTTATTTACTAAGAGAGAAGTGGTGGGCAGGGAGCTGGGTTTGCAGGAAGTGTGTGGATGTGCATGCACGCATGCATGCATGCATGGGCATCTGTGATTGAAATGGTTTTAACATGTTTATAAACTGAAGGGAAGAGATGTAGGCCAGTGGCCTGGCATCAACAGCAGGAGCAAGGGAGCCAAACCCCCAGAGATGCCAGAGGGAATGGGAACTCAAGACATGACTTAGGGATGCTCTGAATGACACCTAACTGGGATGAAGGCCAATGTGTCTTAGTTAGCGTTTGTTTGCTTAACGTATTAGTCATATCATTTTATGACCCATCTTACACTGTTATCTCATTGTTTTAAGCCTGGAGTGGGATGAATAATTGTTTTTTGTGGTTTTATGGGTTAACGAATAACGCTAAATGAGAAGATGTTTGACTATTAAAATGGAACGCTCTTTTGTTTGATTCTTAGGGATGGGCAAATGGTAAGGTTAGAGTTGAATTCGGATGAGGAATTAGTTCCTATATGAAATACAAATAGGCTTTGATCTGTGTTCACAGTATCATTTAAAAGAAAGAGAAACGGCTTACTGCTTAAGAACATGTGCCTGTTCCTGCACCCAGCTCCCAGCACCCACATGGGGTGGTCCACAGCCCCCTGTAATGACAGCTCCGGGGATCCAGCTCCCTCCTCTGGCCTCCGTGGGCACTGCTCATGCACATGGAGACACACATGCACTCATGCGCACATGCACACACAGATAAAAAAAAAAAAATGGTCACCGGAAGGCGTTACTGAAGTAACATGGTTCTCCGAAAACCAGGAGGAGTCAGTCAGTGACGTTGAGGGTCACCCACGGGCCACTTCAGATACAGCTGTGTAAAGGCACCTGCATTCCTTGGTGTGAGGCTGCTAGCAGTCCAGGTGTAGTTACAGGGAAGTGGGAGGGGAAAGTGAAAGCTATCAGAATCAAAATGGAGTCACTTGTGTCAACTCAACCTCTCCTGCACCCTCCAAAAAGTCAAGGTGCATTCTAAGGGAAGGATTCTTAAATTAAGATTGCCTGATAGAAACTATTACAAAATAATCTTCCAGGACCACAATCTTACTCAAAAGATTCTTCTACAACTGCCTCTGCCCAGCCTCAGACAGCCTCTGCCTCTGCTCAACCTCAGACTGATGGCTCTCTCACTATGAACCCTCAGGGCCAGGGTTTCTCAGTGTCTGATGTAACCCTCAGTTTGTCTTTAAAAACTTCCCAATGCCTCACTATCTTGGAATATGCATGCCATCATTAACTATGACACCTGTGTGCCCCCTTTGCAGTGTTCAACTATTCCCATACAGATGCCACTATTTCTATGAAAATTCTCTCTGGATTTTTGTTTGCTTTTAGGCTGACAAAAATCGCACTCATCATACCCATATGTTGAGTTTTCAGATGGCACGGGGCATTGGAGCAAACGGATGCAGAAAAACCACCAAGAAGCTAGTGAATGAAATCACTCGGGCAAGTCTTGCTCCCTAAACTGATGACTGTGAAAGCCCAGGCCTAAACAAAAGCAGGATTTCTGTAGAAGAAAGGACACTGAGAGGGGGGGGAGTGAGAAGAGGGACAAGAAAAGGAGGAAGTGTCTGCTGGGGGAGGGGGTTTGGAGAAGCCCACATCTCAGTGGTCTCAGAGTGGCATAAGCATTTGATACAGGAAGAGGAAGGAACAAATGCATCCAGAGATGAGGAACAAGAGAGGAAGGCACCCCTGTACAGAGTCATGAGGGGCGGTTGGTCCTAACCTAACAGCCTCAGGAAGCCATGGAGGGAGGGGGGGGGGAAACTTACATTTACAATGCTGGTGGAAGTCTTTGAAATGGGAAGAGGAAGGTCTAGAAGGTGAAGAGAGAGGGAGAATGGATGCTGATAAGGCAGTGACCCTGGTAGGAGAGGAAGGAAAGAAGAAAAATACTTGGGACATAGCTAGGAAGGACAGGAACTGAGGCTCACTGGGAGTCAATGGGAGGAAGAAGAGGGCTGGCTGAGCGGCCGCATGGCAGCCTTGCTCCACAGAGAACGTGTGGGAGAAGGCGCCGTTTTGATTAGTAAGAACTGGGCTGTTTTCATGCCTGCACACTTCAAAATGTAAACGCAGCGCAAGGGACTCATTGGTGCCTTCGGGACGTTCATTTTAATTCCTAGTTTTTGTTCTCAGAGACCTGGTGTGTGAGTTCCTCTGCTTCCCCCAAACATTGCTTTCTGACAGCTCTAAGCAAGGTAAGATGAAGATACCTGCAGCAGTTGAAAAAGGCGAGCACGAGGCGTAGCAGAGAGAGCTGTACACCCTTTAAAGCAACAAACTTTCCATCCACTCACCACCCTTGCCCCAGTTTCTGCACACACAAATCAAAACCTACTTAAGTCATGGAATTAAAAAAAAAAAAAAAAAAAAAAAACAAAAAAAAAACCAAGCAAATAAAAAGTACTTCCTGGGGGTGTTGAATGGAAATTTTTTCTCTCTTTTCGCTTTTTATACTCAGTTTGTTTTTCAGGCACAAGGAAAGTGGTTCTGAATATTTAAAACCACAACCATTTGTATTCTTTTCGGAGATTTTTGGGAAGCAGGGATGTGGGCGATAAACATCATTTACGTAGAAGCTAGCTTTGCTCCCCTGCTTTGTACCAAATGTCCCTTCTATCGAGAAGCATGGTAGAGGCCAACAGATTCATATCAAACAAAAACATACATATTCACTTGAATTAGAGTGAAGTTCAACCATAACTGGTCCAACCTTTCTCCCCTGGAGGTAGAAACCCTACACTTAAATTTCATTCGAAAAGTTGTTTTTTGCATTGCAGGAATTTGGAACTTCCTCTAGTACTTCCTAATACTCTTCCTCCGTGAACATAGAAGGCCAATGAAGTGACGCAACCCCGAACCTGAGTTCATTGCTTGTGAAAGGAAAAAGCCAGGGACTCAAGGATAAGTTATCATGGCGAGGAGACGCGCTTGTTTGGAAAGTTATCAAACCAAATAAGATAGAGACGTGGGGGCTGTTCCATAATCCAGGGTAATTATACGCTTTGGATGCTATGCTACTGCAACACGTGGGCTGCTGTTACCTGTAGTCCCTGGAAATTCTGGATTCTGTAAGTCTGGAGAAAAGTTACTGATTAGAAAGGCTGCAAATCACGACTTTTTAGTTCTATGTCACAGAAATAGTTAATTGTCCAGTGAATTACTATCCAGGCAAAAGTCATCTTCCCCTCACCCCCCCCCCCCCCCCCAAAAAAAAAAAAAAAAAAAAACCTCGGTGAGAACAGCTTCTAACATGCGGATGGTTTCAGTGGAGTCATCTTCAGCAAAGTCAGTGGCGTCATCCAGCTATGTCTCTCCCACATGTAATCATTTCTAAGAACGCAACCAGGGACAAGGGAAGCTAGAGAGCTCCTTAGGACTTTCCTCAATAAAAACATGGCCAGTGCTTTCTGGCTGGCTGGACACGGGCCTGCATCAGTGTGTGATGGCAATGTCCAGTGTGGACCCTGGAGTGTGGCTGTGTTCCCTTGTTGGTCAGCTCTGTGACCCTGGGTTCATCACACACTCCCTCTCACTCTCAGTTTCTCATCCATGACCCAGGAATGAGAAAGAGATCTCCTTGGTAGAGCTGTTAGGAGACCCGAATGCATTTTGTAACAGTGCAGGTGCTGAGTTTTTGCCTCCAACCGTCTTCGTGAAACTGTGAATGGGCTCTAGAATTGGGGCACCTTGGTGTTGGTGAGAGCACTCCATGCCCTCCCTGTGGACCCACACTGAACGGCGAACGTTGCTGACACAGGCTGCAGGGAGGAAAGGCTAAATATGAGGTAGTTGAGGAAGACCACAGCTAGATCATGGTGACTGACAGGATCGCAGGCCTTGGCATGAAGGGCTCTTTCTGCTTGGTTAAGAGTGCAAATTCGGGAGCTAGACTCTCCAAAGGCCAGCACAGACAATTATGCAGGACTACGGGCCAGGCCTTATGCTTCTCTGTGCCTCATTTTCCCCTACTTGTGAGAAGGGGAAAATAGTTGACCCCAATATATAGGGTGATTAATAGTAATAAGTGACTTAATAAATATATAATAATATGAATATATATTTGTGTATAAATACATATTTATGCACAACATACACAAAATCCACCAAAAACAATGTAAGTATAGTATTAACTGTATTCATAGTATGGGATATTTTATGCATAGTCAACATGTATTGTTCTACACTGAATTGTGTGTCTGTGTGCATGTGTGTGGTGTGTGGTCTGCATGTGCTGTGTGTGGCATATGAGCAGGGCGTACACAGGGCAGAAAAGAACATTGGCCATCTTCCTCTATCTTCCTCCTCGCTCCGGCTTGAGACAGGGTCTGTCATAGATGGAACCTGAGGTTCATCATTTTGCCTCGGCTGCCTGACACCTGAGCTCTCGGGGCCCACCTGTCTCTGCCCTGCTGTGCTATTCTGGGGTTTCAGGTATGTATAGCCACATACCTGTTTTTACTGGGTTGTTAGGATTTCAACTCAGATCCTCACGTTTGACAGCGAGCGCTCTGACCCACTGAGCGATCTCCCTCTCCCTTTACATTTTTATGTAGATTTTTAATTGAGATATATTTCATACAAAGTTTAGGCGGCTATACATACATTATTTGCGTTACTGCTACCTCCTTTCTCTTTTTGGCAGGGACAGAGATGCCTCTCAGGCTTTTTAGCTTTCTTGCTTCATCTGCGCCCATACATGCAGACAGACTCCCGAGTTTCTACAGACTCCGTAACATACGGAGCAAGGGTTAAGTCAGTCTCAACCTGACCCTATCATTTATAAAAATCATAATCTACAATGACTCTACATGTAAGTATTATCTCTCAGAATCTCAGGATGTTCCTCTTTCAGATGTTTTAAAATTTCAATTTCTTTCAATAACTTCATTTATTTTCTGTCCTATTTCAAAGGACTTTTAATCCCTGGAGCCCAGACAGAAATGTGTCAAAGTACGTCTTATTCATCATGTGGGTTGGATCCTGCTATGGATCTAGAGATATTTCTGAATGAATGGCTTCTCAAAACGATAGGCTTTGTGTCTCTAACCAGAATGAGGGCAACATTTTCCTCCTGTCTTCATGAGCAACAAAAATCTGTGACTTTAAACATCCACCCTAAAAACCCTAACCCTTTCCACACAGCATCAACGTCAACCGCTCATGAAGCCCCTGGCAGCACGAGTGATGCATACATTGCTTTGAAAATGAAATTCATTCACTCACTCATTCATTTGCTCACTCACTTATTCATCCATTCAGGCAGCACTGGGCACCCGTCATACGGGAGCCACTGTGTTAGCTCTCCTTGCAGAACCTTTGACTGGATGGTAAATGTGACACCGTGTCAACCTCCACAAACCCACTTCCTCTCCAGAAAACAGAAAACATCTGAGAACACGCACTCACTGCCACTTCTGAACACGGGAGGGGAGGACTGCAGCAGCTCCTGGCAGACATGAAGTTATATTTCTGGTGTGTCTTTGTCTTCTGCTTCCAGACCAGAGTTTTAACAGGTGAGTGGCCTGTCCATGCTTCTGATTAAGTTATAATTCCAGAGAACATTAAGAAAATCTAAAGTAAAAAAATTAGGTACAAATGGATTATTATTTTTTTTTGAAAGCATAGACAGTTTCAGAAGCACTCCAACTCATGGCTCAGGCCTTCAGCATCGATGGCATCGAGTTTGCATTGCTTCTTTTGATACTGTGTTTTAACATGAAAAAGTATGTTTCAACAGACCATTAAATTTTTAAACTACTTGCTCTGGGTTACCTGTCAGTGTATAAAGTAGGAGACCAGCTCACTGTTTTCAGAGAAAGATGAAAGGCAAGATGGCTTGTGTCAATGGAATGAAAATTAAATAGCCCTGGCATTTGGGCTGAAAATCTTTCCATAGTAGAGAATAAAGTGGATAGATTTCCAAAAGAAGAATTTTGACTTTAATCTTACCTGGATGGTCCTATGTCTTAAATGATCGGACTGCTATAGTTTTTTTTCTTTTTTTCCTTCTTGATTGCTTTGTTTTTCAAGACAGAGCCAGATCAACCCAGACTGCTCTTATAAGGTTTTTTAAAAGACACGAAATATAAAGGTCATCCTGAAATTTAGAAAAGGGGGAGTGGATGAATGAGAGCTCAGCAGCCCCTCTAGACCTTACATGTTCTGGAGTCTTATTCTTCTTTTGTGGATGGCATTTATCAGACTCTACATGAACAGTTTAACTAGGGCTATGTGAGCATAAATTATTACACATGTTTTTTGCTGATTCTTACTGTATACACTTATGCATTGTTTTTCCCTTCTGTATTTAATTATGGGTCTTGTTCTTGAAATTGGGATGAGTGAAGTGAAACATTAAGTGTGTGTGTGTATGTGTGTGTGTGTGTGTGTGTGTGTGTTGCCTTTAATAGAAGAAGTGAAAGTAGAATTTTCAGTGTTATAAACCCATCTGGAAATGCATTTTTCAGTGGTACAAAGAACTAGACATTACTTTTCTCTCCAAAGAAAAATTTGTCAAAACCAAAATTGGATTTATTCACCATTTGATCTTATGCTGTCTTAAAGTTACTCAAAATTCTTAAGAAGAATGAATGAGCAAAAAGGGTCATTCCGCATTGGTTTTACCAGGAATAAGTACCAAGAACAGTTCTGGGTCATTTGTTTTTTCAGATATGCAAAACAAAACAAAACAAAAAAAACACAAAACCCTCCTGAAATGCCCAGCCAGTATATATGACATGAGTCAGGAAATCCATTCATTTACTATTTTCACTCATCCATTCATTCATGAAGCACTGGACACTTGCCACACAGGAGATGCTGTGCTGGCAATTGTGTGAACTATGGTGAACAAAACTAGGTATGCCCACTCTGCTGAGAGCAGCTGAATACTAGTGAAAGAGACATCAGTCAAATAAGCCTATGAGCCGATGACAAGTGTAGGCAAAACTCATTTCTATGAGAGAGTGTACCAAAGATCCAGGTTAAACAGGCAGGGAATAGCTGAATAGTACAAAGTGCCTGTAGTTGATAAAGGAAGGTCAGAGGCTGGACCCGGTCAGATGTGGCTGAGTTTAGGAAGGGAAGAAGCTGCGGATGACACGAGATGAGGCTGACAAGGAAGTCAGGGCTCAGACAACTTAGAATGCAACGGCCATGCTGAAGGTTTGGGGTTTTCTTCCAAGAACATTCGTACAAGGTGGTTTGCTTGTACTGCCTCAAAAGTTTTCTGTATACCAAACTCATTTGGGCAGTTATGGTGATGGTGTTGTACTCAAAAGACTTACATGAACAGCGGTGCCATTTTGGAGAAGGATGGATCCAATTGTAGGGTCGTCACAGGTTGCCAAGCGGATGCACGAGCAGCTAACCGATGATAATAAATACACTAACAAGTCATCATATTCAAAGGGTCCCCAGGGGGCACACACCCGGGAGCTTCTATTTTCACAGCTATAAACACAGAGCCAAAGTCAAAGAAACTAAACACCCGTGTGTATCTGTTATACTTTTAATGCTTCCAACTCTTGGCTTTTCATGCCACAGTGAGACAGGGGTTCTCACCCTCAGGAAGTGCTGATAAAGACCTACAAACCAGGAAAGGCTTAATGGTCTGTCACACAATAAATAGAAGCAGAACCGTCATTAGGACGCCAGTGCACCCAGCTCCGTAGAAGCAGCGGTGACA
Organism: Psammomys obesus; assembly: GCF_907164565.1. Lineage (NCBI taxonomy): Eukaryota > Metazoa > Chordata > Mammalia > Rodentia > Muridae > Psammomys > Psammomys obesus. The sequence continues at coordinate 29,311,559 of NW_026593286.1, read as the reverse complement.
GAACACAAGTCTCAAGGGGGCAAGGTTCTGACCAACTTAATTATTTAGTTGGTAAATTTAAGAAGGTTGAGCCTTGGATGTTCCCAGTCGTCAATGGATCGACACGTAAAATTTAACGACATCTTATTGTTTTAATGATTCTTACAGAAGAATCTGCAGGAAGAAATGAAAACGATAAGGGAAGAGCTTCTTCCTGGGCAATGGGGATGGCTGGGTGACCTTCTAAATTCTGGCTTTAGAAAGACTACTTTGATAGCAGTGTGGAGGGAGAATGCAGCCAGTGTGGATGATTGATAGTGGGTGATCTCTAATAAATTTGTGTCTCACGAGGGATTCTCTGAGGAAGCCAGGAGGGGAAACCTCAGGCCCACTCTATCTCTGACACATCTAGGGAGAAACAGGCCTTTGGTGTTTTTAGTACCAGATCGTCTCCACGGAGCTCAGAGAGGTCTAGGTTGATGAACTGATTTCTGGGTTCGTCCCTTTGAGCACTGGATTCTAGAATTCATGCTGCACTGAAAAATTCCTCATTGCCAACCTTTTCCCCAGATGGGTGAACTCAAGCTATCCTCAGCATGATAAGCCTATATTTTATTCCTCTAAGAGTAGATACACTTACCTCTTATTTTCCTGTGTTATTGCCATCTCCTCAATTTTCTTTGTTTTATTAGAAGACTAACATTTCCTTTTAATTTTCTTTGTTGCCTCTGGTGAATTTGGAAGGTTGATGATGCTTTTTGTTTTTATTTTATGTGATTGGACATTTTGTCTACACTTATGTCTGTGTTCATGCCTGGTGCCCATGGAGGCCAAAGAGAGTGTTGGACTCCTGGAACTGGAGTTAGAGATGGCTGTGAGCCACTGTGAGGATGCTGAGAATTGAACCCTGACCCTCTTGAAGAGCAACATGTACTCTTAGTCACTGAATCATCTCTCGAAACCCTGGGGTGATACTTCTTAATCTATCAAGTTCTTATGTTCAGAGGATCATAATTGAATCATTAGTTAAATTTATGCATTGCTGGGCATTGAACCCAGGACCTTAAGCCTGCTAAGCATGGGTTCTACAACTGACCTGCCTCTCTAGCCCTATTCACTCATTCTTGTATAAGCATGGTTATGACCTCATCTGTAATGCCTAACCCCTACTTGCCATGCTGGCATGAGAACCTTGAAGTGTCCTTCTTTCTCCCCTCTCCACTGGCCCTGTCACCAGCCTACACATGTGTTTAGTTGAAATAGGGTCAAGTAAGGTCGTTGTCGTGGCCCCTCCTGAGGAGATTGCTTTCCTGTCCCTCTCATCCTTTCTTTACCCTTCTGTCACAGAGCTGGTCTTCAGTGACAGCGTCAGAGTGGGTGCTGTTTTCTGTCTGTTCTGACCAGTGCTCAGAGGCCTTCCATTAGTGTGAGCACATGGGTCCATGTCTCTCCCACTGCAACCCATTAACTTTAGGGAAGAAAAGCTTTAGGATCTAAAGTATGACTGATATCTTTCCCATGACTGGGAGCTCTGGTCTGCAGTCTGCTCTCCCTGGAGACTTTCCTTCACACTCTGGGGCCTTCTGGACTCTATCACTTCATGTTAGTCTGAATCCTGTTATTTTTTTAACTTAAAAAAAAAAAAAAAGTCCTTCTAGTATTTAGTGAAAACCAATTTTGAGACAAGGTCTCCCGTAGCCTAGACTGGCTTTGCACTTCTGATTCTCCTTCTACCCCTCCCAAGCCCTGAGATCACAGGTTTGTGGCACAGCTGTGTGGCACCGCTGGTTTGTGTGCCTGCAGAATGAACCCAGGGCTTCCCGCATGCCAGACAAGCGCTCTGCCAACTGTCAGACTGCCCTGCTGGTAGAAATTGGTGATCTTGAAAGCTGTTCATCTTAATGTTAGAATTCAAGAATTTCCTGTTCACGTGGCCTCCTTCCTCATGTCTTTTCATGAATTTTGTCTAGGACCAGACACTCCTTTTCAATTTGTGAACCCAAACATGATTCTTTATTTCAGGTATTTGGTTCTAGTGCTTGGTTACAGTTTTCCTCTCTGCCTCTCCCACCCCACCTCTTTCTAGAAATCTCTATTACTCTCATGTAAAGTTTTTTCTCACCAAAGTGAACAAGACTGCCTTTGTTTTTATGATCATTAACTACAGCTTCTTCAGGCCTAAGAGACCACGTTACTAGCACAGTCCTGGTAGCCCGTAGTCACCCAGGGAAAAAACCCGACAGTCATCTTAGCTTTGTTCACGTCATCCATGGCATTCCTTACCTGATGTAAAATGTTTACACCAGCATATGTAATAAATTGAACAAAAAATTGCCACTTATGCTACCTTCACAGTCTATGATCGTTCATTTTGGGATGTAAAGTGTATTGCTGGGTTTTCCAATATTTAAAATCATTGCCATATTTTATTTTTACATAAGTGGCAACTCTGTTCTTCTTATCCTTCTAGTAAACGTGTTATTCTAACAAACTATGTCTGTCAAGTGGTAGTTTACAGTCATTCTGAGAAAAAGAAAAAAATTGAAATTTTATAAAAGTTCAAAATTAAGATTTGAAAAGCAGAGCATTAAGTATATACAGACTATGAAACAAAACTTGAGACTGTTAATCAAACCATGGTTTGTTTTTACTGGTCTGGTCTCTAAAGTTGTCTGAAACAGACAATGGTGTACAAACTTAAAGACAGAGTCAGAAGTTGGGGCTGCCAACCTCCAAGGACCATGTGCAGTACTGTGATGCTCAGGACAGCTCTGCTCAGGGAAAAGTGAAAAAGATACAGGTTATGACTAAGCAAAGTCATAGACTCATGTTTGTGTGCACTTGACCACTGATGCTGATGAATCAACTCTTTCTGAATCATGTTGTCAAAGGCACGGCACTTAACCACAGCGAGTAAAGATTCTTCATAGGTGACCATCTTTTGCTTTTGAGAAAACAAACAAATAGCTGATGTTTTTGTTGTTCTTGGAGAATCCAAGGACACTAGCAACATAATCACGTTACTTCACTCAAAATCATTTTGTGTCGTGTAAGACTAAAGCAAAAATGTCCTATTTAACTGCACCTGTTTAATTGCAATGGAAGTTTCTTACATATGTATGAATCCTTTTTTTTCCTTTTGGTTTTTTTGAGATAGGGTTACTTTATGTAGCCTTGGCTGTCCTGGATTCAGTTTGGAGACCAGGCTGGCCTCAAACTCACAGAGCTCCACCTGCCTCTGCCTCCCTGAGTGCTGGGATTGTAGGTGTGTGCCCATTGCAACTGGCTTATATGAATCAGTTTCAATAGGAAGATAAATTACTAGGTAATCATGAGAAATTTAGACCCTGATATCAAGAAACCAGATTTTTTTTTTCATGTTTAAATACACGGGGTAGCTTAATACACAATAGTTGATAAAGAAATATCTAGATAAATAGGAGTATTAAACTCATATAATTACACATTTGAGAAAAAAATCTTACTTATTTGGGTGTAATAGTCCTTCAGTCTATTACAGAACACATAAATGACACCAATGTGAGTACTGAATATTAGTATGAATTTATCATACTAATACATACACCTTAAAGGAAAAAAAAATAAAAAGAATTTCCACCTCTAACTTAATGCTTCTTTTTCCATAGCAAATCTCTTCATAACCTGTAAAGTGTGTCAGACTGGGAGGTCTATTCAGTAAGTGGACTCTGAAGACACATTGTTTGACTCAGTTTATGAGTCTAATAGTTGCTGCTGACTTTATTACCTTGGATAAAAGCTATTAAATATAGCTACTCAAGCCTTAGTTTCCTTAGCTGCAGAACAGAGATTAAGAAATGGAGATCTGTCTTAAAAGCCAGCTTTGAGAAGCAAATGATATGTTTAATATAATGCATTTAACAACGTACCCTACACACAGTTAATGCAGTGGACGCTCCTGAAAATTATTGGGCTTCAAAAAATTGGGTGGGCATCAATCAGTTTGAGTCTTTGCCTTTGCACTGGGATGTAAATTCCCTCGATTTCCAGCAAACAGCAAGCACCTCCTTCTTCACTTGTCTTATTCTCCTGGGCCCATGCTAAGGACACCTGCCATTATCAGTTGAACCTTCATGGTCTTAATCTTCATTTATTTTAAAAGTGTCGTTGCGTTTCTGCTGTGTTCCAGGTCCCAGGAACAATTCAGTTTTGTCCTCAGAGACTTCATGATTAAATGAGAAAGCAAGATAAGAATAATTAGGATCTAATAATATATATTTTTGGCTAACTAAGGCATTACTGAGAGCATAGAGCTAATTCTACAAGTCTTTGGGCATGGCAGCAGCACTGAAAAAGAGGACTTGCCACTTAAAACAGTTCTTAAAGAATGAAGGAGTAGTTCTAGTTGGATAAAGGGCTGATTGAATATTCTGGCTTGTGGAAACAGAAGCAGTGTAAAAGCCACACTTCGGTGTGTGGATAGAACAGATGGTCTATAAGATCGTGGAAGCTTTTTGTGTCATGCCAAGGAGATAGGGTTTTTACCTGATAAGCAATGGGGGAATAATGAAGACATTTAAGCTGGAGAATACAAGGTTCCTTGGAAGCACAATTTTAGAGGCAGATGGAGGAAAGATAGGGGGACAGACTGGTGTGTGTATGTGTGTGTGTGTGTGTGTGTGTGTGTGTGTGTGTGTGTTGGGGGTGGGCAGCCAAGAAGATGCTTCCATAGATGAAAGAAGATGTGAGGGCTGGATTGGCAATGGGAATGGAGAAGAAAGACTAACTTCGAGAGCTTCTAAGCTAGAGCCAACTGAACTTGGTGACTGATTGGATTCGAAGAGTCAGGGAGAGGAAAAGATGATGAACACTGAGTGTCCTGGGCCTGGTCAGTGGTTCTCTGAAGTTTTTAGTTGAGGGAACGGGTTCAGCTTGGACATGCTACACTTGACGTGTTGACTATCCAGAGAGAGATGCTAAAATGGATGGTAAACTGGCTTGGGGGACTGATCTGGAGATAAACATCAATGCAAATGAGTTCACACACACTGTCCTGTGTGTGAGCCTAAATCATTATACATAGCAACTGAGAAGTAGGAAGCAATAGATGTATTCATGAATCTCAACAGCACTCTTCCCTCCTCTCTGTGGAATAGAGCTGATTTCATTTAATCTCATGTGATTTCTTTCCTATGATAATTTCAAACCAGTGGCAGTGAAATCATGAACAGAGTGGTTTATTTGCAAATTAATTACGTTGTGAATATTGATTCAAAGTTTGATAGCACCTTTGGGGTTTTTCCGCTTTCACAAAGAAAATAACTTTTAACTAGAAGAAAATGGATCTTTCATTTTTTTTTATTATACATGCTTAGACAACCAAGGGTTGTTTTTCTTTTTGTTGTTGTTGTCCCCTCCCCCTTTCAGAGTTCCTTGGAGAGTAAAAGCGGCTTGCATATTGTATATGAAGGTATGTGTGCATGAGAGAGAGAGAGAGAGAGAAAGAGAGAGAATGTTTTGGTTTGATGAGGCTGTCTTTTCTTTACATTTTTGGCTTGTTTTTCTCTAAGTGGGAAGTGGTTTATTTTGCCCACCCATCCTACTGTGGAACCCATTCACTTTCACTCTGTTTTGGGAATGTTTTCGAATTATAATGTGGCTCTAGGCATGATGCACAGTCAAGAGTCTACCAGCCAGGCTTCTAAAAGTTTTGGCTAGTGGACTCACAAGAAATGACACTGTCTTTATGAAAGGTGAAAGAGTGGTGGAGAGCACATTTTTAAAAACAATGCCAGCGTTTATTAGTTAGAGGTCAAATGTAACAAGACTCTAAGACAAGCATTTGAATTTGCTAACAGCTGCCCATGGCACGCTCCTGTACTATACCGAGCCCAACTAAATCTTATTATTGTTTGACTGCAGAAAATATGTTTAATAAGCACTGTCAATAATTGCAAGCTCAGGAGATCTTATCTCTCACTCTGAGGCCTTTGTAGAGGTTTGTGGTTGGAAGTCTGAGTTGAAGAGAATACAATCAGATTGCTAGTCTGCTCTACATCCTCTGTACTGTGTGGGGGTCTCTACAAGTTTCTTTAAAGCTTTTTTTTTTTTTCAGCCAGAGCTAATACAACTGTTTACAGAGTCCTAGCTGGCTGAGTCCTGATGCTTAGAAATAAAATACTTTGGATATCAAAGAAATCAGTTTGCAAGTAGAGTCTTCTGAATGGTCATGGATTCTTCGGGGAGGGACCTATCTCTAGAGATTTTCTTCTTTTTCCTTGTCTTCCTACTTCTCTGCTCAGCTGCTTCTTTTTATTTAGCTAAGGCTGGACCTTACTATGTAGACCCAGGATGCCTTGATTTTAAGGCCATCTGCTGCAGCACCTAAGTGCTGGATTATAGATATGAGTCATCATACTGGCTCCAGAGATTTCTAACAGCCCCTAAAATAAGAAACATGAATGTTCTTATCTTTGAAAAAAAAGAAAAAAAGAAAAAGAAACTCTTAAAAACTCACTTAAAACAAAAACTCTGATTTTACTTTTGAAAACAGTCTATTGGCAGTATTGTATTATAAAATAGATCATATTATATTATAAAAGCTATAATAAAAGTCACACCAGCAGGTGACATGTTTGATCCTGGTGAGAATTCACCCTCTAAGACATAGTGCTCTGTGTTAATCACAAAATACACTCACCGCCTGTTCTCTAGCGTGAATATAATCTAGATGTGTCAAGAGAAGACAAACAGGGCTTTCAAAGCAAGCATTATACTTAACAGTCCACTCTTAAGACATCATCAAGATACAAATAAGCATGTTTACATGTTTTTAGCATAAGTGTTGAAATGTGTCTCATTGGTGCTTGTATTAAAAATCACTAATATGTGGTGTTTATTGACGTTTGGGTAGATTAGCACAGTGCTTGTTCTGTGGTCCCATGGCTTGTCCACCCACTGGAAAAATTAAATGATTGCATACATACTTCAAGGGATTTAAGGAATCAGCAGGATTCCTGTCTGGCTCTTCTTAGTTATGAAAGGGTCAGGGAAACAATCGATTAGCTAAGCAAACCTTTTGAACCTGGTAGGTTTACCTACAGGCAAATAGCTTCCTTCTTTAGATAATGTTCTAGTTGTGTGACATTTAATCTTGGGGAAAACTAGGTTTGATTCCAGTTTAACTTGATGTACGATAAGGTAAAAAATAAATATTAATGCATGCACGCATCCCTGTGGGTAGGTTTAACCATAATTTACCCTTTACCAGGTGATGCTGTAGACGCTTGGGGAGGGGCATGTGTGGAGAAGGGGGAGGAAGGGAATGGTTGGGAGGGGAGGAGGGAGGGAGCTACAGGGGAGATGTAAAGTGAATAAAGTGTAATTAATAAAAAAAATTAAAAAATTCATTAAAAATAATTAAAAAAAAAGAAAAAATTTAGGCACTCTGGCAGAGGAGTTAATCAAACAGATTTGATAACCCACCAAACCAAACAGATTCTGGATATATACATTCTTGCTATCATGCTAGTAATCCAGGTGGAATAGTAGACATGCATATAAGTATATCCGAAGAGAGTAGGGGAAGCATTCTGGGTTTTGCAATCGTAAGATTAACACTGAGTTCACACTTCCCTCAAACTATCCATCTGTCCGTTAAGTGCTTTTCATTCTTATGACAGGTTCTTTCCCCCCCTTCTTTTGTTTTTCTCCCCCATTTTGTATGTGTGTGTGTGTGTGTGTGTGTGTGTGTGCGTGCATGTTGAGGCTAGACATTAATGACAGGTGCTTTCCTCCTTAGCTTTTGAAGCTCTCACTGACCCTGAAGCTTACTGATTTGGCTAGATTAACTGTGTTTGACTGCATCAATTGCTCAGTGAGTTCCAAGACTTTCTCTCTGCCCATGTGCAGTGCTGGGGTTATACATGCAGGCTGGCATGTTCAGCTTTGTCTAGGAATGCTGGGGATATGAACTCATGTCCTCATACTTACATGCCATCTCTTCACACCATATTGTTCTGCTCTCTCTTTTATATTATTGTACCAAATTCGGCTAACAGCCAAGAAGAATTTGCGATTCAGCATATCTGTTCTATTGGTACAAAATAATTTTGAGGTAAATGTTTAGCCAACTGTGGTTACAAACATTCAAACTGCAGGTTTACAGTTGCCAATTTTTTTTTTTTTTTTTTTTTAGACTGAAATCTTAAAGCTTAAACAGAAAATGTGGAGACATGAGTCATCCTTCTTATTGCCACATTCAATAATGAAACGGTGAGCCAGGACCTTTTTAGGCTAAGGATGATCAGTGAAATGAATATTTATATGACCGCCTGATAGGTGACACCCTGGTGGCCCCAACTGATTTTATTGCCACCCATCTTGGTTCTGCATGAAAGTAAAATGGAACCCTCCCTAGCCATCCCACCAACTTCTGCAGACGAGATAGTTTCACTCGCTTTAACATGTTCCTGAATTCTTGAAATGTTCTTATTTAAGAGAAGACTGTGGGAAGCATGGCGTCTTTGATGGGAATTCACCTGACAGGGAAGCTGTGTCTCTTTCGGTTGTCTGTGGTCTCCTCTAGATGTGTTTTGACCCTTAACTTACAGAAAGCAAGTGTTGGAAAGAACCTCTCTCTGTCTGTCTCTCTGTGTGTGTATGTGTGTGCTTGCGCACATGAGTACATGAATACACGTGTGTGTATGCGTGTGTGGAGGTCAGAAGTCAACATGAGGCAACTTCCTCAATCACTTTTGACCTTGGTTTTGAGACAGGGTCTCTCTCTGAAGCCAGGCTCAACTTTTTGGCCCGTGTTTGCAAGTCCCTGGGCTCTGCCTGTTTCCACCCTGCAGAACTGATGTCACCAACGCACAGTGCCACGCCAGCCTTTCGGTATCAACTCGGGGGTGTGGTCCAAACCCGAGTCTTCACTTATCAATACGCACTGTACCCACTGAGCCGTCTCCGGAGAAGGAACCCTTTCCTTTAGGACATCATTTTCACTTCTTATTTCACAGATGGAAAGAGAGAAGTCCTCAGGGAGTACTCTAGGCACAGACCCATATGCCAGTCATGAGACAGAGGCAGAATTTGCTCTTCAGTTCCTTGAGCAACACTGCTTAGCGCTTCACAGTTACTTTTAACCTCGTGCTGTGCTCTGGGTCAGTAGCGGAGTGGGCAAAGGGGAAACCACTGACCAGCTGCCGTAGACCCTGGCTGTACGCAGTTCCGCCCCAGGACCTCTCCGGAGTTTGCTTGCTGCCTTTCTGAAGTCCCTGGGAAATTTTCTCTGCACGGTGCTAAAGGAACTGAGAGGCAGTCGGCTGATCTTATCTTCTGCAGCAGACAGCAGAGACACAGGCATCGATTCGGCAGGAGGGCAACACGCACGCACAGGCAAAAGTCCCCAAGCAGAGCGCCCTTCGCTGGAAGGCCGTGCAGCTGCACCCTTTGCCTGGGACTCACACTTTCCCCTCTAGCAAAACAAGTGAAAGCAGCATCACTTTCCTTCTGCATACTTTTAGACGTCTATATTGTAAGACAAAACACCCACGAGAGGCCTGAAGAAATAATAAACAAACGCTTCGAACGAACGGAGAGCACATAGGTTCCCTCACCCCCGCACTTAGCACAAGCCAGGAATAAAACATGGTTAGCGCTCAGACACCTGACTGCTTTCCAGATTCAAACTCATCAAGGCCACCCCTAATGCTTTGCGGCGTCTGTTCGTTCGGGTTATTATTATTATTTTTTTTTTAGCACCTCTGCTCTCTTAGTGATTATGTGAGAAGTCATGATTTGTGGACATTCACTTATCAAAAATTGCACGTAGCTCTCCTATCTTCCTAATGGGTTCGGGGCACACAGGTGCCTTCTTTCCGCACACTGATGATGCGATTTCTAGCCCTGCTGCCTCACGTACAGCTTGCAAAACTGATGCTGGGACATCCTTGCTCAGTCTTAATACTTGCTTCATTTTGAAGGCAGTCAGCGCCGCTGTTTTGGACGCTCTTCCTAGATGGTTCTATGTCCGGCTGTATATATTTTTAAAATATTTATGATTGGCTGACGTTCTTGAATCTTTTGCCCTATGTCTGAATTCTGGTTATTTTCTTTCTTTCTTTCTTTCTTTCTTTCTTTCTTTCTTTCTTTCTTTCTTTCTTTCTTTCTTTCTTTCTTTCTTTCTTTCTTTCTTCCTCCCTCCCTCCCTCCCTCCCACCCTCCCTCCCTCCCTCCCTCCCTCCTTTCTTTCTTTCTTTCTTTCTTTCTTTCTTTCTTTCTTTCTTTCTTTCTCTCTCTCTCTCTCTCTCTCTTTCTTTCTTTCTTTCTTTCTTTCTTCTTTTTACCTGTTTTTAAGTTAACCTATTCTCTATACAGCCTTGCCTAATATACTTTTTAAACCTACTCACTGGATTTTTAATCTTTTAGTGCATTTTTTGGGCCAGTTGTAATGATTTCTTTTTCAAATTAGCTGACTTAAAATTTTTCCTTTTCCTTGAAGATATTATTACAAGTTTGTCTTTCATTTCTCTAAACACAATGAACACAAACTGTTCCATTTGGGGGCACCTGACAATTCAAAGGTGAGTGTCACGAGATGCTTGTGTCTGCTTGTATGATCTGATAATTCTGCTGTTGCCTTTTGCCTTGTGCTTCATTTCTTTTCTTCTTACCACACTTGCATTATATTTTGTAATGGTGAGTCTACAGAAATATATGCATCTTTTTTTTACCTGGGTTGCATTTTTACTTTTAAAGTCTAGGGTAATGGCAGTCTGAGATTACTTTAGTTAAAAATCCCAGGACTGAGATTTTTTTTTCTGGGCCACACTCAACCTGAGGGCCAGTTTACTCAGGTTCCTTTTTATTCCAAGGATCCTTCCAGCATTCTTGGGAAAGCATCTTATCGAAGAAAATGTCTCCTAGCGTCCTCGTTTTGCCAACTCTGGGGAGATAAAGCATAAAACAGAAGTTTGAACCTGGGAGAAAAGGAAAAGCAAGATCCTCTCTGAATTTTACCTCGTGACCTTTCGCCTCAGGGCCTTGTTTCTGTTTAACCTGCATTTTTTTCTCTTCAGGTCAATGACTTAATCCAGGAAATACTGCCTCCAGGTGTTTTGTTTACTATTTACTGTTGTTTTGTTGTTGAATGAGGTGTATTGACATAACTAGAAGCTGGAACACTTGTGTTTATTTTTTACAGCCAAACCTCTAATTTGACAGTGTTTCCTAGAAATATGAGAGGAATATGTTAAGGGTTAGAGATACTGAAATAAATAAGTAGGTAAATAAATAAGTAAACAAACAAATAAGCAATTGTGATGAAGCTTGAAAGAAGTCAAGGGACCAGGCACAAGCCAATGGTTTATCTTGCATGATGCCAATCTTAATGGAAGTTACTTCTTTAAGGAAGTAATATGGCAAAATGTATTGGTCAAATACCATAGTGTTTATAAAATAGTCTGAAAATAGTCCTGTTATCACTTTAGTGCTTAATTTTAATAAGTCATGAAAGATCAGCACAAATGGCTCATTATTTAATCATCAAAAATGAGCATGGTGATATTTTCTATAAAAATACCACTAAAAGTCAAAATTAAAAAAATATAGAAATATTTTCTGTTTTACTAGGGATGACTTTTTTCTTTAACTTATTTTATATTGTTTGATGTTCTTAAGGGGAAAAAGATGTTTCACAACTTAAGTAAAAGCTACCCTGCTGATAAATTTTCCACACGTTTTTAGCGTAAGACTCTCATTAAAAAACAACAACGTATCATTTAAAATAAATGAAGTAATCAGAACAGTTTGAACCTATAAGACAGTACACAATGTGCAACCATGCTAAAACCATTTCAGTGTGTTCCTCGCGCAGTCTCCGTGTAACTCACAAACCAACCCCAGTTCCCGTGATCTTAACAAGTGGAAAAGCGAGCAGAAACCCGGGGCCTCCCCTTGAGCGTTGGGCTGATTTGGTTCTTAGTGAATGGAATTCATAGCAGACACATTACTGTGTCAAGATAATTGATCTCTTTCTTAACCTTTCAGTTGGAGGATATAATGTTATTTATATATTATCATTTAATTTTAGCTCCAGTAAATTTTATATACTTTCAAACGTTTTTTTTTTTTTTTTCTCTCCATAATATCATTCTGCAAGCCTTTCCTTGTTCAGCTAAAGGAATAATTATGTTTTAATTTCAGTTTTAAAACTCACTTCTTCAAGGGGGCATTTTTCTGACCCTCCGGTGAATATTAGAACACACCATCCAACCCCACCGCACTTTCCCTGATAGTACTTTGTCCCTAGCACAAATTATAGCTCATCACCACTCATTTTTCTGTTTACTGTCTGGCCTCCAGTGTGGAACCTATGAAAGGGTGGAGACTCTCTGTGTTTGAGTCATACCATCTAATCATGTCACTTGACATGTACCATTTTATATGCTATCTGTCAGATGAAAAGCCTGGTTCTTCTGGCTACGTGTTTTCTAAGGCATAGTTATGTCTTGTTGCGCTCTGGTTTCATGTGCTTGGCTATGAAATCCTTCCTTTTGGTTTAAACAGGGCTAACTTTATAAAAAGAAAATTGCTTTCCCACTTAAATACAATTATTAAGGCAATGTGTTCACAGCATACCACTCTTGCTTTGCTCTCTCTTTTGATCCAGGAGAAATCAACGACTTGGCCAATCACAGGATGTTTTCATTTCACAAGGGAGGTGTATGGATTTCTTGCAAATATCCAGAGACTGTGCAGCAATTAAAAATGCAGTTGCTGAAAGACAGAGACGTCCTCTGTGACCTCACCAAGACCAAGGGAAGCGGAAATGTGGTGTCCATCAAGAACCCGAAGTTTTGTCCATATCAGCTGTCCAACCACAGTGTCTCTTTCTTCCTTAACAACCTGGACGGTTCTCAGGGCGGCTATTACTCATGCAACCTGTCCATTTTTGACCCACCTCCTTTTCAAAACAAGATCCTGAGTAGAGAATACTTGCATATTTATGGTAAGACATTGGCTGCTTTTATTCTTGGTGCTTAAAAGTGTGTAAGCTCATTCCAAGACTTTTCTCGCTAACGGAAATGACTAAACAAATAAGTATCTTTTGTGTTACAATTCCTTTAGTTGTAGTTGACATCAAGTGATCTTGGATGAAATATGCAAGGAATGACATGATGTTAATAGTAGTTGATATTTATCGGGAATAAGTGATTTTGTCACATATATACTGTTGAGTTAGAATTAGGGCATAATCTTTCAAATATTTTCACGGCTCAGTGGCTATTACCTCTACTCCCCTAAGGTAGGAAGTGGTCTGGAGAATGAGGTGAGACGACTGAGAATCAGTTTTAGACCATGCATTTTCTCCTCGCTCTTGTGAAAGATGCAGATGAAAAGGCGCTGTCTATTAGTCACATTTGTAAACACACTAGCATAGTCTTTCCAGTTTGAATTTCGGGGTCCTTGCTTTAATGTGGAGGTGCTGTAGGTTGCCATCTACTGGATTTCATCATTGTATGGAAGAAAAGCCTTCCTTGATTTAAAAAAAAAAAAGCTTCTTTACATTTTATAGAAGCATTCTCTCTTCAGCACTGAACGAGGACAGGAGTTTCTGGGTCTTTCACCAACGTATTTTTCTCCTCTCCAACCTAGATTCACAGCTTTGCTGCCAGCTGAAGCTCTGGCTGCCCATAGGCTGTGCAGCTTTTGTTGTGCTATACGTATTTGGATGCATATTTATCTTCTGGTTTGCAAAAAGGGTAAGTGAGTTCTATCTACTTTTCCTTATACTCTCTTCCCTGGGTGGTTATTTACCCATCAAAGACTGTCTGCTGCTCTTCTCAGAGTAACCTGGGCAAAGGTAGACAATTTCATTTCCTATACACGCTAATTAAACGAATAACTTGGAACAGAGATGATTTGTTTGTTTTTCAATAGCGCATTCCGTTCCCAAAAGTACTCAGAGGGTCACAGAGACATGTTCTTATAACTATTTTTTTTTTCATAAAAAGATAGAAAATTGAGGCCAGGCAAAGATAAAGGTTAGTAAGGAAAGTTAAAAATATAAAAAAATAGGTGCCTTTGATTTTTAAAAATTGTTAAATGTTGGATTAAGATTTGAATCTAAACTTACTAAGAGTCAGGACAAAGCTGAAACAATTAGTTGTAAGTTTCTCTTACTTGGAAAGTTGAAACAGTGAGATTATCTTACAAGGTACCAATAGGAGCTAAGAAGGAAACTGCCTTTTTACACGCTGCCTCCTCAAACTCCTTGCTTTTGAAAAAAATGTCTGAAAAGCTGTTCAGGGCAGTACAGTAGGTACAAGAAACTATCTCTTGGAACATACATTTTAGCTGTTCACACAGCAGATTCTCAAAGAACTTTCTCCATTTTGCACATTACATATATATGACAGCATATAAGTTGACCAGACTCTCTGTATGTGTGTGAGTGTGTGCGCATGCACACACGCATGCACACATATAGGCACATGAGTCTATTCTCTCCTACCAATTTAGATCCTAGGAATTGAACTTAGGTCATCAGGCTCGGCAGCAGGTGCTTTTTATCCGCTGAGCCATCTCAGCAGTTCAGAAAGAACTTTTTATTAACAGCTTTTTGTGTATTGTTCGAGTGCGTTGAGTCCATAATTATATAAGCCACTTTGACAAAAAACAGAAAACAAGCATGAGGTTGGGAAAAAGCAGACAACAAATGATGTTTCTAACTATCTCTTTCAGAAGTATGGATCCAGTGTGCATGACCCTAACAGTGAATACATGTTCATGGCAGCAGTCAACACGGCCAAGAAGTCTAGACTTGCAGGTACATCTTACCTTAGGGGTCTGGGGAGGGAGGAGTACTCTTCATGTTAAGACTGGAATTAATTTGTTTAATTTTATTTTAAAAGAAAAAAGTTCCCTAAAGATAATTTTAGTATTTTATGTAAAAATATTATGTATATATATATTATTCTTTTTAAAGTAATGTTTGTAAACTGCTACTGAAAATAAATTGTTGGGGTCAAGGTAATAGTTCAGTTGGTCTGTCTAACATATATGAAGCCCTGGATTCAATTCCAGCGCCATGCAAATGGGTAGGGAGTCACACACCTGAAATCCTGGTACTCAGGAGTTAGAGGAAAGAGGGTCAGAAGGGCAAAGTCACTTTCAGCTACATGGGGAGTTGGAGACCAGTCTGTAATATATGAGATCCTGTCTCAAAATTAACAGAGTGAGAAAAAGAGAAAAGGGGTGTGGGGGAAAAACAGGTTGTAGTAAAAGGATAGCAGTTCAAGCCTAGTCTGGGCTACAGAATGAATTGGTCCAGGCCACGGTAAGTCACTGGATGAGTCCTTGTCTCCAAATAAAAAAAATTACAAAGAAGGCCTGGTGATGTGCGCAGCTCACTGGTAGAGCACTTGCCTACCATGCGTGAGGTCTTAGGTCCAGCAAGAGAAGAAGATTCACAGGGCCACGGTTGTTTCAAGGTAATTTTTGACTAATATTAAAAAATGTGGGCTGTATCTGGATCTTCTATGTTGTAGAGCTCGTGAAATCAGATAGTCATCATTTATTGAATATCCTTTAAGTGCAAGCTTCTGAGTGAGGGACTGTGAGGGTGACGGAACTTTTAGATGAGGCTGGTAGGAGAGATTTAGGTTGAGGTTGTGTGGAGGTGGGCATTCATGAAGATACTTAGTTGTTTGGAAAAATTTTCAAGTTTGGGACACCTGGGTGGCTTTGGGAATCTGGGTGGAGCTTTTGCCTAGTCCGCTGGGAGTTAGAGGGATGATATCTGATAATCTGATAATATCCAGGGAGCTAGAAACATCCATGGCAGAAGTCTTACACATCTGGTGCCCATGGGTTAAATGATGTGGAGTGGGAAAAGAAGCCACCATTTTTTTGCTACCTCTCAGTGGCAGACATAGATTGTCAGGGTCTGACTTAATGGGACTTCTGTTAAGCATACAGAGGCCTCTTATAATTTTTGTGAAGGATGGGAAATTGGACATTTAAGCCCTGGTTTCATTTCCACCAGTTGGGCACCGCCTGCAGGGGCATTAACTCTCCCTCATCTTTGAACTGGGCTCAGAATAAATCTGTTCTCAAGTGGTCAGAGAAAGCCGGAGGGAGGTGGGAAGGCAGTGTGAGGCATGATGGGACTATGGTGCTGCAGTGGTCAGCACAGGCAGATGAATCTTATCTAGCTACAACTAGAACTAGTGATGGACCGTTCAAAGTTCAGATAATGCCCAGGCCTCACGTCAAGAGTGGGATGATCATTTCATTGGAAATGAGGACCTGCTGCTGCATCTTGAAGCATAAAGATGTGTGTGTGTGTGTGTGCGCGCGCACCACAGGGAAAAGCAGAAAGCTTGTTGAAGGGAATTCAACTCATGTTGACTGTTTTGTTACAGGTGTGACCGCGTAATTTGGAACGTGGCACCCGTGGAGGAACTGCAGCGACCAGTTCCCCTGAAACTTGAACTGAGAAATCCTATTTGCTAGACCACAGAGCATCTGACTTGATTTGACTACAGACATCGTCTGCTTGTGTTTTGTTTGCCTGAATCACTGGCCGTCAGTTGCTCAGAATCTCAGCAGACTGTCTAGGATTGCTGAGTTTTAAGGCAAACCCCTTCTTACAGAAGACCCAGCTCATGTGTGCTCAACAAACAGACCTCACTGGGATAGAATCGCCCTCTCTCTGCACCTGCTTCTAGCTCTGTTCTAGCCAGAAGAGCAAACACATCCACAACATTTCTACAGAAATGCCAATTTTACATTAATCTGTAAAGCACACGGCAGCCAATGGCCACCATCTGGCCTCGGTTTTTCAGATTTGTTTTCTTTCCATGGGGATCAGCATTCCTTCTACTGTCAGACAGTAGAGGGAGATGCTCCACAGCAGAAGGCCTTGTTTCTGAGATGTTGATGTGTGTACTGATTGAACTCACACATTCGCACCAACACAATGTTCTCTTCCAACTTCTCGACTCCAGTTGGCCACTGCCTGAGGGTTTAGAGTCCTCCTCTTGTTTTCTAGTTTCCCTTTAAAGATTCTTCCACATGACTACCTGGAAGGCCACGGCCACTCCAAATAGAAAACTGTCTACGTTTCCCCCCCCCCCCTCTGCTCTTCAGAAAAATTAGTGGAATATGATTTTCCCATATTCTCCCTGCCAAAGTAATTTTTTTTTCCTCCAAAGACATCTTATTTTCTAAATTCAGTTAATATAGTTTGCCGTGTTGCTATTCGTGGTAGTAAACATTGCTCAGAATCAAAAGCAAAGTAATTTTGCTGCTGTGTTTTCTACCATTATCTACATTTTCATGGTGCTGTTAATCACAAGCTTAGCTCTATTTGTAGATCATATTAAAGTTGCAAGCAAGCAAAAGCAAGCCTTGGTTAACGGGCAAACCTTCTCCCTGGGCAGAATGAATTATCTATTTAGCCTGAAAGCTGCAGTTTCTGGAGGTGGCTGCCAGACTGCAGCCATGCTTCCTCTGGGTTTGACAGGTTGGAATGGTCTCTATGAGCCTGGAGCAGCACTCCAGATCATGCAGGAATCCCACGATTAGGAGATACCCTGGAGCCTGGGACACCCAGATGCTTAGGTCTAGGATCTATGAAAAAGTGCAGAGGGGCCAAGAAAGAGTTCCCTATCCTGTGCAGCCTGGAAGCCAGCCCTGGCACTTTAAGATAGCCTTCTTTCAAATAGGAGCTAGCTGGAAGGATTCTGAAGTGCAAACAGCATTAGCTTGCTCTGAGCTGGACCATTTCCCCCACATTCCCATCAGCATGCCCAAGGCTTCTGGAACAGCCAACGTGTACGCAACATTAAAAAAAAAAGAGAAACTTTAAGTGAAATAAGGTTGCCTCATAGTTTTAAATTGTAGTTGCCTACTCACAGTCTACTTTAAAAGTGAGCTGTGGTGTGTCATCATATACTTACTATGTCAAGCATGCGCAATGCTGCCTACGTACAGTACAGTACTGAATTTGTAATTTGCATCAAGTACGGTGTCCTCTGCCGCCTGGCTGGCTTCATGAGGGCATTCCCTGAGTTAGATGTATCTTTCTGTGTGGGGAAAAGGGTGCTTCCCTCTGTTCCTTGAAGGATCCCCGTCCCAACACTACTGTGCACTGAACAATGAATTCTTGAAGAACAAAATTTCTGTGAAATAGAAACTGGCTTGAAGAGGAGCCGCTTGCTAAAAAATAATAATAATAATAATAATAATAATAAAAATGTTAGCAATAATACCAGGTAAAGGATAAACATTTGTGTTCAGCAATGGACTAAACATAACCTCTCTGTATTTTTAATGACCTTAGCTACCATGTGCAAATTAGCCCTTGCTCTACAATGACCTTGTGTGAAAATAGTCGCTCCCTTCATCTTGCTCTTTCCCTCGTAAATTTTGAAACATCCACAAACTTACAAGAGTCAGAAGCACAGGAGAAAGAGTGTTCTGCTCCAGAATTAGTTTCCACATTGACCTCCTCGCCCCACAGAATGGTACCCCTCTCCTATGGAAAAGAAGACCGATGACTTGACAGTCGCCAGTATCAGGAAATTAGCATTGATATGCCACTCCACTCTAGTCTTCAGTCTGCATTCAAGACCTGCCCCATGCTTCTAGGGTAAATGTAAGAGCTGAAGGTTCTTCTGGACACTTCCCTTGGTGTTTAGTTGTCCTGTCTCCGGAGTGGTCTTCATTCTGGACAGTTCTTCACTCTGTGGCCTTTTGCAGGCCTCACGCTGTAATTTTGTAGAATGTTCCTTGTTGGGGTCACATTGATGTTTCTTCAGGAATAAACCGAGGTTATTCGTCTTCAGCAGAAATGACACAGAAGTGGTGTTGTGCTCTTTCAGTTGTGCCCTATAGGGCAGCTCACATTTTGGTTTGTTATGTTATTGCTAATGTTCCTTTTCATCACTTGACTAAGGTCATGTCTGTCAAGCTTCTCCACTGTAAAGTGATTCTACCCCACAGTTAATAAATGTGCTTTGTGAGAAAGTATTTTGAAGTCCTCTGTTTCTCATCACAGTTTCAATGTATTCATGTGTTCATTTGTAGCTTCATGGTGTCATAGTTTCTTATTTTGTTAAATGGGTAAAAAAATGTTATTATTATTATATTATATTATTATTATTATTATTATTATTATCAATTTTTGTTGCTTAGAAATAGTCTCATGTGGTTCTTGCTGGCCCTCAAATTTGTAAAGGATGACCTTAAATTTCTGATCCTCTGGCCTTTACCTCCTAAGTGTTAGTATTTCAAATGTGACCATACCCAGTTTTCATGATAATGGGCTTGAAACCCATTATCATATGTTTTAAGTATGCTAGCCAACTGGGCTGCATCTCTAACCCATGATTCAATAATAAAATTTTCCCATCCCTATCAGTCAGTGAAAAATACATTTGAAAGAAAGTCTAGGCATCAGTTATGTTCACTGCTGCTGGGATTTCCATACTCTTAGCACCAGGCAGTGGACAGCGTTGAAGATATACATCTGTCCAGATAGACAGATACAAGTATTCATATAAATACAGGGACAACCATGAAGCATATGAAATGCCTGTGTGTCTACAAAACTACACAGACACATACACACATCTATGCTTGCATCTATTCAGAAATCTGTAAGTTCACATCCAGGCTATGGACCTTACACAGCACTTCATGGATCATTTTAGTTTAGTACCCTTCTTTTACTTATCTGACAGTAGAAAACCTGACTGTTGCATTTTCAATACACTAGTTATCTGATCAATTCCTGGTATGAAATCTATCTGGCATCGTCTTTCTTCCTTCTCCTGCTCTACCCCACATGGCGTCTACTTGGACACTGACTCTCATGCCCAGCTACCTGACCTTGTTACTCTCTTTGCCCAGGCTGAGCCCCAACTTTTATGCTGAGCTATCCCATGAATGAATTTTTCTCCTGTTCGGAGGGGTCTCACACACTATGCTTGGAATTCCTTCATGAGGACCCCTTTCTTGCCTCGCTCAGGGTCGCAGTGGACTCCCTGGGTGAGGATGCACAGTTGTATGCTTTACAGTGGCCTGCACAATTTGTCTATTGCCTGCCTGCTGCAATACCCGGCTTGCTCACTAGCAATAGATATTCCTTTCCTGCCTTGTCTTCTTTCCACAATCGTTAGTGTTTTGTTTGTTTGTTTGTTTGTTTGTTTGTTTGTTTTCCACTTGTCATGGACTCTTCTTATCTTTGAGTGCTGTCTCAGTGTTTCAATGGGAACTAAAATGGAGACACTCCCTCTGATCTGTCAGACTGAGGGCACCTCTTATTTCCTTACTGACTCTTCAACAATGCCCACATCTTAGGAAACAGCTCTTCATTAAGCCTCCCCATGTAACCTTTCAAAATTCTATACATTCCTGTGGAACCCCTGACAAGTCATGCCAACATGTGATCTGCTTCTTGTCATCTAGCCTTATCCTTTATCCCATCCCCAGCATAGCCTTGGGACACGGAACCTATGAGTTTGACTTAACGGTGTCTTAATTTCCAATCAATACATTTCTCTACTTTGTAATATCTGTTTTATTTTCAGTTAAGTTGACAGTCTTCACAGGGAGAGAACACTTTTCCCTATTGGGATCCAAGTCCTTAACTCTCTCCATGAGAGAGAGAGAGAGAGAGAGAGAGAGAGAGAGAGAGAGAGAGAGAGACTTTTATTGGGTGGATATTTCCCCTGGTGCCATGGAAGACAAATGAAAGACAAGCTATGCCTAGACTCTTAGTTAACCTTCGTTCTATGGAAAGAGGAGCTGGGGGATTTGGAATTTTCCAGAAGAGTGAACACATCAGTATCAACACCTAATTTCCTCCCCCAGGGTCTGTGCTTGAGTTAAGATGAGGAAGATGGCGACTCCACAGTCTGTTTCACCGGCAGGCAGGTGACCTATTTAACTCCACGCCGTGTTTTCTCTCTGCCTCGCTGGGTAGTGCTTATGATTTCAGTCTCTGAATCTTAACAGCTCACCACCTTGCCATATGTTCCGTCTGTGGAAGTGAAGCAGACTGGCATCCAGTCTATAAATAAGCCACATGCCAACCCTCCAGGATGCTTCACTTTCTTGGTCTTTCAGAATCTATCCATTGCTGTGTCACTTTGGGGATGTGGTCTAATTGAGACCCAACACCATTCATTTTCCCTTAGGGTCCTCAGATGTTACCTATGATTGTTTTTTTAAACTCTCTAAGAAGCTGGAAGCTGCGGTCAGGCTGCTTCACTGGGAAACATGGTCCCTGAGAGTAGAGACAGCAAAAACCATGGATGTCTGACTCTGTTTCTCTGGAGAAAGAAGTTCGTCCATTTATTGAAGCAGGATTAAAAACAACTTTCTAAAAAACAAAAAACAACAACTTTCTAGTTTCTTATGGAAAAAACAAAACCTTTGTGGCGTTAACAAATAAAACAATGACATCTAAGTATATCCTCTGAAGAGCATACTCAGTCGTAAAATGCGATTTCTCCTTAATATGTCTCTCTGTATTCTTTTTGGCTTTATAGTAATAATCCAATGTGACTGCAGTCTATGACAGAAAAATGTGGCATTCTTTTTTTTTTTTTTTTTTTTTTGATCATTATTGCAACAATGTGGAGCTTACTGAAAATGCTTTCTTAGGGCTAAAAATCTCATCTGCTCTCAAAACTCTTACATAAATTTTAGTAAAATACCTAGTATAAAATCTAAACAGCTCTAGGTCCACTCAAAGAAATGATAGTTCATCAGAAATAAGTTTCATCCGAAGAGCATATTTTTTTTTCTAGTCTTTGGGGCCATGCCAAAGTAGGGGAGAGTTCTACCTGAAAGCAACTCAAAGCTTCATAGCAATAGGAAGAACCTCCTTTCCTCATGATTAAGACCTCCTCCATACATGGAGTCAGCTACCGAGAATCATCCCCTTTCTTTCTTCTTTCCTAAGCAGCCCACGTGACTCTTGGGTCTTCTCTCACACTTTCCTACTTGAAGCAGCTGGTGGGATTTCTCTCCTCCTTATTCTCATCAGATGCGTAAATGACCACAGACTTGGTTAGTTCATCTGGTGTAAACCAATTCACATTTATTCTCCTATTGTTCTGGAAGCCAGAGCTTGATAATAAGTTTCACCGAAACTCAACCCAAAGTGTTGGTAGGTCCATTTTCTTGCCTTGCACCTTCCGCCCTGTGCTTATATCATTTCAGTCTCTGTGCCCATAGTTACATGGTTTTCTCTTCTGGGTCAAACCCTGTTCTACCTTTCTTTTATAACACCTTTACATTTAGGACCCATAAGTTTTGGGGTTTTGGTAGTTTGTTTTCTGAGACAACAATTCTCCTGGAACTAACTGTAGACCAGGCTGGCCTCAAACTTACAGAGATCCACCTGCTTCTACCTCCCAAGTGCTGAGATTAAAGGCATGCACCACCACTGCTCTGTATAGGAACATGGCTTAATTTAAGATAATTTCTCATAGATTACTAACTTGGTGAGATTTAGAATCATCATGGAAACAAATCTCTGGCCATTTTTGTGAATAATTTTCTAGCTTAGTTTAATTTAGGTGAGGTGACCCAGTATGGATTGTATCATTCTTTGGGCTGAGGTCCTGGACTGATTCAAAAAGGAAAAGTGAGCCAAGGACAAGAATTCATAGCTCTTTGCTTCCTGAGTGTGATTACTACATGACCTAGACACTGAAGCTTTTAAGGGGAGTGGGAAGGATCCCCGGTGAACCCTCCTCTCTGTTCCCCATCTTGGTTTCTTTTTTTTTTTTCTCTTATCTATATATTTTAAAATATTTATTTACTTATTTTGTGTATATGAGCACTCTATGCCAACAGAGGGCATTAGATCACATTCTAGATGGTCATGAGTCATCAAGCAGCCTATAGGGAATTGAACACAAGACCTCTGAAAGACCAGTCAGTGCTCTTAACCACTGAGCCATCTCTCCAGCACTCCAATCTTGGTTTCTATACTTAAGAACCACTGCACATTTCTCCAGCTTTTCTTCTCCGAGAGAGCTTTTGGTATCATCTTCTTTAGGCTGTTTCCGGACTCAGAGGCCATGTGCGAAGTATCAGTCCCACAATCCTACACAAGCTTCTGAATTCAGTCCACTGAGCAGAGTAGCTCTTCTTCCGTGAAGGGGCAGGGACCATGGGTTTCAGTACTGCAGGCACGACAAACTTAATTATGTCAATGCTAGCTACTCTGCACTTACTTTTACAAAAAGCACCCACAGGCCTAGTGATTCTTTTGCTATTTAATCTGCTGAAGGGAAACAGTCCTTAAAGAGCAGCTCATATGTGACCTATGACTTGGTACACTCTCAAGCTAGGGAAACGAGGAAACGGCTCAGTTGCTCAGTTTAGCCAGGAGCAACCCTGTCTTTTGTCTCATCACTCTGAAATAAGGTTGTTCTTTGGATTTTGTTTTTGTTTGTTTTTTTTTCCTTCTGGTAGACTTTGCCAAAATTCTAAAAGGGGCAACATAGCTCTCTAATGCTTGCTCATTTCATCACTTGTTGGAAGCGGGATGGACTTAAGTTATTTTAGGTCAGCGTTTCCCTTCTAATGAAAACTAGGGTGAGTGTCTTTTTCCTCCAGCCCCTGAGTCTGAATTTAATTCCTTGCCACCCTCAGGAATAACAGTTATTTCTGGGAATCATTCTTCTGGCAGAAAGAAAACCAAGCGAACGACATGAGAGGCCAATGACTGCCTTCCAGCCATGGTTTGGATCTGTTAACGTTTCCAAAACAGAGCTTTGATAACAAATCCTTTTGGGATATATGGATCAAAGGAGTAATTTAAAATAATCAGACTGCCTCTGCACTGTTCCCTTCCCTGTCTGACTCTGTTTCCTCATCCTAAAGGAACAATTATGTTAATCTGGATTTCCAGCAGATTATTGCAGAAATCTAACTGTCCTGAATTTTAACTGTCTGAAGTAATCAGTTACATGTGAATAAAAGCTAAGTCTGAGGCAACAAATCTGTTTAAGAGAGAAAGTATTTACCAAGTGTGGCAGAGTGGAACCGTGTCTCCTCTTACAATTGCTCCGAAGACTCCCATTCCAACCTCACCGATTGCCTAAAGGAACAAAATGACTTCCCTCGCCTCTGTTCCTACAGAGAATAAAAGCAGACTAGAAACTAATAACAGCTCCTTCTCCACTTACACTATCTGTCTTCACACACCCACCTGGGCCAGAACCTGAAGAGGATTAAAGGAGAGGGAGAAGACGGTTCTGGAAGGCAGCAGGTGCAGAGCAGCTAAAGGGGTGAGAAGAATCTCCTTGCCCTCCGTGAAGACTGGGCCCCACTTCTAAGTCTCCCTGTTCTACAGCTGATGCCCACCAGCTCTCCATTCTGCCTTGAACAGGTAACTGGTGTAACTTTTTTTTAAAGTAATTTTTTGTCACATCTGAAAAATGATGTTCAATAGTTGTTTTATTTTCATTATTATTTTTATTTTATGTGTATGAGTGTTTTGCCTGCATGTATGTCTGTGTAGTGTGTGCATGACTGGTACTCACAGAAGCCAGAAAAAGACATGCAATCCCCTGGAACTGGATTTACACATTGTTCTTGTTTAGTAAGTATAGGTTAATTCTGTAAGAACAGTTAAAAGAGCCAAGTATAAATTATGAAAACAACTAAAAATTAGAAACCATAGACTGAAGTTTTTGCTCTTTGATAAGTACAATTAAGAAAATGGGGCTGGAGAGATGACTCAGCAGTTAAGAGAACTGGATGCTCTTCTAGAGGACCCAGGTTTGATTCCCAGCACCCATATGGTTGCTCACAACTGCCTATAACCAAGTTCCAGGGGGATCTGAGAATTAAACATTTGTCAGCATAATTCACATGAGAAACAACTCACCATCCCTAGCTAACATTACACTAGGATCTTTTTCAGAAAGCATTTGTTAGAAAAGAAATGGTTCCTGCAGGCTCTAATGCTTGACAGTATCAGAATCTGTGTCTTACTCTAACAATAGCTATACTATCTTATCTAACCATCTATTGTAATACAGTTGGGCTTCCACGTCTGGAATGGCCACTGGTTAGATTTGCTCCTGAGCCAGGAAGAAATGTACAAAAAAATCTCCTTGTGCATAAACTTGTGTTTGATTATGTCCTGACTGCTGTGGCTCGTGTTTGCTTTCTCAAACTTTACCCAATAATGAAGTATTATGAATCACTTGATAACTGAAAGATACCGGTGAAAATAAAAGAGAGAGGGACCTAGAACTGGTGAGTGCCATTTGGGGCAATCCATCTCTTGAGACAATAATGTTATAGAAAAGAAACTCATAACTTTAGGGTGATTGATGATCTGTATGGTCAATGGGTGGCTGTCAATGCATATTCACATAGTGGATAAACAGATGGTTTATTTAGTCTAACCCTTCTTGAAAGAGACATTGAGCATTGGGTAAGCACACTGAGTGAGCGAGCTTGTGCTCTAACATGGAGACCCATTTCATTTTATAAAACTTCCAAATATTAGCAAACTCTTTCTATACTTAACTAAAGTCTGCTTCCTTACAGTCACACACACGCACACACACACAGCCTCCTCCAGATGATAGCCTTAAATATATGTATTTTACTCTATCTCCCTTCCTTCTGTTTTTTTATTTAGTCAAGGAAAAAAGTTCACTGTGTACAAGGCATTTCACTAGGTACCATAGGCAATAGCAAATGTAAATCTTGATTAGTGCTTTCATGGAATAACGTTAGAGATGAAATAGGCAATCTAGAACACAGAAAGTGTCCAAGGCAGGTGAAAATGAAGTGTTAGATAGTCAACAGGCGGGGAGAGTCAAGAGAGCAAGGAGTCCTAATTAAGAAGCCGTATGTGAATGTACCTTCAAAGATGAGTAGGGCTTTGACAGGAGGAGCTGGGGCAGTGTCAGCATATTTTCCAAGGGGCTATTTCAGGTGAAGGATGTGAGGTCGCCCCATTCAGCTTGTGCTTCATGTGCAGGGAAATCTTTACAGGAATGCATGTCTGTCTTTGAACAACATAGCACTCATTTTCCCCTTCACTGAATGAATAGACGGTAGCCGTGGATCCATTTCTTGAGTAAAAGAACAAATGAAGATTGGGGCACTTTGGCCACTTTTACCAGCAGTTCAGTGAATCAAGTATAAATTATATGAAAACAACTAAAAATTAGAATTCATAGATTGAAACTTCTGATCTTTGAAAAGTACTATTTAAAAAAAAAACGGAGCGGGAGAGATGGCTTAGTGGATAAGAACACTGGCTGCTCTTCCAAAGGAAGCAGGTTTGATTCCCGGAACCACATGGTGACTCAGAACTGCATGTAACTCCAGTTCCAGGGGACCTGACATCCTCTTCTGGCCTCTGCGGGAACCAGGCACACAAGCAGTGCACAGACATACACACATACGCACACAAAATGAATAAATAAATAAATAATTTAAAAATTAAGTCACAGACCAATAAAAAGATATTTTAATGTATATATCTGATATTAAACATGTTACCAGAATTTATAAATAGTTCTTAGACATTAGTAGTAAAAACATCCCAATTAAAAATAGATCCAAAATGTAGCAGGTACCTTAAAGACCTACATACGGCAATAATCACAAGAGAAAATTGTCCAATACAGCTCAATGCAAATTAAAACCACAGTAGCACGGTACCAACCACACAGCAGAGAGCCTCAAAGGGGGCGGGTGGACTTTTAGAGCAGTTTCAACCCTTTTTTTTTAATTTTATTTTTTTCTTATCAGTTACATTTTATTAACTCTGTATCCCAGCTGTATCCCGCTCCCTCATTCCCTCCCAATCCCACCCTCCCTCCCTCATCTCCACCGCGCCCCTTTCCAAGTCCATTGATGGGGGGGGACCTCCTCCCCATTCATCTGATCCTGTTTTATCAGGTATGTTTCAACTCTTATACATTGCTTTTGAGAATCCAAAATAGTGAGATCGTTTTAGAAAACAGTTTGGCAATTTCTTATAAACTTTAACATTCTTTCACCCTGTGATCTAGCAGTTTTACTCTGATGTCTCTTTTCTCAAAGAAATGAAAAAATATATATACACAAAAACTTGCATGCAAATGTTTATAATAGCACTATCCATAGTTGAGTAAAAACTAAGAACAAGCAAAATGTTCATCAGCTGCTGAATGAATAAATGAAACATGCAAAGTTTTTACAGTAGAATACTAATCCAGCAATATGAAGGAAGAAATAATTGATGTGTGAAATAGAATGAATATTTATCACAAAAATATCTGGCTCATTCAAAGAAACTGGATATCAAAGATATTCTGTTACATAATTACATTTACATGGAATTATAGAACAATCAAAACTTTATTGCTAGAAAGCAAATACAGTTCTGAGAATTAAGATAAGGAAAAAGTTTTCTGATATTGAAGAAGCATTCTATATCTCAATTTCGATCATGGTTACATTTCTATATATATTATCCAAAAATCATCAACCTAAAAACACTGGATATAGGGAATTTATTGAAGCCTTTCAAAAGACTAAGAAATGGCTACTTAGGTTTATAAAGAGATTGTTTCATTAGATGATTTTTTAAAAGAAATAATTCACTAAAATAAGTGTGAACTCAAATGCCAAGAAGGGTACTTAACTGTCTCCTTCCACAACGCCCTGCCTCTGGGAAGAATGTTCTCCTAAGAAATCTAGAAGAAATGGAGATGGTTTGAAGAGCAGATCTTGTTCTTTTCAAAATGCAGCAAAAGATGAATGAAGACTATGGGAGGAAATGGGCTTACTAAGTTGAAGCAGGTAATTTAATTCCTTCAGAAGAAATACTGACATGTTAGAAGATGATAGAGAAGAAGAAGAGGAGGAGGAGGAGGAAGAGAAGAGAAAAAACCCTACAGGAGAGGAGACAGAGCTGCTGTAACTTTAAAAATGATAGATTTCTAGAATTTCTTTGGAGGTCATAATGTCTTCTTCAGTATCTATAGCAGAAGAGATAATAAGCCCTTTGATTCCTTTCAGATATGATAAAATCTTATGAAAAAAAATTCCCAACTGCATGCGTGCTCATGGTCATGAACTTTTATTGATACCAACTGACTGGCATCCTGTCAGGGCTACGGCTGAGATGTCTCCCCCTCTGTTTCCCCTTTCCCCTCAGCAGCCCTGATTGATTGCTGTGATCTTTGACCATGTTAAGATGTATCTAGATTCAGTGTGTGGTCATTTGGATGACCAGCTATAAACTGGTATTTGCATTGATCTAAGTTTATGACTAAAGTGCTTTTGCCATGATAATCTTGGGATGTCTTCAGAGTCTTTTAATGGGAGGAAAAAAAAAGTTTTCTCCTCTCGGTGAGAGATGTCCCAGGCAGCAGTACTTGAATGAACCTAGGTTCTGCCAGATATCTGAGCCTGGGCTCTGTAGCTGAGCCCATGTGGAACAATAACTTGGGAAGGAAAAAAAAATTAAGGATGTTAATTTTTTTTTTTTTTGCATGTTAAATTATTTGAACTTTAACTTGGAGGAGAATTTAATCTTTTAGACCATTTTCTTTTGGGAATTTCACAATATGAGAGAGTCCATATGTAAATTTTGAGCATCTTCGAGTTGTTCAGAATTAGTGGAATACATTAGTGTTGCCATTTAATCAACATAATCTCATGAGGGACACATTGAGCAGTATGGTCGAGCATAATTTGCGGTGGTGAATGGAGGAGACATCAAAATTTCAGGCTTGGATGTAGTACATGTTTGGAGTTATCTAGTTAGTGTATAGTCTTACAGGAATTTTATGCTTCCCACCACCAGTCGAAAGAGGAAACTAAAGGAGCAGTAGATAGATTAAGAAAACAGTCCTTCAACACAAGTTGGACTTGATGGGGAGAGTGAGAAAGAGAGATAGAGGGAGTTAAAAAAGGGAGAGAAGGGTGTATGTATGGAGAGCGAGAGAGTTTGGTCGGGTGGGTGGGTAGGGAGGCTGTGTTGGGGTTTAGGAAAAATCACATACTGACCACTCTGACCCTAGACGCAGATAGATGGAAGTTTATTGAACACTTAGCAAAGTTTGACCCAGTCAGGGACACAGTCTGGATTCGGGAATTAAGAGTATGACACTGAGCTGTTCTCAAAGTGAGCTTTTAAAGAAAAGAAAAAAAAAAAGACCAGACCATAACCAAGTAATTAAGAAGAATCAATTCTATTCCAGGTATATCATGTCTAGCCAAGCAAGCGGAATCAATTCTGTTCCAGGTACATTGTATCTAGGTAGTCTGACAAAGCATTTTAAGCTGATAGGCTGGGATTTCGGGTAGGGAAACTTTTGGGGACTTTCCAGTTTTCTTGGAGAAAGGAACATAGCAGGGCATTGGGGTTTAACTCTAACAGAACATATATTTATCTTTAATTCAAGCAGAACATACATTTATCATCTATTGTTTTATTCTAAGCAGCAGGTATTGAATTGTAAATAAAGGCTATTCTTGTGTCAGGGAGGCAGAGCCTGAGAACTTGAACTCAAATTCACTTTATGATCAAGATGGAGACTAAAGATAAAATGGCTTCAGTTATGCTAAAGACAAAAACAGGTGTTAACAGAGGAGCTACAATTATGCTAAAAACTAAAGTAGGTCTCAACAGGGGCTGTAGGAGCTATAGCTATTCAAAGAGTTAAAACAGGCCTCAACAGTGGGGGTGAATTTGGGAAGAATTGGGGGAGTAAATATGGTCAAATGCATGGTATGAAATCTTCAAATAATTAATAAATGTATAATTAGAAAAAGAAAGTGGCCCTTGAAGGCGAGGATAATAATGAATAAACAAATATTGTCTTGTGGAAGAGAGTCATACATATTCTTGGCTGATAAAAATGTCATAGTTTGTTCATTTCTACTGTTGTGATAAAATACTTTGACGACAAAAGGCAACTCGGGAGAGAAGAGGGGTATTTTAACTTATAGTTTCTGGTTGTAGTTCAGCATTGTGAGGAGGTCAAGAAAAGGAACTTTAAACAGCTGGCCATATCACATTCACAGTCAATATCAGAGAGAAATAAAGGCATACTTGTTTGAGCCCCTGTGCTCATCTTGATTTCTCTACTCTTTCTCAGTTCAGGCCCCCTTGTCTGGGGAATGTTACTGCCTGCAGTGGGCTGGGTTTTCTCACATCAATAACTTATTAAAATAATCACCCCAAAGCTATGCCTACAGGTCTACCCAATGTAGATAATTCCTCATTTGAAAACTGTTTTCCCAGACAATTCTACTTTGTGTCAAGTTGACAATTAAAAGTTCTCTATTATATGATTCATCTCTCAGAGTGCTGGAGCAAAAGATGTTGGGAAATGCTGGAGGAAGCACACCCACCCTCACCCACCATCATCATCCTTTCTCTCTTCTGTAATCTCTTAGCTGACATGGTTGTCTTTGACCTGGCTTTTTTTATTCGACCCTGCTGACCAATAAAAGATAGCAAAGGGTTCATTTTCTTTAAAAAAAAAATTCCTCTTTTATTGAGAATAACTTTTTTGTCTTATATTATATATCCTGATTACAACTTTCCCTTTCTAGATCTCCTAGATCTATCCCTTAGACTTCTAAGGGATAAGAAAATATATGATAGAACAAAAACTAAGAATAAAAGAAAAGAATGATATTACTATTATAGAGAGGTAGCTAATAGAACTTGATTCTGATTTGGGGAGTATTTATTCTTGGAAGTTTAAATTAAGAGCTGGCAAACATTCACCTGTAAATGGTCACACATACATAAATTGCATGTGTGGCTCATGCAATTTCCGTGGTGACAGGTTAACTCTGCCATTGTGGCATGGAAAATATCTGTAGACAACACATATACACAGGAGCAAGGTTATGTTCCACTAACTTTTTAGTTACTACAGTGTCTTCTCACAGGTTGTGTTTTGCTGCTCACTGGTTTAAAGATTATTGTGCCAGTGCTAGATAGTAGACTGTTAACCTCTGAGATCTAAATTCAACCAACCTTTCACCCCTGTTCTGGGATGCTGGTCTGTGACTCTGCAAGTGACATTTTGGTTTTCTGGAGGTCTGAGATACGTCCACATTCTTGTTTTGCTTCCTGTTATTGTTGGGAATCACCACAGTGATTTTTTTTTTTTTGACCAAGGTAGCTGGAGTTGGTTCAGTTTGTTCTCACCTTTCCAAAACTCAGCTGTTAAGTAAGCTGCTTCAAAGACAGTAACACCTGCTGCTAGCTTCTCCTCAGAGGCTCATCTCAGTATCCTGAAGAACCATCCCAAGCTCCCACAGAATCAACCCCAACCACCCTCTCCTATCTTTCCACAGATATTCCATATCCTAATAACCATAGCCCTCTGCTTTGTCCCATCAACTCTAGGAATGTACCTCCTTCGTGAAATCACTGTCTTTGTGGTATACTAGTATTTCCTTTTGCGTTTTCAACCTCGTACTTACTTACCCATCCCTTGTACTAAATTAAATTGAACTAATTGATATAGTTTTCATTTTTTTTCACTGAAATCTGATCAACATAAAACTATATTTTACCTAGAATAGGGTTTTACATGAGAGATAGTTAAGAAATAAAAAGTATAGTCTTGAATTCTTGATGTATTAATATATTATATTAATCAACTAATACAATATATATTACATGCTTTCAGAAACAAGTGGTGTAAAGTCCTAAAATATTGATGAGTTACAGATATCTATCTGGCAGCCAGATTTTGAAGTTGAAGATATAAATCCAGATATATTGTTTATGTGAACAGAGAACTAGAAGTACTCGTAGAGTGAAGACAGAACCAGAAAACATATTCATTTTATGTGACATGATTAAGAAGATAGAAACACAATGAGCATGACAAAGGACTGTCTTAAAGAGAGAAAAGACACCTTCCTAATCCAGGAAGTTGAGAGGTGCTCAACATGGACAAGCACTGTAAACATCCCTGAGAACCATTCAATAGGAATGACGCAACTATTCATTGCTGTTCGTTTATTTGTGGTTTTGAGACTGGTCCCAATCTCACTTTGTATCTGCGGATGATCCTGAATTCCTGATGCTGATGCTTTTACCTCCCAAGTGCCAGGATCCCAAGCGTTCAATACTGTGCCTTGAGGGCTTAGACTTTTTCACCAAACCTACTTTATTTAGGGTTCTGAACACCTTTACCTCCCTTCCAACACCATGCCTTAGATAGAGATTAGTAAGGAAAAGGGCTATAGACCTCTTGTATCCACTTCCTGGTGATTAGGGGCAATGAGTCTTTAAGAGATTACCAAAGTCAGGATAACAGCAGTCCAGTCTGAAGGCCAATACCAAGTAGCAACATGAATCAGTACAAGTTAGCAAAGACCTGACTTGTATTACCCTGAGAATTTCTCTGAAACATTTCTCTCTGCAAAATCAAGTTCCAAAGCATGAAGATCAGTGCAGCGATGGTGATCCAAAAAGTGATACCTCACTGTGCGTGGGCCTCCATATATGTCCTGTCCTCAGATTCCACCCATGGATGTTCTCAGCTGGCCAAAGTCATGTTCTTTAGGCAAGAAAGCTCACAGCAAAGCATCACAAGCCCTCTCACAAGCCATTCTCCAGCAAAACATCACACGATAAAACTGAATCTTTCAAGGAACCAGAAACTTCCATTTCAGTGCTTGGATGCAAAGACACAATTGAAAGAGTTGGTGAGAGAAGTGGGATTGGTATTTAATGGTAAACGACTATACAGACATTTATGAACCTAAATGAATCAAATAATTTCAGTATGGTGTTTGTTGTTGATTTTAACGTAGATTGAGGCAATTTTTAGGTAGAGAAGAATTATTGGTTATGAGAGGGTTAGTTGACTCTGTAGGTCTTCTTGTAGAGTCCTTGACTGCCAACCCCAGCTCCCTCAATCATTTCCCCAACTCTTCTATAGGACTTCCTGGGCTCTGTCTAATATTTGGCCATGGGTCTCTGTATCTGTTTCCGTCAGCAGCTGGGTGGAGCTTCTCAGGAGAGTTATGCTAAGCTACTGTCCATAAGCATAGCAGAGTAACATTAATAGTGTCAGGGGTTGGTTCTCTCCCATGGGATGGATCTCAAGTAGGGCCTGTTGGGATCAGTAAGCAGGCACTTCTACAGCCAGCTCCAAGAAACCTGACAGACCGGTTATGTTATCAGGCATTTGTGAAGACACCCAGACCACCTGTTGACCACCTGGAATTACCCACACATGCTCTGAGTCACCCTATAAAGAGAACAGGAGTCCCCCCTCTCTCTCTTCTCTGCCTCATCTCTCTGCGACCCCTTTCCCCCTTTCCCTAATAAACCTCCCACATGGAACCAATCTCGTGGTGTGATTTGTTTTTTTTTTTTAATTTTTTATTAATTACACTTTATTCATTTTGTATCCCCCCATAAGCCCCTCTCTCCTCCCCTCCAGATCCCACCATCCCTCCCCTTTCTGCATGCATGCCACTCCCCAAGTCCACTGATAGGGGAGGTTCTCCTCTCCTTTCTAGTCTTAGTCTATCAGTTCTCATCAAAAGTGGCTGCATTGTCCTCCACTGTGGCCTGGTAAGGCTGCTCCCCCCTCAGGGGGAGGTGATCAAAGAGCAGGCCAATCAGATTATGTCAGAGGCAGTCCCTCTTCCCATTACTATGTAACCCACTTGGACACTGAACTGCCATGGGCTGCATCTGTGCAGGGGTTCTAGGTTATCTCCATGAATAGTCCTTGGTTGGAGTGTGAGTCTCTGGGAAGTTCCCTGTGTTCAAATTTTCTTGTTCTATTCCTCTCCTTGTGGAGACCCTGTCCTCTCCAGCTCTTACCATTTCCCACTTCTTACATAAAATTCCATTCACTCTGCCCAACAGTTGGCCATCAGGCTCAGCATCTGCTTTGATAGTCTGCAGGGCAGAGGCTTTCAGAGGCCCTCTGTGGCAGGTTCCTAGGATGTTTCCTGTTTTCTTCTTCTGGCTTTCATAGGCCCTCTGTAGCAGGTTCCTAGGTTGTTTCCTGTTTTCTTCTTCTTCTGATGTCCATCCTCTTTGCCTTTCATGATGGGGATTTAGCATTTTAGTTAGAGTCCTCTCTTTTGCTTAGTTTGGTTAGATGTACAGATTTTAGTGGGTTTATCCTATGTTGTATGTTTATATGAGTGAGTATATACCATGTGTGTCTTTTTGCTTCTGGGACAACTCACTCAGGATGATCCTTTCCAGGTCCCACCATTTACCTGAAAATTTCATGATTTCCTTATTTTTCATTGCTGAGTAATATTCCATTGTATAGATGTACCACAGTTTCTGCATCCATTCTTCAGTTGAGGGGCATCTGGGTTGTTTCCAGCTTCTGGCTATTACAAATAAAGCTGCTACCAACATGGTTGCACAAATGTCCTTTTTGTGTACTTGAGCTTCTTTTGGATATATGCCTAGGAGGGGTATGGCTGGATCTTGGGGAAGCACTGTTCCTAGTTGTCTGAGAAAGTGCCAGATTGATTTCCAGAGTGGTTGTACCAGTTTACATTCCCACCAGCAGTGGAGAAGGGTTCCCCTTTCTCCGCAACCTCTCCAGCATGTGTTGTCACTTGAGTTTTTGATCTTGGCCATTCTCATGGGTGTAAGGTGAAATCTCAGGGTTGTTTTGATTTGCATTTCCCTAATGGCTAATGAGGTTGAGCATTTCTTTAAGTGCTTCTCTGCCATTTGATATTCCTCTACAGAGAATTCTCTCTTTAGCTCTGTTCCCCATTTTTTAAGTGGATTACTTGGTTTGCTGCTTTTCAGCTTCTTTAGTTCTTTATATATACTGGATGTGAGTCCTCTGTCAGATAAAGGGTTGGTGAAGATTCTTTCCCAATCTGTAGGCAGTCGCTTTGTTTTGATGACGGTGTCCTTTGCTTTGCAGAAGCTTTTCAGTTTCATGAGGTCCCATTTATTGATTGTTGCTCTTAGAGCCTGTGCTGTTGGTGTTCTGTTCAGTAAGTTTTCTCCTGTACCAATGAGTTCTAGGGTATTCCCCACTTTTTTTTTCTAGCCGATTTAATGTGTCTGGTTTTATGTTGAGGTCTGTGATCCACTTGGACTTCACTTTTGTACAGGGTGATAAGTAAGTATGGATCTATTTTCATTTTTCTACATGTAGACATCCAATTGGACCAGCACCATTTGTTGAAGATGCTATCTTTTTTCCATTGTATGGTTTTGGCATCTTTGTCAAAGATCAGGTGTCCATAAGTGTGTGGGTTTATTTCTGGGACCTCTGTTCGGTTCCATTGATCCACCAGTCTGTTTCTATGTCAGTACCATGCAGTTTTTAAAACTGTTCCTCTATAGTACAACTTAAGATCAGGGATGGAGATACCTCCAGAAGATCTTTTATTATAGAGGATTGTTTTAGCAATTCTGGGTTTCTTGTTATTCCATATGAAGTTGAGAATTTTTCTTTCCAGGTCTGTAAAGAATTGTGTTGGTAATTTGATGGGAATTGCATTGAATCTTTAGATTGCTTTTGGTAAGATGGCCATTTTTACTATGTTAATCCTGCCAAGCCATGAGCATGGGAGATCTTTGCATCTTCTGATATCTTCTTCTAATTCTTTCTTGAAATTTTTTTCATACAAGTCTTTAACTTCCTTGGTTAGGGTTACTCCGAGGTATCTTATGTCATTTGTGGCTATTGTGAAGGGTGTTGTTTCCCTAATTTCTTTCTCAGCCCTTTTGTCTTTTGTATACAGGAGGGCTACTGATTTTTTTGAGTTAATTTTGTATCCAGCCACTTTGCTGAAGGTGTTTATCAGCTGTAGGAGTTCCCCGGTAGAGTTTTTGGGGTCACTCACATATACTATCATATCATCTGCAAATAGTGATAATTTGACTTCTTCCTTTCCAATTTGTATCCCCTTGATCTCCTTCAACTGTCTTATTGCTCTAGCAAGGACTTCCAGAACTATGTTGAAGAGATATGGAGAGAGTGGGCAGCCTTGTCTTGTTCCTGATTTCAGTGGGATTGCTTTAAGTTTCTCTCCGTTCAGTTTGATGTTGGCTATAGGCTTGCTGTATATCGCCTTTACTATGTTTAGATATGTGCCTTGTATCCCTGATTTCTCCAGTACTTTAAACATGAATGGATGTTGGATTTTGTCAAATGCTTTTTCAGCATCTAGGGAGATTATCATGTGGTTTTTTTCTTTCAGTTTGTTAATATGATGGATCAATCACATTGATGGATTTCCGTATATTGAACCACCCCTGCATACCTGGGATGAAGCCTACTTGGTCGTGGTGGATGATATCTTTGATGTGTTCTTGTATTCGGTTTGCGAGTATTTTGTTGAGTATTTTTGCATCAATGTTCATAAGGGAGATTGGCCTGAAATTCTCTTTCTTTGTTGAGTCTTTGTGAGGTTTAGGTACCAAGGTGGCTGTGGCTTCATAGAATGAGTTTGGTAGTGTTCCTTCTGTTTCTATTTGTGGAATATTTTGAGGAGAATTGGTGTTAGCTCTTCTTTGAAGGTCTGGTAGAATTCTGCGCTGAAGCCATTTGGTCCTGGGCTCTTTTTGGTTGGGAGACTTTTGATGACCGCTTCTATTTCTTTGAGGGATATAGGACTATTTAATTGATTTGCCTGGTCCTGGTTCAGCTTTGGTAAGTCAAATCGATCAAGAAAATTGTCCATTTTGTTTAGATTTTCAAATTTAGTGGCATATAGACTTTTGAAGTAAGTCCTAATGATTGTTTGGATTTCCTCAGTGTCTGTAGTTATGTCCCCCTTTTCATTTCTGATTTTGTTGATTTGGGTGGTGTCTCTCTGCCTTTTAGTTAGCTTGGGTAAGGGTTTGTTGATCGTGTTGATTTTCTCAAAGAACCAGCTCTTGGTTTCATTGATTCTTTGAACTGTTTTATTTGTTTCTAATTGATTGATTTCAGCCCTGAGTTTGATTATTTCCAGCTGTCTGCTCCTTTTTGGTGTGTCTGCTTCTTCTTTTTCTAGGGTTTTAAGTGAGCCATTAAGTTGCTTGAATGTGCTGTCTCAAATTTCTTCTTGAAGGCACTTAGTGCTATGAACTTTCCTCTTAGCACTGCCTTCATTGTGTCCCACAAGTTTGGGTATGTTGTGTCTTCATTTTCATTGAGTTCTAGGAAGATTTTAATTTCTTTCTTTATTTATTCCCTGACCCAGCTGTCTTTTAGTAGCAAGTTGTTCAGTTTCCATGTATATGTAGGCTTTTTGCTATTTCTGTTGTTATTGAGGTCCAGCTTTATTCCATGGTGATCAGACAGGATACAAGGGATTATTTCAATCTTCTTGTATCTGTTGAGGCTTGCTTTGTGACCAACTATGTGGTCTATTTTGGAGAGGTT
The DNA here is from genome assembly GCF_907164565.1 of Psammomys obesus. NCBI lineage: Eukaryota > Metazoa > Chordata > Mammalia > Rodentia > Muridae > Psammomys > Psammomys obesus. The sequence goes on along the minus strand of NW_026593286.1, from coordinate 29,274,195 downwards.
CCATGAGGTGCTGAGAAGAAGGTAAATTCTTTTGTGTTTGGGTGTAAAGTTCTGTAAATGTCTGTTAGGTCCATTTGATTCATGACCTCTGTTAGAGATATTGTTTCTTTGTTTAATTTCTGTTTAGTTGACCTGTCCTTTGTTGAGAGTGGGGTGTTGAAGTCTCCCACTATTAGTGTGTGTGGATCTATGTGTGGTTTAAGTTTTATCAATGTTTCTTTCACAAATGTGGGTGCCCTTGTATTTGGGGCATAGATGTTCAGGATTGTGATGTCTTCTTGGTGGAATTTTCCCTTGATGAGTATGAAGTGTCCTTCCCCATCTCTTTTGATTAATTTTGGTTGAAAGTCTATTTTATCAGATATTAGAATGGCTATTCCTGCTTGCTTCTTGCATCCATTTGCTTGGAAAGCCGTCTTCCATCCCTTTACCTTCAGGTAATGTCTATCTTTGTGCCTTAGGTGTGTTTCTTGTATACAACAGATTGCTGGGTTTTGTTTATGCATCCATTCTGTTAGTCTGTGTCTTTTTATTGGAGAATTAAGTCCATTAATATTGAGAGAGATTAATGACCAGTGGCTGTTAGATTCTTTGAATTTGATGTTGGCTGTGTTCATAGGTTGTGTGCTTGGTTGCTTTTTGTTTTACTGTAGTGGGGTTATTTATTTCCTGTGTTTTCTTGAATGTAGCTAGTTTTCTTGGGTTGTATTTTCCCTTCTAGTGTCTTCTGTAATGGTGGATTTGTTTGTAGGTATTGTTGAAATTTGTTTTTGTCATTAAATATCTTGTTTTCTCCGTCTATGAGGACTGAGAGTTTTGCTGGGTATAGTAGCCTGGGCTGATATCTGTGTTCTCTTAGGGTCTGCATGATATCTGTCCAGGCCCTTCTGGCTTTCATAGTCTCTGTTGAAAAGTCAAGTGTGATTCTAATGGGTTTGCCATTATATGTTACCTGGCCTTTTTCTCTTGCAGCTTTTAGTATTTTTTCTTTGTTCTGTATACTTACGGTTTTGATTATTATGTGGCTGGAGGATTTTCTTTTCTGGTCTAATTTATTGGGTGTTCTATAGGCCTCTTGTATTCTTATTGACTTCTCCTTTAAGTTGGGGAAATTTTCTTCAATGATTTTGTTCAAAATATTTTCTGGGCCTTGGTGCAGGGAATCTTCTTTTTCCTCTATTCCTATTATTCTTAGGTTTTGTCTTTTTATGTTGTCTTGAATTTCTTGGATGGTCTGTGTCAGGAAATTTTTAGATTTAACATTTTCTTTGACAGATACATCTATTTCTTCCATTGAATCTTCCACACCTGAGATTCTTTCTTCCGTTTCTTGTAGCCTATTGGTTATGCTAACCTCTGTAGTTCCTGCTTTCTTCCCTAAGTTCTTTCTCTCCACAATTTCTTCCATTTGTGTTTTTTTTTTTAATTTTTCTAATTCTATTGTCAGGTCTTGAGCTATTTTGTTGGTTTCCTTCACCTGTCTGACTGTATTTTCATGTTTTTCCATCAATTCCTTCAGCTGTTTGAACAATCCACTGATTCTTTTATTTCATTCAGTGATTTAAGCATTTCCTCTCTAAAAGCTACAAACTGTTTGGCTGCAGCTTCCTCTGTTTCTTTTCGTATTTTATTTGTTTCCTCTGTTATCTTCTTCGTGAGCATAGATGTTAGGTCATCTTCTTGAATTTCAGTTATGCTGGGGTGTCTAGGGCTATTTGCCCCTGGATAACTGGGTTCTGGAGATGCCATATTGCTCTGGCTTTTGTTGGTTGAACTTTTACGCTGTCCTCTACCCATTGGGCTATCTTAGTTGTTTGAAGTTAGTTTCTGGTTGTTCCTGGACTCTTGTAGTGGAGAGAATCCCTTGGCAGGAAGATGGTTTTTCCTGAAGGAAGCCTTCTCAGCTTTTTGGGTATAGTCACTGGATGGCCGGTGTTTTTTAGGAGTTGCTACAGCTCACCTCAGGCATAGAGACCTGGGTGGTAACTGTGGTCCTGATTAGTCAAGAGGGCTCTCCTCTCACCAGGAGAAGTCCTGGAGACAGCTGCCCTCCTTCTGGGTTTCTTGCTGTAAATTTAGTGATTAGCTGCTGTAACCTGTGTGTCCCGTGGTTTGGTCGGTTTTGTTAGGGATAACTGGTTGCCTCTTGGAACAATATCTGGGGGTTGATCTCAGGGTTCCCGGTCTTTTGGAGGTCTGAGGTTGGGGCTCTGTGCCCCAGAACCCAAGAGGTAATCTGTGGCGGGTGAGTACTGCTCTCCTGGTAACAGCAGGCTATCTGGAGCACAGCAGTTCCTTGGGTTGGGTCAGTCTGTGGGACCTTTTCTGGGGATATACTGGGTTGCCTAAGTCTGTCCCCTTTGCTTCGTTCCTTGTTCCTTGTGAGGGTTTCTCCAGACAGTGACTCTAAGACTCTGGTGTCTTGGGGCACACAGTTCTGTCTATAAGGAGTAGTTGGTACAAAGCAGGTCTCTGGGCTGGCGGAGCATGCGCCCGCCTGCTAGTCTGCGGGAGCTGGGTTCCCAATACCTCTGTGCTCCCTGCTTGGGCCCGGATCTGTGATGGCTGGGCGTACTCGCCTGTTTGTGATCTGCGGTATGCTAGACTTTCCCCAGGCAAAGCCTAGGTGACCCCAGCAGCACGGTTTCTTCCTTCCCTGTGGGGCCCTCTCCGGACAGGGATTCTCAGTCTCTGTTGCACTGGAGTGTGCAGCTCGTCTGTACTGGTGAGCTGGGCGCACAGCTCTCTGCACGGCGGGAGCTCAGTTGTGATGGTGGCAGGTACCTGCGGTCCGCGAGACCTTCCAGGGAAAGACTGGGTGACCCGTGATCAGACTCACAACTTTGCTTCTCCGTGGGGTTTTCTTGTGACTGGGACTTCCAGTCTCTGGCACCCTTGTGCCCACCAATCAGCCTGGGAAAGTGATCGGGACAGGCATGCTTGTGGCACCAGCCCGGAGACCCAAAGCCCGCGTTACCCGGGATCTCTTCCGGGTTCTGGCTGGGCAGCCGAGAGTGGACCCAACCGATTCCCACGCCGTGGGAGCCTCCCCTCACCTGGGAAACACGATCAATCGCTGTAGTTTAGGGCCCAGAGTTCAGTCTCCTGGTTGCTGCACGGAGAGTGCTGTCCCACTTCTCAGACACAGTGTTCTCCCTGCGCCACCATCTTGGCTCCCCTCGTGGTGTGATTTATGAACCCGCGTGTAACCTTCACATTCGCACGTTTCCTAACAGGGCCAGTCTTTGGTTGACCGGTTCCTCAATCTTAGCTCTATCTTTGTCCCTGCACATCTTGTAGGCAGGACAAATTTTGGGTCAAAAGTTTTGTGGGTGGGTTGGTGCCCTTATCCTTCAACTGGAAGTCCTGCCTGCTACAGGAGGGGCCACTTCAGGCTCTATAGCCCCCACTGCTAGGAGTCTCAGGTAGCGTGACCCCCATAGACTTCCTGGGGCCTCTCCTATTCCAGGTTTCTGGCAATTCCCAGAGATATTCTCTTATACTTATTTTTTGAGTCAGAGTCTTTTTGTGAACCTGAGGCAAATTAATTTGGCTAGACTGGACATCCAGTGAGATTCAGAGAACTACCCATCTCTGCCCTTTCCCTCTTGTCTCAGTACAGAGGTTGTAGGCATGCGTGGGTTCTGGGGATCTGAACTCAGGTCTTGTGCTTTCACAGCCAGCTTTTTACTGATGGAGCCATCTCCCCAGCCCTTACACCAGCCGTTCTCAACTTTCCTAGTGTTTTGACCCTTTAATATAGTTCCTCATGTTGTGGTGACCCCCTCACCATAAAACTATTTTGTTTCCACTTCATAACTGTAATTTTGCAACTGTTATGCAAATATCTAATATTCAGGATATCTGATGTTCAACCCTTGTGAAAGGGTCGTTCATGATCTTGTATATCATCCTCCAAGCTGGTTAGCACATATCTTCTCTACCACTTCTTTTCAGACCAAATGGCTTTCTTTTTTATTTCCAGAAGACCGTTTCAATTTCTCTTTTTAAAATGCACTGTTGTTAAAGGCATTGGTAGGGCACTTATTATGTTAAGTTCATTCCCATGAAAGATTTTTAACTCAAATTTACCAGCCTCTGACTGGTTAAACTTTTTAAGTTTGGGTGTGTTTGAAGTCATGTGGGTTTTCACCTCCTTTTATTATCTTCACGATCAAGAACAAACAAATCTAGAGGCATTGACTATCACAAGGTCAAACACCCCACTCAGCTCAGCCTCTTCCTGCTGTGCTCAACAGGAGCATCTTGAACTTGAGCTGGAGTAGGGGCTTCCTTGCAGTCATTTGTACTCAGAGGCATAGCACTGTTGAGACACTAGCGATATGAGGAGGAGTTCTGACGCCTACAACCTAGAAACTCCCGCCCCCGCAAAGAACGAAACAGAAGTTCTTGCTAAGCATTTTTTCCGTAGTATAATTTGTTTTTCTGAAGAGGTTGTACTTCTGTCGCTGGAGATCAAATTAACATATGAATCTTTTTTTAAAAAGACAAACCTGAATTTTAAATTGGCACTTCCTTTTAAGAATAAAAGACTAAACCCTTTCTTTCTTTCTTTTTTTTTTTTTAAATTACATGCTTGAAAGAAAGTTTACAATTTGGTTATACAATTTTCACTGATAATCTGCCTAAAATTAGTACATTTTCTGTTCTTGTAATCATCAGGAGCTTTTTGGCTCTTGTACTTCACATCTATTCCTTTTCCCACAGCTGTCATCAGCTTTGAGTCTTGCAGTTTCTTTGTTACCACCTTCATGTCCTCAACTTTCTTTTTTTGTTCTGGGAGAGAGAGAGAGCAAGAAATGTGAGTCTGGCCTGAAGCCTAGGCCTAAGCTTGTTGTAGATCTGGCCACTTTACCTGTCCCAAGTACATTTAAGTTCTTTTTAATCCAAGCTTTTTTACATGATACTTTATTAGTGATACAAAGTCCCAGCTAGGCAGTTCATATTGGCTTGCAGCTCCATATACAGAGCAGGCTGGCTTCAAACTCACGATCTTCCTACCTCAACCTCTTTAGATTTTGGATTACAGGCTTAAGACACCATGCCTGTCTGTACACAATTATTCTTACTTCTTAAAGCATATTAGCTATTGATAATGTATTTGCTTTCACATAGACATCTCATTGTCAAACAAATAAATATATTTGATAACTCAATTTTTTTTTTGTAGGGGTGAAAGGACTTCTTATTCATCCATATGTTCATAGGGACTATAGAAAAACAGATTCACATAAGAAAAACATAGAAAATTATTCAATAGAAAAGTTTTCCATTTATAGCCAAATATAGATAGGAACTTGTGCATTTTTATGTTTAGTTCTGATAAGGCTTGGGAAAGTGTGATTGAACAGAGGAAGTTTCATCTCTGAGTGACAAATCAAGGGGATTTAGAAAAGCCAGTTCATTCCCACTCCTCTGTGTCCTTTTGTCTGGGGAAAATGAGGGCATTCTTCAAAGGTCTTATTGTTGAAGGAACATCTTGTGTATTGTATGGATGCATCACCCATCCATAAAAAAAAAAAACAAAACAAAACAAAACAACAACAATGAAAAACTATGGCCTATAGAAAAGGGTAGAATAGAATGAGGGACATCTGGCAGGCAGAAAGGATTGGGGAGAGAGCCAGGCATGTGAGATATGCCCAGTAAGATGTGAGTAAGACAGACACATGGTACTTGAGCAGAGGTAACCATCAACATGGAAGAACTAAGAATAGAATAAACCCAATATTAGTAATGAGCTAGTCAGAGAAGAGCCTAGCTATATAGCCTAGGTATTTGTAAATATATTTTGAGTCATTAATATATATCATGAGTCATTATTCCGGGAGCTTGGGGCAGGGAGAAAAAAACTGCCACAACATCTTAGGATCTGCCTCACAGGGACAAAGTTTGGAGCATCCCAGACCTCATTTTGAAATACTCTCGGAAGTCTCTTCTGTCTTTAAAACTTTACCCCTCTATCATTTCAAAGCTCTGGCTTAATGCTCAGGAGTTGGGTTTCCAGCATTTCATAAAATACTTACCAGATGATCAGCATACTGCTTAGTTCTCTACTTGTACGTTGGGGTATCATCATCATCATCACATCATCATCATCATCATTATCATTCTCCTCCTCCTCCTCATTGTCATCACTATCTTGTCATATAGTATAGGCTGACCTCAAACTTGAGACTGTCCTACCTTGGCCTTCTGACAGCTTGCACTGGGATCATCACTATGTGCCACTATGCCTAGATCAGCTCTTGATTTTGTTTAGGAGGGTGAAAGGATAATTCTTGGAGTACAAAAATATCATTAATTACATTTATAAATTTCTGTGTCTTTAAAAATTATTTTGGTATGGTTTACACCCTTTAGAGCCTCACAGTTTAAATTTACACAATTTATTGTTCTAGTTTCTAGGAAAGTCTTAAGGTTCCTAAAAACTCACAGGACTGTGAAAAACAACCAGAATCATAGGATACACACATCCATGTGCCCACACATGAACATAAACACACACACACACACACACACACACTTTCATCTTTTACTCTTTGTTGTCAGACTTAGGAAAACAATAATCTGTTCAGGTTTTACTTCAGCTTTTAAGTTCCCATTTTTCTACTTTTAATATGTATATGTTATGATATCTATACTTTCTTCCCTTGGATGTTATAAGGAAAGTAGGGGACTGCTTCCTTTTATAAACTACAATAATAGTTTTTATTAATAGTTTTTATTTGTGACAATCTTACATGTAGAATATGTCTACTTAGTAATCACTCAATTCTTAGCTTTGCACAATAGGAATACATTGAAACCCCTTTCAAAAGTATTAGCTCAAGAAAAATGAAATCGTAAAAGAATGTCAAAGATGGCAGCAGAAATGTTTCCTGGATTTAAATGTTAGCAATTATAGATGAGCAATCTCAAATCAGAAACATTTGGATGAAATTATTTTTTTTGTAAAGCATGGCAGGGATTTTGCAGAGTATTTCAATGTAATTGCTCTCTTTTGTTACCAGCTGCTTTAAGAATTTGTAGTAATTTAAGTCAAGTCACAATGGGTTGAAAAAGAAAACAGTGGAGACCAAAGCAACACCATCTCCCTTTTGAAGGAATGTCATATGTTTGGTCCAGGAAGCAGCACTCGAATCTGTAAGTCTGGTCAAGCCAAGACTGCTCTTGTTTGGGGCATGGAAAGGCATGAGAGTTCTTGAGCTGAGTGGGTTACCACAACCACATTTGCATACTACCCAGCATGGCCTATCCTCAGGCCAGGAGTGCGTCATCAGTGTTAGTGCTGATAGAGAAACCAAGTGAGATCTGAAAGGAATGTGAGGTTAACAATCAGGGCATCACAGGGGGAAGGAGCTTCTGGGAGCCCTGAAGGGAGAGACAGCTGAGGAAATATGGGTATAATAACTAGCACGAAGCTGTGCAAACCCAGGATAAGGAGGCCACACACCTGCTGTGATCCTGACTCAGGGCCTTAAGAGTTTTCTGTATATCTTCTTAAATGATAAGTTCTATTCAGCATCTCCCATGAGCAGCTTAGGCATAGAGAATGCAGAGGTCATTTGATTTGTATTTGAAGAGCTTACACACCTTAACATTTCACAGCTTTGGAGCCATCATTTTCCTCAATTTTATTTTCTCCATATTAGCCCTTCCAATTTGTGCACCCCCCCTTTTTCTATTTCTCTCCCCTTTTCATTTTTAATATGCAACGTCTATTTTCTCTGTTTCTAAAGTATTCAATATGGGGCAGAAGTGTAAAACTGAGTCTGATAGGTGTATATTCATTCATTATTTATCCAATCATCATTTCTTCAGTGCTTAATAAGTGCTAGACATTATTTGAGAAACTGGAGAAACAGAAATTATTAAGATACAATGTCTTGTCTTCAAAGACTCACCATCCAGGGCAGTGGTAAAACAAATATCTGGAAGCCTGGAGGCTCCAGTGAGCCCTTATGAAAATTTAGCAAGTGTTGAAGTGGTCAACTTGAATGTGCTTTATTTGTTCAATGTCTCTTTGTGTGACACTGTATTTCCTTATTTTTTTTTTCATTGTATGCATTCTAAAGAAATGTAACTAATAGAAATCTATACTCAGGAAGGTGATATTTGAGGTTGGCTTTGAAGGATGAGTAGGAGTTCAGGTAGCAAAAAATAAGAGGTGAAGAAAAGAGGAAGTTACACAGGAAGGAAAGCACAGGGAGATAAATGTTTTGAAGTCTTCTGATAAAGGTGGTCGCTTTTTTGTGGGGGTGGAAAGAAATGGTGAGGAACTTCTAGAAGCCAACAGACTTCTAACCTGTACACAGCAGATTGGATCTTATCTTGTCGTCACTGAAGAAAATTTGTTACTTTTTAAGTAGTGCAATGTCATGTTTGGTTCTTTGATCCAGAATGGAAGATGGGTAAAAGGCAGACAAAAACTTCAGAGATAATGGCAGTGAGGACCTGAGTGGGCACAGTGAAACAGGTTAACTAGTCTGATCAGTGTTGAAGAGACAGGGTGACATGATTCTCCAAACATCTGGGAACAGGGGAGACATAGCTTTTCATCTGGCTGGCGGGTGGCGCCCTTGCTCTTGCAGACACTGGATGCCTAGGCACTGGAAATACGTAGAATCTTTTGAGAGTAAAAAGACGCTAGCACACGAGAAGTGAGTAAACAATAATTTTTCTTTCCCCACATTTGCATTCTCCATGTCCTCTGACATGGAGAATGGTTGGTGTCCCAAGGCAATGCATGATGGCATGCCCAAAGCACATCCAGATAGCGAGGACTGTGTGTGGAGACACAACTGCATGCCTGACAGAATTCTGGCCTTACCCCCTGGAGTGAGAGTATCTCAAGGTGTGAATTTAGGCAGCCAGTTAGTTCCTTTAGGTACAAGGTTCCCATCTTTAAAGTTTGTTTCAGGTGAGGTGTCTTCTAGGTGACATTTAAATTTCATCAGATCTTATGAGTCACTTATGAGTAAATAGTCTTCTCTCTTCCCCAAGCCAGTTTCCCCTTCTGACTGAACTGTTATTTCCTGGAAAGTGGGGGCAGTCAAATTCATCTGGATTCCCGGGACCAGACACAGAATCTGAATTTGGGGCAGGCATGCTGCTTCACATATCAAGGCAACACTATCCCCCATTCTCTTTGCTTCCTGAGGTTGAAACAGTATCCTGTGTGTCTCCACTTGCACAACACCTTCCCTTGTAGTTGTCTTCCGGAAGAGGAATCCACCCTCTAAGCATCTTTCACCAGACTCCCTTTCTAGAGGGCTACCCAGTTCTCTGTATTTCACCTTAAGTTAATGCTCTTCTGGAGTCCGAACCCATCCCACTCACTGTTACTATGCTAAGCTTCTACAGTTTTATGGTCCAAACGTTCAAACACCCACAGTGTATACACTTACACTGTCTCCATTGTAATCTAGCTTCTGTCACACTGACATAACGCTCCATGGAACACATAGTCTTCGTCCACACCTTCTTCCCTCTGTGTGCTGCTTACTGTTGTTTCTCTCTTCTTCGTTTTCTCTTCCCCTACCTTTGTTTGTCTCTTCTTGAAGAGGTCTCACGTACTCCAGGTGAGCCTTGAACTTGCTATGTAGCCGAAGATGACTTTAAACGTCTGATCCTCCTGTTTGAGCCTTGCAAATCTTAAGTTGCAGGAGCATGCCACGGTGCCCAGCTACTGTCATTTCTCTGCCTAGAGTGCTCTCTCCTCTTCACTGCCTCTCAGAGGACAATTTGCTCAAACCCAGCTCCTTCTTCATGTGACTCCCGGAGTCCTCCTAGGCTGTCTTGAAGGCAACTTATTGTATCATCACCTGGCAACTAATGACATCATGAAAATATTAGGATATCTGTTATCACATGCTTGTATCTCACCATCCAAGGATCTTATAAGCTCTTTGAGGGTACAGAATATGACTTATGTATCTCTGTATTGATCACTGCCTAATGACAGTGACAACAAAAGCTAATATTGGCAGATCACATGCAGTTCTAGACACCATCACAAACCCTTTATATTATCTCTCTTACTATAAATATGGTACCCAATTTATGATAGCTCGATCTATCTTTTAACTTTACGACAGTGTGAAAATAAAAACCATAGTTCAGATTTCGAATAGCAGTATTTTCCCAGGCTAGTGATAGTATAATTCTCTCTCCTGAGCTGGGGCAGAGCAATGAACTGCAGTTCCCTGTATCCACAGGACTCCAAGGCGGAGACAACAGAGCTGCTGTAGTAAGTCTGTATGAGGACACCCAGTAGGTCAGGAGTATTCAGTACATTTTCTACTTCTAAATATTTCAGTTTACAGCAGGAGTGTTGGAATGTGACTCAAACCCACCCTAACTACAAGGGATTTTACTGACTCCTTTCTTCAGGTAGAAAAAACAAGCTTAGGGATTAAAAAAACAAAAACAAACAAAAAAACCTTTGCATGAGTCATCTGTAATGGCACAGACTCTAGCTAGTCTTTTCAGGTCGCAGGTCCCCCCTAAAGTTGAGCTATTAATTGTCATGAGAAGGGGTTTTGTTTTTCTGCCAAGTGACCAAAACAAAGATGCTGAGAAAGGGGAGATGGTTTGAGGTAGGCTCTGAGAGAACAATGGGAAACAGTTGGGGAGAGCAGTGTGCGTGCCAGTTGGGAGTGAGAAAGGAAAACGTGTTTCTGAGGTAGTCCTTTTTGTGTGAAGTACCAAAGTATAAAACCACTCGAGGCCAATAACCTATGAAAAGGGGGATGAAGTTTGGAATAAACATTACTACATCAGCTTATCAGCATGCTGAAGATTTTTGGGCAGCGGGGAACATTCCCAGTTAGATTTTGAGGAGTAAGCATGTTCATTATAATTAAGGCAATATTTTGTAATGAGAAATCTGTGATTGTAAGTAATATGATTCAATTACAAGCGGTGGGTTGTGTGTGATAGTCTAATGTGTTTAGGACCTACGAGGGAGTTCAGGCTACGTCCCCAGTTTGTCTTTGCTCCCGAGAACCATAAAGTAGGAACAATAAAAGTTTATTGACTTTTATTTCTTACCCTAAGTGCTTCCTAGAGAGCCACCCCGCGTGTCTGAGTGGAGCCACTGCAAGGGACTGAAATGTCGGCTGGCTTCAGGGCTCCCGTGAAGCTCTGCTGGAGCCTGAGGAGCACCGCCTTCTCTGGTCTGTCCTGGTTCAATGTCAGCAAACACCCAGGCTACAACTCAGCAAGAGGGATGCCCTGAGGGATCCAGGTGCCCACAAGTGTCCCAGCTCTGCCTATGGAGGAAGCAATGGTGGGACTGTGGTTCTGGTCAACTTCCTGGGGGACCCTGGGAAGGATTACAGTGTAAGCAGTAGACACTTAGACTATGGATCAAGGGAGTATTTACCACTCTGTGCCCGGTTTCCTTTAACGGTCATAGCCCCCCGAGGAGGTGGCTTGGTAAGGTTACATAACCATGCAAGTTCCCACAGCAGAATGAAGATCCACAGCTGGTCACTTCTGTCTGACATGTGCTTATGCGACTTTTTGGTCACTAAGATGTATTCTGTCCCTCTACACTCTAACTCTAGCTCTGCTGCAAGCTAACTGGCTGTGTAGTTTTAGTAGTTCTCTTAAAGAGATATTGATGAATGTTGTTTTCAATACTGTGCGTCTTTTTCTGGTTACATTACTTGGTAAGATTGTGGGAGGAAATAATGTGACCAGTGTCAGCCCGGGTACTCAGACTAAACTTGAGTCCCATTAAGGGAAGATAGCAGCCAATAAAATAATAAAATAAAATAAATAAAATAAAATAAAAATAGAAAAAGAAAGACTCAAAAGGCAGAATTTGTTAGAAGGCCAAATTTTCATGAGTTAGAACTACTAAATCCTTTCAGAGTCTCCTAACAAAATGTTACGATACTGGTTGTCCTCACCCATGGACTGTAGGAACTGTGTAGAGATAACGGTGCACAAGAAATTAAGATTCCAATGGGACAGGCTCCCCGTGGCCACAGCAGCTATTCGTCACAGCTGGGGATTAATTTTCTCAAAAGGTAATCCAGAAAGGAACGGAGTCCTGAAACATAGAAGAATGTAGATAGGAGTTTGAAAACTTTGACAGTGGTGCGTTCTGTTTAAAACACCGAGCATTGTTGGGTGTGGTGTCACATGCCTGTAGTCACAGCACTCAGGGAGGGAGTGGGTTTGTGGGTTCTGGCCAGCCTGGTCTACAAAGCGAGTCCAGGACAGCCAAGGCTACACAGAGAAACCTTGTCTCAAAAAAAAAAAAACAAAAACAAAACAAAACAAAAATACCCAGCATTTAGTAACTATCCTAACACAGTTGACATCACATGAGACTGTAACAGAACTTATTCCACAGTGCATGGCAAATGCAATGAATGTTAGTACATATTCCTTTTGGGAGAATGATGATGTTTTCTTTCTCATTAAAAAGTGAGACACGTTAAACACCGTTCACACCACTAAGAATTCCTCATTTTTTCCCCCTCACAACTGAAATGGAGGCATTATTGAAAGAAATCAGAGAACTTGGTTTTAAAACACAAGTTTTCTTTCAAAAATTCACTAGAACCATATTTTATCTTTCTGTCCTGCAGTGGTCTTGGTTCAGAGACTGAGGACAATGGGAGTTCTGGTTCTTTTTATGAAGTTAGAGGAAGAGCACCTGTTTGCTTCCTCTGCAAATTTATGTTGTTTTCCTTCAGAAGATTTTCTGTGACAGGCTGCATGGTCTCTGACTCAGTCAGGTTGCAGATTCTTAGTCATTCAGAAACTTTCAGCTCAGCCAGGCAAAGTTAATCATGTGAACAGCCTCCTCCTTTCTCCTCAGAAAAAACCCAAAGCTTCTGCTGATTTTGTTGCAGACCCCTCATTCTGCTGCTTAGACAAATCTGAAAGATTTCACCCGGCAAACATGACAATGAAGACCTCCGCTCTCAGTGTTCAATTTTGGAATTCTCTGACATCACATTTCTAAGGCAGAAACAACGTGTCAAATGTCTTTAGGCGAAAGAGTTGTTTTCATAGCTTTTTGTACAGGTTGGGTAAACCATGTGACATGCGAGTCTCTAAAGAGTAAAGTATAAAACTGCTGCGTATATACGACATAACATGGATGGGACTCCTGGTGACATCATCATGTGCTTGTAATCTCTCTCAGTATGTTGGTTTTAGTGGGCCTGGTTGTTTGAGGTCTTGGAGGTGATTTGAAAGTATTCAGACAAAGACTTAGAGAATCCTGTGAGATGCTGTTGACCCTGGATATTTGGCTGCTCTGCTCTACATGGGCAAAACGAACAGAGAGAGATCCTGTCTTCTGTTTCCCATGGCAACCTTCATTCCCTCCTCCCACCCCCAAGATCCACTCTGTTGAACCTGTGATTTCTTGGCATCACCCTGCCATTCAGCTTGTTTTTCCCCACGTATCTAGCCTTTCTAGACTAAAGATGCAAGATAGGGATGTGTGGGAAATTCTTGTCTTTGTTTTCCTCCTACCTACATCCTTCCTCTCTCCCCTCTTTATTCATGGGGCTGTGATTTGCAGCACCCAACGATGTCTGTCTTCAGAGCTCAGTAGTCAATGGAAAGAAACCACATAGAAGTTGTTATGTCAACAGAATTTAAGAGCCACTTCACTTTCAGCAAAGTACCCTGAGCAGAGTCATAAGGGAGGGGCTAGCTTCGAACACTTCCCAGGATTAGAGCTGGTTACTCAGCACAGTTCACTTTACTTGAGACTTTAATCTTCTCAGTGCCATTAATTCTTCATTAAATTTTTTTTTTAATTCCCAATGAAAATAACCCCATTTAAAATCTTAACAAAGGGTTTAAATTGGTCTGTTAACCCCCATCTACTTCTCCTGACTTTGGTTTTGAATTCTTTCTGTAGGTTGAGGTAAACTTAAAATTCCTGGAATAAGGATTTTCATTGTCAGTATTCTTGCTGTTCATGAGCCAATGATAGCCTCGAGCTAGTCTTCAGTCCTGAAGCCTTGACTACAGCATTCCAACACTCTACCTTGACCTCATCAAATCAGAGTCCAGCTATCTCTCTAGACTTTTTCCTCCTTACTTACTTAAATTTTAAATAGTCTTTTCTCCAGCAAAGCTGATCTAACCACTACAACGCCTCTCTCATCATTCCCAATTCTAGTATCAAGAGGCCAATGGTTCATCTCTTCATTTACTTAATGTCTTTATATATACTCCTTGGGAACAACCTTTATATGTGTCTATGTAAAACCAGATAGGCACCATGACAAACTAGTTACAGAGCCTGACCCAAAGATACTTTTAATCATGTAAAGAAGCAAAGGAGTAAATAAATATATAAGCTTAGCTGAGAGTCAGAGGTGGAGGCACACAGGGGGGAGACTGAATCTTGCAAAGAGGAGAATGTTGGTGAGAGGATATGACAATTCTTGAGCTGACTCTTGGAGCATGGGGTGGAATTCGTCTGTGGGTTGTGGAATATGTGGGTAGGTGGGGTGAGTTTGACCTGTGAGAGATGAAGTTGCCGAGGTAGGCAACCATCAGATCTCAGTAGTTTTTCCCACCCACCTTGTGCTAAGGAGTTTGGACTTTGCCTCAGAAGCAAAGAGGAGTTGTTGATAGACAGATCTAAGAATGCGTGTGTCTGGGTACCTGTGTGAACAATAGCATTATTTACAGACAGGACAATGTGAGTGGAAAGCATCTTTGTGGGGAAGGAGAGTTCTTTTGTGTGTCCTTGAGTTTCAACAGCTTGTGGAACTTTGGGAGGTGTCCGTAGGTGATTAGATGAGGAGAAAGATGTGGGCCAGACACTGCAATTTTAGAGTGAATACTCTGTGTCATTGAGGAAGTGGTAGGACTGATTTCAATTCCACATAAAAACATCGACTAGGAAGAGACTATGACATTAGAGGAAAAACTGGGAAGGGATCATGACAGTTGTGAAGGGAAGCAAAGCCCATTGGAGGAGAGAAGTTCAAGAAGATGAGAGAGAGAGGAGGGAGATGAAGGTAGGGGGATCATTTACAGAGGATCAGAAGGGAGTAGCAGGGTTATGGGTATGGACATGAACAAGGCATAATGTATATATGCATGAGATTATCAAAGAATGAATTAAAATAATGTTGGGGGTTTGTTGCTGTTTGTCACGGGCATTTTTGTTGTTTGATTGAGATAGTCTCATGATGTAGCATTGGCTGGACTGGACACTCACAAAGGTATATACCAGGCTGCCCTGGAACTCCTAGACCTCTGTCTGCCACAGCTTCCAGTGTTAGGATGAAAGGCAGATGCCACCACACCCAGTTAAAAATAACTGCTATCAAGGACAGAATGCTATCAGGGGATGTCCTAGACTCAGGGATCTTGAGCTTCATTATTAGTGGCAAAAGCCAATGGGAGGGGGATTTCAGAGGTCTGGAGAGCAGCTGCAGATGAAGGACTGGTCTCCTTATAGCAGAAGAGACTGGCAAGATATGGGACCTGAATGCATGAACACATTTGGCTTTGATGGAAAGGGAAGTCAGAGCAGAGCCCTACAAGGGTCCATCCTGTGGCAGGGACAGTGAGAGGAGGGTTTTCTAACACAATGCACTTTGTCTGTTTGGTTTTTCCCTAGAGTCAAGAAGGAGCCCAGTGAGCTGGAGCCAGCATCCCTGGGATTGAAAGTGCGTTGAGGGTGTGAAGTGCTGTGACTAAGGAGCTAAAAGTGATCCAAGGATCTGTTCGCAAAAGGAAAGTTGCACTGGCTTTTCTCCGAGGCCTCTTTCAGCTCTGAAATGTTATGATTCTGTGATTAATTTTTAAAAAAAAATAAATTAATAGGGCAAACAGTATTTCAAGGGGAATGTTTAAATTACTTATGAGGACAAACTTTTTAAGTACCCTTAAGCATCATAAAACATCCACTCCCACAGAAATAATTGATAGACCAATTATAAATCTTTTTTAGCTGTTCATTCAGGCAGATTTCCTGAGGACTGTGTTTGGCCACGTTCTGTTTACCTAGTTCAAGTTCTTGTTTGTATTTCAAAGCCCAAACTGCGGATCTTTCAACAACATGTTACAGCCTGGCCGATCCTGGAGAAGAGCTGAGTTATTAAAGTCTTCCATTATGTGCCGGATGAGATCTTGATGAATTGGTTCATCTCTGGAGAAATGCCCATCTTCTTCTTAATTCAGGACACAGCTGTCAGAGTTGCAAACTTCATCAAAAATGGCACCTCTCAGAAACGTTTCCTCTCAATTGGCAGGGTCTTTGAGGACAAACCACACACACTCTGAAATGTTTGTGTAACAGGAAAATGTGGTGTCAAGATGATCAGAACAAGATAGGAAATGACATATTTTCACAAAATTTGCATACATCATTAAAAATAATAGCAAACATACCTACAAAATGAGAGCACAGCCTTCAAGAGAGAGCCACTGATAAAAAAATACAAGTTGATTAAGCACGTCTGTGACGTGCAGACCTGATCTTAACGATAAAGAGGTTGCCCTCTCTAAGTCTAGGAGAACATTTACAATCTCCTTACCACAGAGAAAACAGATGAGACCTCTGTTATTCTCCTGCAGTCCTTACCTGCCATTTGTATGAAATGTGTGAGGTAAACACCCTGAACTTCATTTAGTCTTAGTGGAGAATAAATGGAAAAGCCTTGGCAAAAATCAAATAAGACAACACAAACTGAAATCAAATAACAACGCAGAGGAAATTTTCAAAGAAATTTTTTAAGGTTTATTTTTAATGATGTGTATGTGTGTCTGTGAACCGGAGGTGAGATGCTTCTGATCTCCCCTGAGGCTGGAGCTGTATGCCATTGTAAGCCTCCCTATGTCCTGGGAATTGAACTCAGGTGTCCTGAGTAGTTTTTGGTTCTAAATATCAAGCCATCTTTCCAGTCCCTAAAGGAACATCAGGTCACCAATTAAGTTTTCATACCTTAGTTTACAATATGGAGGCACTTTAGCAGTTGGAAACATGTCAAGTAAGATAGGTAGACTCAGAAATAAAGGTATTTAGGCCTATCCTAGCAGAGGTTAGCTGGCTGGTTAGATGTACTAGAAGATACTTTTAATACTTACATCTTGAGTTCCTTTTCAAAAACATTTCTAGAATCATCATCAACAAAGCAGAAACTCTGAGAGCTCAGTGTCTTAGCAGACTTTATATGCTTTCTTAAAGGTAAGCTTTAGTCACGGAAAGGCAAGAGTTAAATGCAAATAGTAACTTCGGTATGTGAAGAGGAGCCATAGTATGCAAATTAAAAACAGGAAGAGAGGAGGAGAAGAGATAGGACCTGAAATAGTTGAAATAGTTCTAGATGAGAGAGTTTAACCCCTTGGCATAGAGAACCTTTGTTACTTGAAGCTGGGAAGGACTGTTATATGTATTGTAGGATAGTCAATATAAATAATTCCTGTTTTTTCCACACTAGGTTCTCCTAACAGCCCTCCACTCTCCAAAAGTGTCTACCAAAAGTGTCCCTCAGGGAAACAAAACCTCCTTTATTGAGAAGCATTTTTTTTTTACATTTTTTAAATTTTGTTACCATCATAAGAAAGATGAACAAATAAAAGAGCCTAAGAGGATTATTGTTTTTTTTTTTATTTAACTCCTTTTAATCAGGTAGCCAACTTACCAATAATGTTTGAGAATAATTTATTTCCAAGTAGCTTTTATTTTAAATCAAACAGGAGCCACATTTTTCTATAATTTGTCTGCTGTCTGAGCCAAATGTTTCATGTGTGGAAAATAAGTCAAGTTGAAAAACAAGTTGAGTCAGTAGGTCACCAAAACTGTGTGTGAATAAACTTTTATGCAAATAATCTGCATTTAGCCAACGAAAAGAGAGAAACATTGAGATGATCAAAAGGCTGGCATTACTAAAACACAAACATTCAATTTTGTCTTTATTTTCCATAGGTCAAAAAGAGTTTTCCATGATGCAAGAAAATATTTGTCTTACCTGCAAATCGCCAAATTACCGAATTTCTTTTTTTTTGTTTGTTGTTACTGTGATAAAATACTCTGACAAAAGCAACTTAATAGAATTTAAGCCTATTCGGTATGCTCTTAGTTCCATTAATTGAGATGGGCAGAGCTGCCCACTCTAGGGACCATTCTCACAGTCAAGGTCCTATGTTCATTTCACGAACTTATTTCAGCTCACACTCGAAGGTACAGGGCCTGAGAGGTCAAGGCAGCAGGATCTTGAAGCAGCTGATCACATTGCATCCACAATCAGGAAGTAAGGAATGGTGGTGAATGGATGTGTGCTGGGGCTCAGCTTGCTTTCTCCATCTTGCACAGCCCAGGACCTCAGCTCCAAGAATGGTTTCCGATAGAGTGGGAAGGTCTTTCCACCTCAGTGAAAGGAATTAAGACGGTCCTTCATAGGCATGCCCAGAGGATCTTCTCCCAGGTGATTCTAGAGCCTGTTAAGCTGACAATTAAACTAATCACAATGTCTGTCTGTTTCCATTTCATTTTAATGCTTCGTTGAAGGCATGCTGTTTCTAGCCCTGCAAATGTCACATTTTAAGGCTTATTATCAGCTTGCATTGCTCTTAGACTAAGGATCATCATCTCCAACTAGATCTATTGTCATTTTGTATCTGAATCACTAAGCCACCAGGCAAGTTTCCTTCAAGTATCATGCATCTCTGAAACACCTGCTTTGGCCACACAAGTTGTCCTTCAATTCTTTGCATATTCACATGATCTATCCATTGCTTGGGAAACCTTTCCACAGCTTCTTCAATTTGGTTAATTCATCCTCAGATTTCAGGTTTTGCTTACATAATAGTTCGTTAGAGACTTCTCTAGCAATTTTTGCCAAAAACACACATAAGCAAACACCTTGTTATCAAATAGTATCATAACATCCTGTATCTTTTCTTTGTAGCATTAACGATGTTTATAACTTTATATGAATAATTACTGGATTCATATCTACCTTCTCCATAAAACTCTCTTTTCTCCAGAGCTGAAACTATATTTATTACTCTTACTACTGTATTCCCACCACTCACCACAACAGGCTCTATGAATATTTGTTACAAAAGCAAAGCAAATTTCACTGATGCAAAAACAACTCTCACCTCAAAGGGGATAAGAGATAGTTTACTTTAGAGCCAAATATGAGTGACACAGATTTAGGTCACCTCAAACTCCATATTCCAATGTGGAGGCAGTTTCGTGAAAATTTTATGGTAAGAGAACAAAGAAAACCATAAATCAAGACACTTTTCAAATACATTTGTGAGTACATTGGGTATGCAGGTTAGCAAGGCAGGAAAAGCTCTGCTATAAATGCTCTCTTGGTCCTTTGGTTGGTGGAAACCAGGGATCTGTTAGTACATTCCTGAAGATTCTTATTGTTAGTTACAAGATGTTAAGTCTAACACAAGGGGAATGATTATCTAGGCTAAATCAGGCTCTTGACCTGTGGCATTCCAATCTCACCATTTCACTGAAGTTCTAAGTCAGTCTTTGAAGACACAGCTTCTCTCTAGGAATTCACACTGTATTTGTACTTTCTCATTTCTATGACCAGATACTTGAGACAAACACCTTGAAGAAAGGACTTGTTTTGCCTCATAGTGGATCTCAACCTGTTGATTGCTACTCCTTTGGGGGTTGAATGACCCTCTCACAGGCGTTGCCTAAGCCCATTGGAAAACACAGATAGTCACATTATGATAACTGTAGCAAAATTAGTTATAAAGTAACAGCACAAATAATTTAATGATTGGTAGGTTGCCATAACAAGAGGATCTGTATTTAAGGGTTGCAGCATTAGAAAGGTTGAGAACCGCTGCTTTAGAGGGTTCGATCTATGGTTATTTGGCTCCATGTTTCTGGGCCCATTGTGAGACAGAATATTATGGTCTGTATGAAAGAGGAGGCTGCCCAGTCTGATGCTTAGGAAGAGAAAGGGTGTGTCAGAAGAGGTGGGGTAGAACTAGGGACCACATATAATATTTGAAGGTATACTCCACGAGACCAACTCCTTTAGCTAGGCTCAATTTCTTCAAGTTTTCATCAGCAACCAAACAGAACCACTTAGACGTAGACCAAGCACTCAACACACGAACCTGCACAGGACCCTTCATATTAAAACCATGAAACCCTGTACAGATGGTCCCCGGCATATAAGGGTTTCAACTTATGATCTTTAGACTTTATAATGGTACAAAAGTGACACACATGCAGAAATCATATTCAGATTGTGGATTTTGACCTTTTTCTGGGTTAATGATATGCTGAGCACTGGCAGAAAGCTTCAGCGTCTAGACAGCCATGCTATTATGGAGGCAAACAGCGAATGTTTTATACTATATGCTTTGTCTGACAAGACATTAGTTTCCCCAGAATGTGACCTCATTGAAGGGCATCTAGTGTATCCAAGGTCAGCTAAGTAGATCCTGCTGACTCTACATCTGCTTGTGTAAAGTTCATTGAGACACGACCACATCTATTTGTTTACTATTTCTGGTGCCTCTTTAAATACAGTAGGACATTGCTGAGACAGAGACTACAGTTGCCTGAAAAGTCTAAAACATTTGCTACCTGGCCCTTCATAGAAAATACTTGCCACTGCTCACCTAAACTGTTTACTTTTTGCTTAGCTCGTGAACGAGTTGCCGTGCAACCTAATTCCAGGAAAAATGCAGCGCAACAAACATAAACCTGTGTATTTCCATTGCTGAAGTAGTTTATAGTCGCAACTCTCAGTGAGAACTGGCTGTGTCTCAGCTCTCTGGCTAACGATATTGCCGACATCCTTTCATGAAACAGTTGTAGGTCCTCATCATACTTGGAAAGGGACATGTTTAATGTCTTTCCCCAGAATTATGAAGCGAACGTGGAGAAATATGGGTTAGTGTCAGTTTTGGGTTTTGTTCCATTCTGTTGCTACCAAGATGCTGGAAAGACTGGTGTGCAGGAGTGGCTTACACTTGCTACCTTCCTTTGGACTGCTCGGACTTTAGACTGAAGTTATTGTGCCTAATGCACAATAACAGGGCGAGGAGGGCAGTCGTGGGGGCACTGAGGACTAGGAAAACCCACTGTGTCTCATTTTATTTAGGTGGGTTTGAGAATGAGAAAATATATCAGGGTCTTTGCTGAAAAAATATGAGTGGTAAAATGGATTGGAAAGAATCAAGTGAGGAAACTGGGGAAGTAGAGGACAGGACATTAAAAGTGTCCATATGGTGTATGTGAGGCTCAAGTGCTTGAAGAACCTAAAAAAAAAAAAAAAAAAACAATAACAACAACAATAGCAACAACAACAAAACCCCAGATGTGGCAACGGGGGCATGGAAGGCAAGGAATTTGTTAAGCCAACTTGAGAAGATCAAAACCTTAAGAGTGGAGAACTAGAACATGAATGTCAGATGGCAGAGTCCACATGACACAGGTTCGAGAACCCTTGACAAGGAACAACAAAGACTGGGATCCGGGCAAAGAGCTGGAAACAGTACTGTTGGGTTCAGGAATGAGAATGCAGCTTGCTCGGATCTCAGCATTTCACAGACAACTTCCCTGAGCAGAAGAAGTACCTAATTATGAACATAGACGCAAGTTTGTCTGTGGGATTGTCTGAAAGAGCGAGGGAAGACAGCTCTTGGCTGGGGTAAGAAAATTGAAACCCCAGATCCCCCCCCCCTTTTCTGCAGGACAAACAGCTTTGTCTTAACCTCTCTGCCTGTTCTGTGTTTTCTCTCCATACTTCATATTTCCACACGCGCCTCCGCGGTTCAGGTTTGGTTTATTGGTATCGTTGCTGACTCCTTCTCCAGCAGCTACATGCTCTCCCCGCCACTTGCCGTTACAGCCACGGCATCATACGTGCTGCGGTGTCACCTCTCACAGACATGGCCAAGCTCTTTTCCACATCCTTTCTCACTTACCCAGTCTCATCACATAGCCTGCTCATCCGACAGAACCCAGAGCATACATTCGATCTTCTCGGCTGTACTGTCAGGCTCACAGTAAGAACTAGCTACATCCTGCTAGGGCCACAGTGTTTCTTATACAGAGCCATCATAAAGGTTTTACGGCTTTTCATTAATCCCGGATGAAACAAACAAACAAACAAACAAACAAACAAACAAAACAACAACAATAAGAAAACCAAACCTCCATGTGTTTACAAGTTCCTTTTTAGATCTTGTCCTACTGTGTCAGTCCTGTATCTAGACTCCTCTCCTGACCTTTTATATGCTGAGTTAATTTCTAGGCTTGTTCCCCAATACCCACAATATCTTAGCTGGGAAAGCCTCTCCTGGATTCTCCTGATTCCGAGATCAAATCCCACAATTTAGGTTCTCATAGTCTCTGGGACCCCTCTTGATAGCTTACACCAGGCAATTCTACAAATTGTTTGTGTGGTTATCTGTTTGGCTGTCTTCCCTAAGCAGGGCACATAGTAGTCAAATAAATGAGTCAATATTGTACTAGTTTGGGTTTGCCTCTTCTCTCTTTCCATCCAGAGAGCTCCTGGGAGGCAGGCTGTAAGTCTTCCTACGCCACAGGTGCTCAGTGAATTTTGATGACAGTGTATTCCATTTCAGTGACAGAATGGTTTCTAGTTTGACCAGGAATTGTAGCCCAAAAGCTTTTTAAGCTAAAGACAGCAAGATAATAATGTCTTTATGAAGAAAGTGTGTTGGATATTACTATGGATATTACATTCTATCTATCTATCTATCTATCTATCTATCTATCTATCTATCTATCTATCTATCTATCTATCT
>NW_026593286.1:29220782-29251391 GCF_907164565.1 Psammomys obesus | reverse complement strand
TCTATCTATCTATCTATCTATCTATCTATCTATCTATCTATCTATCTGTCTGTCTATCCATCTATTTGTCTAATCACTCTACAGCCTGCTTCCATCCCTCTCCCTCAAGTCCTCCCAGTCCCCCCTCATGTCCCCCTCTTCCCATTCTTGCCTTTCCTTCTTCTCAGAGAATAGGAGGCCCCCAAGGGGTATCAACCCATCCTGACATCTCAAGTCACAACAAGACTAACAGCATCCTCTTCCCCTGAGGCTTGACAAGGCAGCCCAGCTAGGGGGCAAGGATCCAAAGGCAGGCAACAGAGTCAGAGACAGCCCCTACTCCCATTGTTAAGGGACCCTCATGTTGACTAAGCTGCACATCTGCTACATATGTGTAGGGGGTCTATGTATGGCCCATGTATGCTCTTTGGTTGGTGGTTCAGTCTCTGTGTATCTCCAAGGGCCCAGGTTAGTTCACTTTATAGGTCTTCTTGTGGTGTCCTTGACCCTGTGACTCCCTCTGTTCTTCCTACCCCTCTTCCACAGAACTCCCCAAGCTTGGCCTATTGTTTGGCTGTGGGTCTGTATCTGTTTCCATCAGCTGCTGGATGAAGCTTCTCAGAAGACAGTTATGCTAGGCTCCTGTCTGCAAGCATAGCAGAGTATCATTAATAGTGACAGGGATTGGCTCTCTCCCATGGGGTGGGTCTCAAGTTTAACCAGTCATTGGCTTGCCATTCCCTCAATCTCTGCTTCATCTTAATCCCTACACTTCCTGTAGTTAAGACAAATGTTGAGTTGAAGGTTTTATGCATGGATTGGTGTCCCCCTCCTTCCACTGGAAGTCCCATCTGGCTATAGGAGGTGTCCACTTCAGTCTCCATATCCTCCACAGCTAGGAGTCTCAGCTAGGGTCACACCCATAGACTCCTGACAGCCTCCCCTGTCCCAGAGATGCTAATTTCCATTCTCTCTCCTGGTCTCCCCCCAACTTTCCCCACACCTAATCTCCACCTTCATTACCATCCCCAACCCCTCTCTTACCCAGTTCCCTCCCTCCATCTACTTCAGATGTCTACTTTAGTTCTCTTTCTGAGTGAGATTCATGCATCCTCCCTTGGGCCCTTTTTGTTACTCAGCTTCTTTGAGTCTATGGATTGTATCATGGTTATTCTGTATTTTATGGCTAATATCCACTTATAAGTGAGTACACACCATGTGTGTCTTTCTGAGTCTGGGTACCTCACTCAGGATGATATTTTATAGCTCTATCCATTTGCCTGCAAATTGCATAATGTCTTTGTTTTTAATAGCTGAGTAGTATTCCGTTGTGTAAATACACCACATTTTCTTTATCTGTTCTTCGTTAGAGGGACATCTAGGTTGTTTCCAGTTTCTGTCTATTATGAGCAAAACTTCTATGAACACAGTTGATAGAGTGTCCTGGTGGTATGGTGCAGCATCTTCAGGTATATGCCAGGAATGGTATAGCTGGGTCTTATAGATCTAGTCCCAAATTTCTGAGAAACATCCAGATTGATTTCCACAGTGTTGTTCAAGTTTTCACTCCCACCAGTAATGGGGGAGGGTTCCCCTTTCTCCACATCCTAGCCAGCATGTGCTGTTATTTGAGTTTTTAATCTTAGCCATTCTGAGAGGTGTAAGATGGAATCTTAGGGTCCTTTTGATTTGCATTTCTCTGTTGACTAAGGACATGGAACATTTTTTAAGTGTTTCTCTGCTATTCGAGATTCCTCTGTTGAAAATTATCTGGCTCTGTACCCCATTTTTTAATTTGGTTGCTTGGTTTGTTGGTGTTTAATTTTTTGAGTTCTTTATATGTTTTGGATATTAGCCCTCTGCTGGATGTTGGGTTGGTGAAGTTCTTTTCCTCTTCTTTAGGCTGCGGTTTTGTTCTGTTGACAGTGTTCTTTGCCTTACAGAAGCTTTCCAGTTTCATAAGGTCCCATCTGTAAATTATTGTCTCTCTTAGAGCTTGACTCCTGACATTCTGTTTAGGAAGTTATCTCCTGTGCTCATAAGCTCAAGGCTCTTGCCCAATTTCTCATTTACTAAATTTAGTGTATCCGGTTTTATGTTGAGGTCTTTGATCCACTTGGACTTGAGTTTTGTGCAGGGTGATGAATATGGATCTATTTGCATTTTTCTACATGCAGACATCCAGCTAAAACAACACCATTTGTTGAAGATGCTTTATTTTTTTTCCATTGTATAGTTTTGACTTCTTTGTCAAAAATCAGGTGTCCATAGGTGTGTGGGTTTATTCTGTGTCTTCAGTTGATCAACCTGTCTGTTTTTATGCTAATACTACATAGTTTTTATTACTACTGCTCTGTAGTACAGCTTGAAATCGGGGATGGGATGTTGATACTTCCAGAAGTTCTCTTATTGTACAGAATCATTTTAGTTATTCTGGGTTTTTAATGTTTCCATTTGAGGTTGAGGATGGATATTACCTTATTGTATTACCTTATTATGCAATATTTTTCCTGGTCACAGCCTCTACAGGCCTCTCTTTAACATTGTGCTTCTCTCTGACACTGTTCATTTACAGGCATCCTCAGTGAGTGACATTTTCTTCTCTTGGTCTTAACTTCCAGGCTTTCTATCCTGTTCATTTTTATAATAATCACGCTTCTATACAGTTTACTCCTCCACCCTTAGGCTTCTGCTGCCTACAAAAACCATTATTTGCTGCCTTTCCTCTGCCAACTTAACTCTGCTCTCATTCTCCCGCCTAGACTTCCTTATAGAAATAAAATGACAGCAGAAGAGGATATGCTCTCCCACCCCCAGTTAGAGAGAGAGAGAGAGAGAGAGAGAGAGAGAGAGAGAGAGAGAGGTGTGGGGGGTTTCTACCTAAGGCAAAATAATGTTAAAGGCAGCTGTAGGAGGAATACATTCTCTAGAAAAAGGGGGGTGGGCAACTTGCCGTCCTCTTTATTTCAAAGTAACAGAAAACCGATGAATGCAGTTAAATATTCTGATGTTTAACATTCTGATGGTTGGGCTGTGAAATGCTGCAGGGAGTTTTGCCTCCGACTGCAGTCATGATGGATGACAGAATAAGCCCAAGCCCCTCGGTACCCTGGAACTGCTACAGGAGTTTCCAGGCTCCACTTGCCTTCAACAGGAGTAGTCCTGACGGATCTTGCTTGATATCGCCCCGTGTAATTGCCTAGCTTGAAGTCTGGAACATAGTTATTGTTTTAATGAATGACCTCCTCTTACAGGTGAGATTTTCTTGTATGATTTTATTTGGGGAAAATAAAGATAATTCACCAGTTTGTTTGTTTGCTTTTTTTTCTTTTAAAGTGAAAACCCATTGTAGTAAATGCTCTGTAATGCTCTGCATTCTAAAAGCAACTCCACAATGCTGAGGGATGTGATATAATAGCCTGAGGTTAAAAATACTACAGACCATTGTGCGGGATAGATTTTCTTCATTTAAAAATCATATTCAACAAAAATATGCATTTAAAATCGAGCACTGAGACAATGCTTTCAGTACCCAAAACACTTTCTGCCTCCTGTTCTTTCTCTCTTTGGGCCTGCCCTTCAGGTTTCAGGGATCAGCTTTCAGTTCTTAGTCTTGAACAGTTTTCCCAACATGTCTCTCAAATAGCTCAGCTGTTTCTTGGACCAGTCAGTACCAAGTACCAAGTTTCCCACCCACCATGCCTCTACTATGTATTCTTGTTACAATAAAGTTAGCCTTTTTGCCCTTCTTTCATCCATGTTCTGCTTAGCCCACTTGTGATCACAGGAGCACTAATGTGGTTTACCTTATTTAAAACAAAGAGATGGTTTACCTTATTCATTCAGGCCCTTCATGTTCTAGAACACCAGTCTTTGAATATCATCAGCTCCTCTCTCATTCTGAAAATGATTGGAGGGATACATAGATTGGCATGCATTGTCTCTATTTAGCCAATATGGTACTCAGAGGAGGCTACCCACAAGATGGGCAAGAGGTGTGATAGAGGGACTGCCTAGATGTATTCATGGCTCATGGCATCTTTTCTTATAGGATTCATGGGAAAATATCTGCACTTTTGTGAGTGATAGAACTTGCTCTTCTCTCATTGAGATACTCTATGGACCTTAAACCTCAGGGTCTTAGTCAAGACAGTATGCATGTTACATTAGGAATACCAGCCTGAACAAAGGTAGGATATTATAATCACTTTCTCTCTTCTCTGTACCTCCTCTGTTTGCTTTAGCAATAGGACCCACTCTTCATGGAGAGCTATTCCATGTGGTGTGTGCATGTTGGGAAGGGCTGGCAGCAATAACTCTGTTCTTTCATCTAAGCTTGTCACTTTGTTATGATTAATTTCCCAAAAGTTTTTTTTTTTTTTTGGACAATAACTGAAGGCTGGAAAAAAAGTACTAACAGGATCTCATATTTTTTCTTCTCATTCTGCCACATGCACCTGGATTCTTTGGCTTTAGGACTTGCTGAGGACCTTCCCCCCATCACACAGCATAAATAAGATTGTCTTTCAAAAGAGCATAAGATCAATAATTGGGGAGAAGCATGAGTGAGAGAAAAACCTGAGAGGCAACATATATAATTCTGACTCATTTTGGGGACTACCTTTATGGCATATGAGATGCTTCTGCAATTTCTTTGTCATGTGTCTGTCATTTGATACCACGGGGGATTTGGCTATCATAGTAATTGCCAGTCTTTGGAAGGCCTTAGAACATAAGCTGCACTATTATCACCTTTGGGGTTTTATACTATGAGCTTACAAGTTCTTGAGCAAAGAATTTGAAATTCTTATTTCTTCGCTAAAGAAATATCAAATATCATACCTATTTTTGAAGTCTTCACTGTTCACTTCAAAGAAGAGGATAAGTTGGAGAGTTAAAAGCAGAGACAGAATATCATAGGTAAAACCTAGATCGCTAAGGGTAGGAAAATTATATATTGTGGAGCTGTGAACGTCATTTTTGGACCAATCCTCACTTTAGAGCATGAAAAGACTAGAACCAGAGAAAGCCCAGAGCATGTGAGAACACCTCCCAAATATTCCCTTCTTTGTGTCACTATGCTAAATATAGCTAATAATTAGATCTATACAAAAACCTTATCCAATGGGAAACTCAGGGGCAGATAAGTTCTGCCTCAGCACTTCATCTATTATCTCATACGTTCTCAAAACAGTGACTGAGACTGAAGCATCAAATAGAGATTGGGGACATTAGCCAGCCAAGGCTTGTAGCTAAGACAGAAACTTGAAGGTCAGGATTCAGATTTACAAATCGTGACTGGCCAAGATTTCTGCCATTGGTTCCAAGTTAACGGAGCTTTTCCAGAAATGATTCCATTAAAAATTTACTAGAGTTTTAAGGACCTATGCTAGCTTAGCAACCACATACCTAGGAAGAGACCTGTGGCAGCTATCTCTTGAGAAGCCCACGGCTGCTCTGGAGTGTGTACTACTTACTTCTCTTCTCCCACATTTTTCCTTATTCCCCTTTTTAATTCCTGCACTTAAAGCTGCATTAGAAGCTAAAAAAAAAATTAAACTCCAAATTTGCTTCACACTGGCTTGTTCAGAAATTCTCTTCTGTGGCCTAAGTCAAAGATCCCAGTTTCACATGCATGAAAAGAGCCCCTTAGGATGCGGCAGGCTGCAGTATTGTCCCATGTTGCTGCTGGAAATCTTCCTTGGTGACTCATCTGGGGATACTCCAAAGCACTGTTGGAATTTCCTTGTCTGCTCAGCTTGTTTGATTTGTGTGTTGCCTTTGATTTTCTTCTTCTTCTTCTCCTTCTTCTTCTTCTTCTCCTTCTCCTTCCTCTTCCCCTTCCCCTTCCCCTTCTCCTTCTCCTTCTCCTCCTCCTCTCCTCCTCCTCCTCCTCCTCCTCCTCCTCCTCCTCCTCCTTCTTGCCAGATCTACTTAGTGTTCACCATAGCAACAAACATAAGAATTCCCTGTGGCATTTCTCATACCCTCTTTCTGGGTCAGATGGGACATCATGGCTGTCCAGGAGAACATTACTACATGAAGACTGATAGGAAGGGAGGGCACCATGATGGTTCAACCGTTGAGGCAATTCCCTGGGCTGAGTTGTATCAAAATATGAGGTGATAAAGCCAGGAAAAGTGAATCAGTAAGCAGCATTCCTTCACTGTCTCTGCTTTAGTTCCTGACTCCAGGTTCTTGCCTTGAGCTCCTTCCTGCCCTGGTTTTTCTCGATGATGAACTGTGATTGGAACATGAAAAGCAAACAAAACCCTTTATTTCCCAAGTTATTTTTTGTTATGGTGTTTATAAATAGCAACAGAAAGCAAATCATCTTCTTTCGGGAAAAACTGATCAGGTTCTCAGTTAGGTGAAGACACTTTTGAAATTACATGTAATGAATAAGCATGCATGCTGGGAAATCAAGATGAGATGATGTTCCATGTTCAGCTTTTTCCTGGGGTGCCTGGATGCCACTAGACACTGAGCAGAGAGGGATGAAGCAGAGTGGGGTAGGGGGAGAAGACCTTCTCCAAGGATGAAAGAGCGACTCTTAAATGATACTCGATGGTCATAGCACACTCTAGGTAATCATTACAGCTTTTCTTCCAGAAATAGTGATTGCCTAAAGTATTCTGTATCATCAAACCATTTAAAGTCCTTTTTTCTGAGGGCTCTTAGAGAAATAAACTTGTGATTTTGCTGGGGTGTTAGTACTGGAATATTCTATGAGTAAGATTATGTTGGCCATTTCCTCTACCAAACTAAGGGGGGAATAGCTACAAAGGTTGGGAATGGCATTGACTTAGAAGGAGAAGCAGAGACAAGATAAAGATGGAGAAAGAAGAAGGACAAAGAAATGGATAGATCTGTATTGAAAAATTGCATTTAGGTTTTAATTATTAAATAATAACAACAAACCATATCCCCAGTTGCTAGTAACAGAACCTGATATATTCCTGCTCTTATGGAGCTACTTTGAGCTGTGTTTCTATTTTTTGAAACTGAGAGGCGCTTGACCAGTGGATTCAGCCAAGGTGACTATGCATCCAGGAAGCCATCTGAGATTTTTTTTTCATGGTCTTGATGCTACTTCCATCATGCAAAGAATGCCAAGGAAGCTTACCACTTACTGTCTTAAGGATTGGCCTGTATCCTGTTCCATGCTGGGTTTACAAGTATATGTCACCACTCTTGGCTCTATATGTGGGCTTAAGGGTTCTGAACTCAGGTCCTCATGCTTGTTCAGCAAGCACTTTACCCATAGGGCCATACCCAGCTCCTAAATAAGCACTTTAAGTGTTCATACCTGTTCACAATTCCCACAGCTTATACTCTAGGATAGCAGATCTTGGCAGAGTCTCCTGAACTTCCTGTTTGTTCAAGTTTGGGGGTGGTAGTCTGTTCAACAGCCTTCTGTACTGGCAGGTCCAGGGAAAGTTTGATTTTTCAGTCATCTGGTGTTTTCTGGTCATACACACAGCAATGATGATTTCCAAGCTTTACACACAGCCGAGGCTGGAAGTCACAAGGGAATTTGGGTTGCCAGTTCCTCCATTCCTTGATATCTACTTGACCACTATGCACCAAGCAGGACAGGCATTGGCACAGCCTTCACACTTTTGCCAATGACTCACTGAGGCCCTGGGAGACAGACACTTGGCTAAAGAAGATAAGTATTTTTTTTATCTCAGCTCAGTACCCTGCCTCGCTGACCATAACCTGGGCCACTATCAATCTCTCAGATTCCTTTCAGCATCTGTCAAGTTCAATCACTTATTAATGAGTCAAAACATCTTTTATTGCAGCTCCAGTTCTGTCTGATTGTAATTTACCTACAAATCACTTCTCTCAGTCCCTTTTCATCGCAGTCTTCAAATGATAATTTTTTTTGTCATCTTTGTTATTGTATGTTTTGGGACGTAACAAAGCAGTACAGCTCAGAGAGAGAGAAAAATAATGGGAATATTTTAACTTTATGATTGCTATGTAGGGTATGATTGTGGCCTGAGCTTATTTTGAGGAAGTCTCGAGTATGAAGTTTTGAAATAATGTCTATGGCTAATCCCTCTCAAGGATTGTGTTCATACTTTAGATTGTACAGCTAACTCTAAGCATGACACATTCAAAAACCTTAGATGATGTGAAGTTTGGAGGAAAGAGGCAATAAATACATTGCTGAAATGTTGGTAAAATGAGGCAAGATCAGGCTGGGTGTGATGTTTTACACCTTTACTATCAGGCACTTGGGAAACAAAGGCAGGGGGATCTGTGTGAGTTCCAGCCCAGGCTGCTCTACACAGCAAGTTCCAGGCCAGCCAGGGCTACACAGTGAAATCCTGTCTAATAACAGGAGGGTGTGTGTATGTGAAGTCAAATTACAGTTTCTGAAAATGAGTCTGCAGTCATTGTAGCCTTGTCATTTAACTACAGCAGTTGAAGTTAGGTTATTAACAATGGTTGTGATTTGAGTATCTCGCTAACAGTAGATTAAAGGCCCATGTGTTCTGGATATGTGTTTCTAAATTTTTTTAGGTCAGGTGATTTGGTGGCTTGTACATTTTCTGACTTCTCTGAAAGCTGGAAGAATGTAAAAAGAAGTTGGAACTAATCAGTTACTGTGACCATATTTCATATGAACACATTTTACACGGAGAAGAAAATATGAAATGTCTTCTACAGGTCTCTATTCTACATAAACAAGTGGAATTGCTGAAACTATCTTTGTGGTGATACTAATCTGACTTCTACTTAGCTTACAAAGGGTATGCTTGTATTGGTGTCAGGAGCAGTTATAAGATGTGAAGGCTATCTCTATCTCTGCTTCAGTCTCAAGCCAGAAAGTGATTAGATTTTCTTCTCTGCTGCCAGCTGCCAAACAAGTGTATGGATTACGAATGTGAATTACGAAGAAATTGCGTTTTCTTGGCAAAGCTCTATAATGTCTCCAATACATAGCCATTGTATTTTCTACCTACCCCATTGATGATTTGCCTTCAGATTAGATCTGGGACTATAAATGGGTTCCAAGGTAAGTGGGAATAAAGGTTTGGATTGATTCTAAGAACATCTTTTTTTTTTTTTTTTTAGATTTATTTATTCTTATTTCATGTGTGTGAATGTTTCACCGGAATGTATGACTATGCACCACATGTGTGCCCGATACCCAGCGACCAGAAAGGGCGTCAAATTCCCTGCAACTGGAGTTATAAACAGTTGTGAGCCACTCTGGAAACCAAATCTGGGTTCTCTGCAAGCACAAGTACTTTTAACTACTGAGCTGTCTCATCAGCGCCTGAGAACCTCTCTCTCTCTCTCTCTGCAGGGTTTTACTGATTTTTTTTTTGTTCTATATATTTGCTTACTTATTTCTTTATTTAGTTCTAAGACTGGGGTAAATGACTCTTAGAATCTGGATTGGAAAGTCTAGGATTTTTCCCTGTGAGTTCTCTCTGGGCTGGCCTAGGTGTAGCCCATTATAAACATACACAACCTATAAGCCTATGTTTAGAAGGAGAGCCAAGTTGAGCCTCCCACAAGTACCTCCTCTTCACTCAAGCATCCATCCTCATGGCCAAGGCTTAGAATAGGTGCAACTTCTCATCCGTGCTGCCTGTGGCAACTCCTCTACAGGCATCACACTAAGAAAGGGGATTCTCTAATGAGCTTACCTCTGTACACATGTAGACTGGTTCTCCATTGCGTAGGGTAGACATTGTGGTCACTTACTCAGATTCTATTTGAGTCAATCTAATGCTGTAAGTGCTTTGTCAACCTTCAGACAGCTGCTCCTGGAACTCATTTCAGTCCCTTATTTTTCCTTTTGGTCTTGAAGTTTTTCTAGTGTTGTACCACAGAAATCCCATGTACAGGTCTAGCATTCTTGATTGTTTAACTAGAAATGTATTGACTGCTTGGGAGCATTTTTTTTTTTTTTAGTTTTTATTTTTTTATATTAATTACAGTTTATTCACTTTGTGTTCCAGCTGTAGCCCCCTCTCTCATTCCCTCCCAATCCCACTCTTCCTCCCTCTTCTTCTCCCATACCCCTCTCCAAGTCCACTGATAGGGGAGGTCCTCCTCCCCTTCCATCTGACCCTAGCTTATCTGGTCGCATCAGGACTGGCTGCATTGTCTTCCTCTATCTCCCCCTTGTTAAATAAGATTCCCTGTACTCTGCCCAAGGTTTGTCTATGAGTCTCAGCATCTGCTTTGATACCTTATTGGGAAGAGTCTTTCAGAGGCCCTGTGTGGTAGACCCCTGTCTTAATCATTGCAGAACAGAAGCCATTGATAAGTGCTTTCTGTCTTGATGTCCTAGATAGATGGTCTGAGTCATGTCTGTAAGGACCTCAGAAGGTGATCATAAGACCATATCTCAATTACCTCAACTACTTGAATAGCTCTTGTGTGTGTTGGCTTTGTGCCTTCCCCTTTCCTCATCTGGACTTTGTCTCCCTGCTGTCATATTCAGAAATAATCTATCTGTAAGCAATCCTCTGTCTCAGACTCTGCTTTCAGATTTTTGAGCCTCAGCAAGAGGGCTTTGCCACACCTGCAACATCTGTTTTCTGGAGAATGAAGATGTCATTGGATTTTTCCTCCGCAGAAACTTTAGGAAAATCTGAATGAAATCTGCGCATGGTAGTATGAAGTCAGATCTATAATCCTAGCACATGGAAGTTGAGGCAGGAGCTTGGAACACATAGCAAGAACCTGTTTCAAAAAGCCAAGACCCAGAGGTATAGCACAAATGTGGGACACTTACTTGCCCAGAATGTGCAAAGCCCGAGACTCAATCCTTAGCAATGAAGAAGAAAAAATGACATACTAGAGTCAGAGGAGAGGAAATAACCTTGACAATGACTAAGAGGTGTGATGACTGTATCAGTACCCCGAGGGAAAACAGATGGCACACTCAAATTGGGACAGTTTGAGAATGGCTTGGAGACAAAGGAATTCCTATCAAAGTGGAACTATGGGTACAGCAGGAACTCAGGCTTAGCAGTTGACAGCTTAGGCAAGGGTGGCCAGGTTGTGCTGTTACAGTTGAAATTCAGGTAAGTAATGAATAATTTCTTATAAATGAATGGCTCAAATATTATACCGTATATACTTATATTAAAAAGACATCCTTGGCTTGAGAGGTGGAAGAGCAATTTCTGCTCTTCCAGAGGATCTAAGTTTGGATCCCAGAATCCATGTCAGATGGTT
This sequence comes from Psammomys obesus, assembly GCF_907164565.1. NCBI lineage: Eukaryota > Metazoa > Chordata > Mammalia > Rodentia > Muridae > Psammomys > Psammomys obesus. Next base: position 29,240,198 of record NW_026593286.1, on the reverse strand, counting down.
CACAACTTCCTGTACTTCCAGCTACAGTGAATCAGATACCCACTTCTGTTCTTTATGCCTACCTGCACACACACAGTACACACATACACACACAAAATCCTAAAACTATATATGTTGTCTGAAATTCAAATTTCACTGGGCATTTTGTATTTGTATTGCTGAATTTGGGTATTTACCTTGGAGTTAGGAAGAAGAAAAGAGTCATGGCAGTGTTCGGGGAGAGTAGCAAGTCCGAAGATGCAAACAATTCAAGGTACCTTCACAGGGTAGGAACAGTGTTGTGAATCACATTTTCCTTTTGTCACTCTGGTTCTCTGTAGGAAGCACCACAGGGTGAACTAGTGAGAAGTAAGATGGGGACAGCCTGCAGATGTCGGCCATCATCAGGCTAGCTGTGAAGGCAACGGCAGCACAGACGCGGTAGGAGGGCATTGCTCGGACCTCACAGAAAGGTCAGGCTCGGTAGCGCTTGCTTCTTCTGCTCAATGAGCATGTTCTGAGCATTGTCATGGTTCAAAGAGGAATCTCTAGGCGGGAAGCCAAAATGTTCAATTGTAATTATTACTCCCCCTCAGCCTACCCCCTTTCTTTCTCTTTTAATTTATATATATATATATATATATATATATATATATATATATATATATATATATATATATATATTTGTATTCATTCTTTGAGATTTTGTATAATGTATTTGATTGCATTTAACCCCTTAACTCTTCCCAGATCTACCTTCTTGTCCTCTTTTCTTTTAAAATAAAAATATAATTATGTCATTTTCTCCATCCTACCTCTCCTATTTGTCCTCCTCCCCTCTTGCTTCCTTTTGAAATCGTGTCCTCTTTTGTAAAAAGTTACTATTTTTACACACACACACACACACACACACACACACACACACACACACACACAGCCTTAAACATATAAATACAACCTGTTCAGTTCATTTAGTGTTATTTTTACATATCTGATTTCAGGGCTGACTACTTGGTATTAGGTGACCAATTAGGAGACTCATCCCTGGGGAGGATTACTTCTCAGCATTCTTTAGTAGCTGTAGTTCTTCATCCAGGGGTGGGGCCCTGTAAGATTAGATTTTTCTCCTTCCATCTGTGTTGGGTTTCTTCGGGTCTTGTTTTGGGCAGACATTTTGGCAAGGTATTACGGATTAAGTTTCTCTGTCATTTCTAGGAGACATGATCTCACAGCAGCTTTCCTGATCTTTTGAATCTCACAATCTTTCTGCCCCCTCTTCTGTGTATGTTTGCCGAGCCTTTGGTATGGGGGTTTCATTACAGATGTACCTGTTGGGGCAGGGCACCCCATAACCACCTGTTTTAAGCATTTTGGCTGGTTATAATCTTTTTTGTAATGGTCTTCTGTTGCAAAGAAGTTTCTTTGATGAGAGATGAGAGCTAAACTTACCTGCAGGTAGAAGGATAGATAGCTTTGGATGCAGTCAGGAACAGTGTTGATTTAGTAAAGTGGGAAGAGCTTCTCCTCTAAGCTCCCTGACCTCACCAGCCTCAGGAGGTTTGCTAGGTTTTCAGCACCTGGTACGACTTCCCTCCTGTTGACTCTGCCTCAAGTCCAATTAGAAAGCAATCGGTTACCACCAAGATAGAAGTGTCAGTATTTCACCCTTAGGGTATCATGCCATGGTAGTCTAGTCACCGTTGAGGTTCATCAGTATTGTAGTTGTGACACTACCTGTTGTGGATAGAAACATGTTTGGTCCCAGGAGTGGGGTGTGGGACTGATTCAGATGGCCCACAGCAGCAGACTATTTGCCTCATGTGTGCTCTGAGGGGAGCTCTTTGCCAGCTGCAGATTGTTTGATTCTGAGGACTCTGGAGAGAGGATAAATGCCAGAGCTCAGAGAATGGAGATAGGAGAGAGAACAGTGCTGCTCCTGCTTCCCCCTTTGCTGTTGTGAAACAAGAAGTTGGAGGTCTACTGAACAAGAATTGGACAGGCTCCAAGGAACCCGACCATCCTGACCAGCAGGAAACAGCCAAGAAAGAGAACTGGACCCCCTCTCCCACTAACCCTTTCTCTCTCCTACCTAGTGTTAAGTGTTGGAAGGGATTGGAGCAGAGTAAGGAGAAGATATAAGAAACATAAATAAAAGAGTATTTAAAAAGTACACCAAATCTACCCATTTCTCCATCCATGATTTCATTGGCTGTATCCTTGTGTTAACTCTGGGCTTTTCATTGCAAAAATTTTCATGGCTTTGGAGGAACAGAGAACAAGTGTATAAATGAAGGAAATGGAAGCTGTTTCTCTTCTGGAGCCCTTTTGAAGCAGATGGACATTCATTTCCAAGTCTTCGGAATCCTGTGTGTTCTAGTACATCTGGATTCTTTCATTTTGTTGCCTTTGGGATTTGCCTGCGGATCATGCACCACAGTAAGCCTGTAACAGTGGTCAATGAGATAGTGAGGGATATTTGAAAAGGGTCATATTTGATGATCTCTATAAGCCATTGTTCTCTTGCCATAGAGCCTATGGCACTCATGTTCACGCCATAGCTGTAGGGTCAATTTTTCTCAGTAGGAAACTTTATTTCATGCCCCTATTAGGATTTTAAATGTTTTCTTTGTTGCTGTCACTGGCGCTGCATTTGGCCTTTCTGTTTTAGTGCTGTTTACATGAAGAAACAGGGGTTAGTCATACCACGAATGAGCCTAACAGGAGGACAGCAGGGTAGGGCTGGCAAGAGGATGCCAGCCAGCCCTCTTGACTAGCTGAATGACTCATTCCCTCTCAGAGGGCATGATTCTGTTTCTTCAGAACATTCAAAATCAAGGCTTTGCTGAGAAACTCCCCAGGTTACTTCTCAGTTGTTGAAATTGTTCTGAACTCAAATGTCAGGCACCTAAAATAAGGGCATGAGCTGGTTTACTATGTTTCGGTTCTGTCTTGGTTTCATTTACCGTTGCTATGATAAAATATACCAACAAAAGCAATTAAAGGGGGAAAGGGTTGATTTGGCCCACAGTTCAATGTTATAGACCAGTTTTGTGGGGAAGTCAAGGCAGTAAGAACTTGAATCAGCTAATCACATTATTCCATAGTCAAGAGTGCAGCAAGAATTAATGTGTGCATGCTAATGCTCAGATGGCTCTTTCCTTTTCTTTCAGCCCAGTGTTCAACCCATGAAATGCTGCTGCCTACATTCAGGCAGAGTCTTCCCCTTCAACCCAATTAAGAGAATTTTCTCAGGCATGAGCACAGGCCACCCTGATCCAGATAATCCCTTACTGGCCTTTCCTTCCCAGATGACTCTAGATTCTACCAGTCAACAATCAAAAGTAACCACCACAGGTTTCTACTCTACTGTTTTTTCATGTAGCCTCTTATCTAGTGCCTGTAACCCTCTAAGAAAGATGTTATTATTTCATTTTTAATCTGTTTTTTTACTAACATTTTTGCGTTATGTTTGACCTTTGACAGGTCTCATGAAAACATTTTCATATGCATATATTATTGTATCTCTCATTCGCCTTCACATTGCTCTCCTTTGCCTACCCTCTTTCTGCCTGCCTGTCTCATTTTCTCCCAGAGCATTCTTATGTCTGTGTCATATGTAATTGTGTGTATATATGCACACATGCATATACTCTTATCTATCTGTCTGTCTGTCTACTGATAAATCAGCTATAAATGGATAGCTGATAGATTCCTAATACAGAAGAAAACATGAAATATTTTTCTTTCTCCTATTACCCTTTCTTTCCTCTACTCCTCTTTAGTTCCCTTGTCCTCCACACATAGTGCCCTTTCCAGACTGACATATGCATGCAAGCATGCATGCACGAGCACATGCAGCCATGCACACATTCACATGAAAACTCCATATATGACAGAAGATGTATATTTGCCATTATGAGTCTGGCTTATTTGACCTTACATGATGATATCTAATTCCATTTGTTTTTACTGGAAGTGACTGAATTAATCAAAAGTCCACTGTGTGGGCACATATATGTATAGCACGTATATAATACATGTATATAGAATATATATATTATATATATATATATATATATATATATATATATATATATATATATATCTCACCGTCTTTGATTCATGCAGCTGTTAACAGATACCGCTACTGATACCACTACGTGGTTACAGTGACTTCAAAAAAACACGGGTGCGCGCGCCTGTTTGTGGTATGTTGACTTAGAATCCCTGGGATATGGATCTATTAGTAGTATAGCTGGGTCATATAGTAGTTCTATTTTTAGTGTTTAGAGGAAACCGGTACTGATTTCAACAGTGGTGGCAAATGCTGTCATTCACATCATCAGTCTATGAGGTCTTCTCTCCCCTCCCCACCCTCCTGCCGGAATTTGTATTGCTCCCAGGCCTGACACTGAGAACATTGCACGTGTGTGTCTTGGTCAGAAAGGAAATGCCCGCACATCTTACACTAGCTTCATTCTGTCTTATGACTTCAGCCTACCAAAAACCCACGAGTCTTTGATTCTGTGCAATGGAAAATTAGAAACTATCTACACTTAAGGTTTTCTTCATTTTGTTGAAATGGAAACTGAGGTAAGGAGACTGTAAGCAATATGCTAAACATTATAGACCCTTATTTCTTTCTTACATGACAGAAGCTCGGCAGGAGACAGGAAGGACCTGGATGGTAGCTCCTTGATGACTTGGGGAACTTCAATTCTAAATTCTACATCCCATCTCAGTGCCTCACCTCTGTCCTCGTGGCCACCGCATGGTTCAGAATAAGCGCTGAAACTTTGGATCCTGGTGTTATTCTCCAGTATCCTAGCATTCTTCCTTGTGACTTTTTCCCCTCAGGATGTTCTTACTGTTGGTTTCAGTATCCTACCCATGGTCATCATTATCAAGAGTGTTTGTCACATCAAAAGAGTCTGACAAAGATAGATAAAGTTCTTTGAAGAATAGGGATTCCAAAATGCAACCAGTGAGGACTTGGAGTGGGAGTAACAGGGAGGAGGCACAGACCTAAGTGCTTTCTGTCTTCATTTATATTAATAGTTTCCTGAAATAAACTAATTCTCAAAAGAAAATATAAAATCCAGAAATTTCTCAAAACTCATGCTGGTAGTGGTAATGAAAATTCGAACAGCAAAAGCACATTTGATTAATCATATACATGCATGATTTTCCCCTTATACCATCTGTTTAAAAGATGAAAAAATGTATTCTGCTGGTAGTTTGGCATAAAGTATATTTATAGAAAAATTTTATTTATAGTCTGCCAGTGGATTTTGAGCTTGCCACGACATAGCTTTCAGAACTAGGTATACTGAAATATTCAAATATTAATGCCAACATTCTTATTAAAGCATAAAAGTTAAAATGTTTTTATATTCAGCTCATATTTTGGAGTCTGTGGCTGTGGACTGAACAGTCTATTTGGAACTCAGCTTAAGAAAATATTAGAACAAGACTGCATAGCCTTTGCTGATCTTTGTGACTGATGGTGTCTAAGTGGGTCTGGTTAGCCCACTTTCTTTTGTGGCTATGCAGAATTAAGGCAGACAAGGCTTATCTCAGAAAACACTTCCACAGGGCTGAGCACATGTAATCACTGGTTTTTAGTGATGGGGAGGCTCTATTACGGAAATTCTGAAGTGATAGGGGAAACTCTACAGAGTGAAAGTAAGACCTTGTATCCTGTGCATTTCTGGGCTAGAACCAGAGAAATGATTAAACAATAACAATAGATCCTTTAAAAAAAGAAAACAGGCCCTAACCACCCCCCCGCCACATTCTTATCCATGCACGTCCTGCATAAGTTAAATTTCATTTACACTTGGCTGTATTCTCAACCCTAAGGATGCCTGTGTAATCTAATTTGCCACCTGAGGCAAAGGAAGAACCTTCTTGTTTTTGTGGGTTTTATGAGAAACAGATGGGGCGGCTGGACACTGGGAATATTCTGGAAGGTGGTTGTCCTGCTCTTCTTGGCTAGCTGCCCCCAAATACCTCCACTACGTAGCAAAAGCAGCCCCGAGTATCCCTTTTATAATATCCAGGATGAGTCAAGTAAATAGTAGACTCAAATATAAGGGGAGGGGAGAGGTCACACTGAAAAGTATGGATGTTATTTGTTGGCAACAAAATGGAATCTTTTCTAATCATTCAAACGGTAAATTCTGTGGGCAATGATACACTCATAAGTAGCAATGTGAGAAAAGCTGACTTTGTGCTTCATTCAAACCTGTGAATCACAACCTCTGAGATTTAAGGCTTCTGGGGGTGGGGGTGGGGATGCAGATTTTCCTGTTCTCTCATTGAGAGCCCAGAATTGCACTAACAAAATAGTCAGTAGCACAGGATGGCTGTTAACAGAAACGGTGAGAAGGACAGCTGCACTCATGTAAGTCTCCTGGCCCCTTGAGGAAGATGGTAAGGATTTTGCTGAGTGTTCTTAGCAGCACAACCATTGGGCCCACACTGAGACAGGTCCTGCCAGGACGGTCCACTTGAGTGGTGGCAACTGGGGGAAATGGGCAGTGCTCATGTTTGACCTTGCCCGGACAGACATCCTGCCTCTACAAAGCCTACAGGATTTGCAGCGCCCTTGCTGTACAGCGAGCCTCCCTGAACAGAGGCAAGCTCAGTCCTCTGCGTCACCAGCAGTGACGAATGTCTACAGAGTGTAGTCATTTCACAGGCGCTGGCCTGAGCTTCACAGCCACGACCTCACTGAATCACAACCGTCTATCAGGATGTTTTAGGGAAATTTTATTTCTTCTGCATTAAAAAGCCTCTCTAAGGCCCACATTCCTGGAATCAGAATTAGGCAGAAAACTGGACCAAGTTCAAAGATGTGTAAGACAAGTGATTAGGTATTGGGCAGAAGGGAGTAACCAGAGAAGAGTGAAATTACCAAATGTGCTTAGTTAGAAGAAGGTGCAGTAGTAAGAAATGGAGAGTCAGAGTGGGCTGGGGGGAGCTTTTTGAGGTTTGTGATGCTCAGGCATGGCCAGTGGTAATTGGATGGCAAACAATGGCAGAGCAACGTTGTGGATTTAATCTCCTAATGTCACTCTCAGTTGAGAGCTACACAGGGAGGCACTGCGGCCCAGAGATGGCATTACCTTGGGATACACGTGAATAAAAAGCAGGAGCGAGGCAGGCTGTACTTATAAATACTACAGTATGTGTGTGTGTGCTGAAAAAAAAATGCATAAAGCTTCTTGGCTCCAGCCCAGGCAGAACTGAATGGCCCTTAGAGATAGTCGGGGTTTGTGTGACACTTAGAACTGACTTGAGTAGTCTCATGGTTTCTGTCTGTTTCCTTCAACTTTCTCTTTCCTCCACCTTGCCCTTTCTTCCTCCAGAGGGCACCAACACCCCATCTTGGACTTGTGGTTTCCCTGCTGAATGTTGAAAACAATTCTCGACAGGAAAGAACCTGGTTATAGACCAATAAACCAATAACGAGACTTCCTATTTTAGTTTCAAATATCTCTAAAAACAAATTGCATTTTGTTTAAACCCAGACTGATCGTTAAACAACAACAACAAAAAAAATCCAGTGATTCAGGGAAAAGAAAACTGAGAGTCTGTGTTCGTGGTTTGAAAACGGGAATGGCCAGCTCCAGTTGCATCCCAACAATTACATAGGACTGTGCATTCTCGCTTATGGGATATTTTAATTCTGTCTTGGTTTGAGCATGAAAAGGGGGCCTTATTTTTCAGGTAGGAGTGGCATATAAACCAGAGATTATGAATTACCTACAAATGGTCTTTTTAAAGCCTAGGCAGCAGGCATGTCAGAGGTATGCCAAAGAAAGCTTAACACTTCTCTGTTGAAAACATGACACTTTTATTTGGGACCAGGAATATTGCATACAGAAGGCTACACAGCATCACTGTAGGCTGCTGTGTTCTTTCGTGTGGAATGTGTTTAATTTATCTTAATCCTTTTTTTTTTTTTCCCTAAATCTTGTCTGGATTGTAAAGTTCATGAATAACATACACATCACGCTATTTTCTGTGCTTGTTTGAACGGTCGGGTGCAATGTTGCCAACAGCTTTGGCTAGCGTGTCTCTTTTAGACTGTGAGCTAATGGCTGCATTGTAGAAGTTCTTGTTTACCGGCTGTTTATATAGAGTCCAATGCTTTGATCAAATAAATTTTACAATAATTTAAATCTAGCACTGACAGATTCACTTAACTGTTATTATGTACCCAAAAAAGTAGTTAGCATAAATGGTGGCAAGTTGCATAATTAACAGTTTTGCCTAGCAGAGGCAGATTGGAGTGTCTTATTTCCCTTCCGTTTTGACTCGGATCATGGATGTAAAGTCGTAGGGATGTTGTTCATTTTCTTTAAAAACAAACAAACAAACAAACAAACAAACAAAAAACCATTCTGTTCTTCACAGTCCTCTTCCTTAGTTTGTCTTTATCCTCCTCTGTTCCTCCTCTGATTCTTTATCTTAATAATAAACACAGTCACCATGGTAATGTTACGCCGGCCTCTCCCCCATACACTGACACTGACATTTTTGTGCATTAGAAGAACAAAGCTCTGGAATGGCCTCCCACACTGTAGGAACCTTCATGTCAGCTCCTCTATCTTCCTCTTCCAGGGGAAGGTGCGCAGTGTCTTTGGCTTGTCTGCCTGTGTGTGATCTTCCTGATAAACTGAGTTAATTTCATAGGGTGGCTATAACAAATTATCGCCGATGTGGTAGCTTAAAAGAACAGTTTATTCTCGCAGTTCCAGAGGGCAAACGGTGTCGGCGGAGCTTTGCTTTCTCTAAGGGCTCTAGGGAAAGACGGTTGCTCAAGAAACACACTTTGTAGGGAGTTTGATGCGGCATAACTCCAAGACAGGAGACTGTGCATGCCATGTAAAGAGAAGTCATACAGCGTGGGGAACCTAAGCTAAGGGTGACTCCATAGGAGAATGAGGAGAGGGAGAGCATGGACTGGGGAAGGTTGGCATGGGGTCTCCTGGGATTACTAGGCTACTCTAGTATTAGACTAGAATACTGAAGCAACTGACCTGAAGGAGTTAGGATCACTGGGATGCAATTTTCTAGTTCTGGGTCTGAATAAGATAAAGCACTAAGGCCATTCATCACATTCTGACCCACCTTCTATGAGTGACTATTTTCTAGACAAGAGAAATCTGCATGATGTACTGCTGCTTTTAATTGGAAATTAAAAGAAAGGAACCCCCGAAGCTTGAATATGGACAGAAAAATTCGATGTGGTAGATTTTCTAGAAGGGCACATGCTAGTGGAGTTTTCTTTGTTCTTTCAGAGAGAGAGACAGGACATGGGTTCTCTGGGAGAAATGGGAGATGCCTGACAAAAGAGACACAGTGAAGAGGGTTGTTGCGGGTTGGCTTGCTTATCTCTCTCTACAGGGGCCGTGCAAAAGTGCTTCGTGTTAGAGCAGCAGGGCTGACTTTGGTCTCAGCAGGCATTTCCTGTGAAAGGGGTCATAGCAATAATCACCAAACGCTGTGCCCACTATGCTAAAATACGGGGGTGAGTCACATATGTGACGGAATAATTGTTATATCAATTTAAGGACGCCGGGAGGGACCAAGGACCACATTCATTACAGTTGCCACAGAAGACCCTTGGAATGATGGACATCCAGTGATGAAGAGAAAAATCCAAAGTTATATTTTAAGACTCGAGTTGAAATCTTATCAAATCAGATACTCTGGAGAGGCTGCAGGCAATCTTAACGCTAGCAGCTAGTTTGTACCAGCTCTGAGGTGGTGACCGGGGTGAGAGCTGAGATTCCTCCTGTCCACCTTTTCTTTTCCCATTGAGAAATGGGGACCTAGAGGGCTTGCAACTCCAGTTTTGGTTCGGGACTGTTCCATATCAGTCTAGGCATCTATATATCATCTAGATATAAAATATCATCAACTAGATTTTTTTTAAGGTCTTGGTTCTCATTAACAGAACATCTCATGTATCATAATAGCAGAAATGGCCAGAGCAACATGGTAGATGTTGCCCAGGTCACTGATTCCAGGTTATGAATATCGACCCGATATTGGTCGATGTGAGAGTTCCTGGAGGCCAATGAGACTAACATGCTGACGTTAATTTTTGATCAGTCTGTACTGTGGACTTTGAAGTCCCTCACCCTCATTTTCAAAAGCTCACAGGGAAAGATAATATTTGGACTAAAAGTTAAACATTACAGACGGTTGGTTGCACTCTTGAGCCCTCCTCCCTGGTTCTCACTTTTAATTGTTAGCATGTGTTGGGTGAGGAAAAAGCTATCTGGTTCAAGCACAGATGCTTCCAGAGTCTAGCCCAGCAGATTTTTATGTACTCTTTTGAACCTGAGGCTCACATTTTCAGGGGCTCTTCTACTAACTAGCAAGAGATCTAAGGGTCACCTACATGCGCTTCATTCTAATGCCATCTATGGCAAAGCCCCATGGACTCTTTGCTTACATTAGCCTAATACTTCTTTTGTTCTCTGTTTACTTCTGTGACTCTAGTTCAGACTGTGGTGGTCCCGGGAACTTGAATGTGGTCATCTCTCCATGTTGGGTTCTAGTCCTCTTCTAATCTCCACCATATCAGACAAAGTGGCATCTTCCTAAAGCAGCCGTGTGTCTTCACAGCACATTCTCTGCCGATGTGCCCAAAATGATGCCAGGACTGGACCGTGGACCTCGATGGCTAAGGATTTCTTCATCAACCTCACTTGAAATTCAAATTGCCTTTCCTCCTCTCAGCCAGAACCTCAACACCCAAGGCTTTTCTCCTAATTGAATTTCCTTGTCCTACACTTTCCCAAGTGCACTTTCTCTTCTGACGAGCATTTCCCTGCCTGATTTTCTTTTCCAGTGGTCACTGCCTCACCCGTATCTTTATTTAGTGGATTTTTGCTTTTGCTTTTGTGGCCTTTTGCTATTGTGCTCTCAAACGTTCTCATCCAGACATTGTTTTGTGTCTGCCCGTCTTTTATGCGTGTTGAAAATCCACTCCAAGGACCACCTTCTCCGTGAAAACATCTGTAGTGGTCACTCATATCAATGATTTTTATCCTTTTTCAATTATCTATGCTCCTCCCTAAGACTCACGAGCTATTGAACCTGAGTATCTTCATCATGAGACTTCGTTATATAGCATTTTGTAATTTCACAGCTGTTCCATTCCCATTTCATTCATGAAGTCTTAATGCTTCCCTCGAGTCATTGTCTCATTCAAGTAAAATGCTTAGAACCATGGCTGGCATGGACTTGACCTTTGATAACTTTCCAACCTCTTTGTTTCCCCTTTTATCAGAAGGTTATCAGATAATGCTGTCTCCTCCACTGCAAGTATTACGTGCAATCATACAATAGTTCTTAATACTTACTGACCAGAACATGGTTCACCTACATGCCCATACCCCTGAATCTGACATCAAACATGTATATTTATGAACTCTTGGTTCATATTATTACTTTTTGAAACCATGAACCTAGTAACGTGTTGCTGGAACACTCATTTCACCCCCTTCACCGACACAGTTGAATAATGGTCTGGAAAGATTCTGTCTGGATGCATCGTTACCTCTTACACACTTTTCCTTGAGATGTGAGGCCTGTGAAGCCAGCAAGCCTCACAGAAAGTGTCCGTTTTCTATTCTCACACATGCCTTGTTTTTCTCTTGGCAAAGGAGGAAGCCAAAGCTACAGAAATTAGGAAGCTGGGCTGAAGGGAGTCCAACTTTCCATTTCTCAAAACCCTCTCCTGGAAAGCTGCCCCTCTGAGGGAGTAGTCCGTTTTTACTCTTGCTTTCAAGAGTGGCCTTGTTCTCCTCAGATGTTCTTTCACGAACTTTTTAACTCACTAAAATTAAAACATTTGTTTCTGACTTCCCGGACGTTGTTTATAGTTCTCCACTTCTGGCCAGAGTGCACAATTACCCTCTGGAATAAAAGCACTCTAAATCATGTTTATTTCGGCTTCGGCTATTATCCATGAAAGCTTGTTTGAGTTTTCTGTATGGTGATAAGATTGATGTCACACACAGTTATCATCAGCCATGTATATCCTGAAAACAATCCCTGTTTGGCAGTAGTTGGTCCAAAAGCAATATTCCTTGCTAGCCTGTTTTGTACCATGAAACGGGTCCTTGGCGAGTGTCTTAATCATCCAGATCTAAAACAATATGATCTTTATTTCCAATGATAAGCAATGTTCCAAATGCCACTGCAAATCAGATTAGAAATTACTCAGTTTGAGTGTAAACATCCCACTAATTTACCTGGTGTCTGGTACTTTTATTTGATATTTGGGAATTTAAATAATTCAATGCTGTTTAACTCTCAGTTCAACCTTTGCTTTCTGGACATTCACGTGGAACTTCTCAGTATTTAAGGATATTAGAAGTGCTGGGGGGTTGGGGAGGGTGGTAGTGTGTGTGTGTGTGTGTGTGTGTGTGTGTGTGTGTGTGTGTGTATGTGTTCCAACTGCCTAGGAAGCTGTTGCATCAACACTGTAGCATTTGTGAAGAGAACAAGGCAGGAGTTTACAGAAATTGTATCTGCTTGGCTGCAGAAATGACCCTTTGGATTTGTGCCTGACTACAGACCCAACCAAGTGGCTCAGCTCTGTCAAGAGATTACCATCAGTGACACCGGATTCAGTGAAACTGATAAGATGATCAAATTCTGTTTGAGCACTCCCAGTATTCCACTGAAACACATCCTTCTGTGTCGTTGAAAACTGTTAAGTCTTTTGACAAGTTACTTAACCATCTGATACTCAATTTCCTGTCTGCAAAATGGGCATTAGAAATAGCTTACAGGAGCCGAGTTAGAAGCACCTCACACAACATTAGAAACTTCTGCTCTCCAGAGTTTTCTTCCTTTAAAAAGATTATTAGGGATCTGTTTAAAGATATGACAACTTATTTAAAGCTATAATCATTTACAGTCAAAGAGCACTCTTTCCTCTACTTCCTTTTCTCCTTTTTCCTTTTTTTCCTCCCTTTCTCCTTCTCTTCCTTCCTTTCTCCCTCCTTCCCTCCCTTTCTTTTTGACAGAGTTTTGTGATATATCTCAGGCTGGTCCCAAACTTCCAACCTCCTGTCTCAGCATCATGAATGCCATTGATGGGGTTATGGGCATGGATCCTTTTTTGTTTGTTTTCCTTCTTTTAGATCATCAGCTTTTCCCAGTCATACTCATTCTCAAAGATACATATGTTGAAGCTTAAATTACTGATAACCTAAACTTTTAGCTTATAAATGGAATTTTTGCTCAAATGCATCCTCCAAAACTAAAAGTACGACTGAATAGCTACAGAGCTCTGGGAATCTGTTGGATTAGAGATTTTTTTCTACCCATAATTATGTGAGGGTCTACTATGTGTCTGAGATTATTTTTGTTGCATGAGAAAAACAAACAAACAAACAAACAAACAGATTTACGTTCTAAGCAACCCTTCACTCAACCTTGATGAGGTGACAATTATAATGACTAATTTGACTTTATCCAAAGTGATCAGTAGAAAAACAGCAGCGTCATAGAATGGGACAAAAACTAAGAATGCTGGGACACCTCCTAATGCTGCAAGCAGAAGCCCCTCCCACCCACGAAGCCCCTACACTCCTTGCTTCCTAGCAAATAGCTCTTCTGCAGCCAGCTGGGGTTAACGACTACATTTACAGTTTAAAATGCTCAAGATATAGCTGGTAGTGATGGGAGTCTTGCTTTATTAGTTCATTTTTATGTATGAGAAAAACTACAGTAAAAAAAAAATTCAGTATTCATCTTTTTTCAATTTGAGTCTAAGAAATTTTTGGCACAAACCCTTTTTCAGTTTCAAATGTTCCAACTCTGGTTGTATTTATGTGACGCCAAACCAACTAGTTGAAAAATTACAAGAATGGGAAATTAGCCAATCCTTTTGTCTGCAAACTGTCAACCAACCAGGTTGCCTTTTTTTAAAAATATGTCACGGAATTGTTCCATCATTCAACTGAATTGACTGACAATGGCCCATGAGATCCAAACAAAACATAAAATCTGTTTTGTCTAATTCTAAGTATCGATTTATTGTTGCCTGGCAGAATATGCTCACTGCAGATACTATGGATAATACAGAGAATGTAGGAAAACAAAATCCACCCAAAGTCCTGCCACACAGAAATATTGACACATACTCTCACAGGTTTCGCAATTAGGACCTGTGCTATGCCCTACGCGATGAAAATGCGATTTTCATCTAGTTTTCTCTTTTGTTTAATGGTATATTATAAGCTTAGTCCTAAATACTCCTTAAAATTGTAATTTTACTTTGCATATTATTGCTTTGAAGAAATGCCTCATTCTTTGTTTCACCAAATTTCCCCCATGGGTAGGCATTTGGGTTATTTCCAGTTTTTGCCTGCTGTAAAAAAGAATTCTGCACTAAATCTTTTAGATTATACATCTTAGCGAATACTTCTGTTACCTCGGTAGAAAACTTGTAAGATAAAGAAATTCTAAAGCTCTCAGTGCGTATGGCCAAAACTCTACACTAAGATTTCCAAAACATTGCTATGTTATAGCAAAGATTGCAGCGAATTTATATCCACTTATCCAAGGCTGTTGATCAGAATTATCCCTTCACTATTTTGCCAATTTTTAATCCTTGCTTAGTTTGATAGGTAAGAAAAATGATATTTCAATTTTTTATTTATATTTTTAAATTGCTAATGAGAACGGACATTTTTCATTTTTATTGGCCATGTGCATTTTTTGGTGATCATTATGTCTAAATGCTTTTTTTTTTAAAACCAGGAGAGACAAAAAACAAAAACAAACAAACAAACAAACCAGGAGAGACAAAGAGCTGCATATGGTGATGGTTTTATGTTTCCACTTTCAGACAATCTAGAAAAGCACCTTTTTTTTTTTTTTTAAATTTTGAGATACAATTTAATTACAACATTTCTCCCTTCTTTTTCCTACCTCCCAACCCTTCTATTTCCTCCTTACCACTCTCCTTTACATTCATGGTCCATTTTTTTTTCCACTAATTCTTATTCTGTGTGTGTGTGTACATATGTCCCTAAACATAACCTGCTTGGTCCATGTAATGTTGCTTGTGTGTCTGCTTTCAGGGTTGACCTTTTTTAATGTTCTCTGCTTTTTTAGACGTCCACAAAAAAAAAAAAAAAAAAAAAGAAGAAGATTTGAGTTTTGCCTTTGATCCACTTCCTTTGAGATTTACTGATCTAGTCTTTGAAAAGAAACTTCAACAAGGAGCTAGAGCAAACCTGGAAGGGCTGAAGAAGATAAATTTCTCACCAAGTGGGATAGGCTCTGAGTTACCTTTAGGTGACATAAGTTCCTATGGCTCCTATCGGTTCCTGTAGCTCCCAGCCATCTGGGGCTCATTTTTGGAATGTTGTTTCTTGCCTTTCTGGGAGAAAGCAATTGACACTTTAGATCATTCATTGGCTGCTTTCTTGGTGCTGTTAGTTGAGGTTCCATCTCCTGAAGGCGGCCATTACAAAATTATGTAAGGCAAAATTAATAATGAGGCTTAATTATGTTCACTCTTGCATTCTTCCAAATCAAGTGTCCATCAGCCCACTGTTGCAGAGTCCTACTTCCTTTGATTCTTCCTGAATTTTCCTTTTCTTTGTGCCAGAATAAGCAGATATCATGCTCATTTACAGAATGCAAAATCCTGTGATACTCTAAAAAGAACAGACTACATTGACTTGACGTGGCCCTTTGAAAATTAATTTTATTCTTTGAGATAATATATTTCTTTTCTATTTTACTGTAAATTTTAATCAAGAAAATACATCAAAATCAAGACATAGCTGTGTGCATGGGCCAGACCCTATAAATAACTACATCCGTTAGTTCTGATGTGGAAAAATGGAAAACCAGACCCTGTTAACAGAAGGAAAATTCCATTTTTTATACACAATACTATTCTTCCCCCCCAATGAGAAACAACCCCTTTACTTTTCTCCGTATTTATTATATTAATGTGCTGGCAACACAGGTGTTTCAGTCTTTACGGCAAAGCCACACATCTGTCACCAAGCTCGTTTCACACACAGCTTGGTCTTTGCACAAGAATGCTGGCTCCATCTTCCACCTTCTGTCACATCTCAAGCTCTCTCTTAAATAGTGTGCTATTTAAATAGAGGTCCTGCCTCCAACTTTGATCCCAAACAGGCAAGGCTCTGTTTTTACATGGTCAAAGGGTACAGGCAGCCAGTAGAAAATCCAGAAGGAAACATGAAATAGTAAAGATAGCAAAGGGTGTGTGGTTTTAACCACTCATGTCTTCAGGGTGGTGCTTGATCACCTCCTCTCACTCCTAGACTCTTGTACATCTGATATACCTCTTTGATTAAACTTTATTAAATAACTTTCTTTAACAGAGCAAGACTCCCATGACTAAGGAACATTTCAGAACTACTCTTTTTTTGTTTTTCTTTTATTATTATTATTATTATTATTATTATTAATTACACTTTATTCATTTTGTATCCCCCCATAAGCCCCTCCCTCCTCCCCTCCCGTTCCCACCCTACCTCCCCTTTCTTCATGCATGCTCCTCCGCACATCCACTGATAGGGGAGGTCCTCCTCTCCTTCCTTCTGATCTTAGCCTAGAACCCCTGCACAGATGTAGCCCATGGCAGTTTAGTGTCCAAGTGGCTTACATAGTGATGGGAAGAGGGACTGCCTCTGACATGAACTCAGTGGCTGGCTCTTTGATCACCTCCCCCTGAGGGGGCAGCAGCCTTACCAGGCCACAGAAGAAGACAGTCCAGCCATTCCTGATGTGATCTGATAGACTAAGATCAGAACTACTCTTGTAGTCCAAGAACCACTGGTATATTTCCCCCGACTCATAAACAGTATCAAACCTGTCATAGTGTTGAAAGAACTGCGCAGCAAACAGCTCTGCACCCTGTCATTTTCCTGCTAGCATTTACTTCATTACGTATCTCTTTAGGGCTCTATCCATTGCTAACCTGTCAGGTTTTTTATATATTTGAAAATAAATTGCTGATATCAGTCTATTTCCCCTGAAATATTTTTCTTATGTCTAATGAGAGTATTGCATTGACTTTGTAGTTTTACATTCAAGATGAAGTTTACATCCAACGAAAGACACAGATCTTTAATTATATGTGAAGTATTTCAGATGCATCTGTCTGTCTAGCCTCCTCTTTCACCAAGACATGGAAAGTTATTACTGGAGAGATGACAGTTAAGAGCACTGGCTGCTCTTCCAGAGACCTGGGTTAGATTCCCAGAACCTTGTGTCTATAACTTCAGGCCCAGGGGAATCCAAAACCCTTTCTGGCTTCTGTGGGTGCTAGGCATACATATGGTACACAGACATACATGCAGACAAGACATTCGTACAAATACAATAAAAGATTTGATGAAAGTTATCATCATCACTTCCAAAGTTCCCTCAGGCTGCTTCCCAGGCCTCATGCTCTATTACTCTTGTAATATGTCACGTGAAAAGACTCATATTTCATTCTCTTTTGAGCAAATTTTGTTTCACTCAACATGTTTTTGAGATACACCCAACACTTTTTAAAAATTATTATTACTGTTATGCAGTGATTATTTCATACCACAATTGATCCATTTTTCTAGGATGGATATCTGGACTCTCAGTGCTCAGCTTTGGCAAAATTGCTAGAAATGTCTTCATACTACATTTTGAGCATACATATTTTCATTTCTTTTGGATGAATACCTGAGTGTCCTTGCTGGGTCATGGGAAAGGTGTGCATTTCATCTCCCAAGAAACTGTCAGGTCGTTTTTCAAAGTGCTCTTACCATTTTGCAGTCTCACCAGCAGAGAAAAGGTTTGCTACAACTTCGCCAACAGTTGCTATTATTTGTAATTTTGGATGTTCTGCTGGGCTTAAACATCAGCATATTTTAACACGTGCCTTTCTAAGCCTAACTTCAGTGCCACTGGTGCTCACAGGCAGTGCCCTCTCTTTTCTGCTTCCCAGCACTAAAATGATGGTTATAAACAGAGCGAGGCATGGTATGCTAACACTCACTATCATCACGTAGACAATGTATTCCAGACAGTCCACTCTGTTGAGTTGTTCGTCAGGGGCTTTCTCCTTTACTCCCAGCAACAATCTCGTGAAATAAGCACGGCATCTTCTGTTTCAAATAAAGAAACCGAAGCTCAGGATATTTTTTTTTAAATTGTCCAAGGTCACACTGCTACCAGGAGGTGGACCTAAATCACAAAGAGAAGGGGATTAAAGGCCAGCTGAGCATCTTATTTAACTAGAGTTAAATAAGCAATTAGGAAGTTACATTTTTCCACCAACTGGGGAAGAGATTCATAATTTCAGTGACCCTCCAAAGGGCAAGCAGAGGAAGAGAGTGTTTTCCCCGCATTATCGGCAGCATTCACACAGCACTGAGTTAATTCATTATCAGACCTCGGCGTAACCTTCTAATGGGGAATTCAGCTTTCATATAGTTCATTATCTTTTTCTCTCTTTTGTTTGCTTCACAGATGGAGTACTTTACAACGTCTATGAAAAATTTTCCATCTGGATTAGATCATTCAAATGAAGTCAGGAAGAGGGGTACTGGCTCCTGTGCCTTTACTGGGTCCATCAGTGTTAGGAGACTCTTCCAAAAACAACATAAGTTTGGTTTCATAAATTGGACAACTGGGAGAAGCAATGCAATGAATAATAACCATGGATGGAGTTTTCCTTAGGTAGCTCTAGGCTGGGTCTTCCTCAGATATCATTAGACCTTTGTAATTTGGCTGTGGCCTGTGAGCTGTCAGCTAGATGTTCTTTTAAGTCTCTCTTACCTTCGTCTGCTCATGTTCCGTATTTATCTTGGTGTCATTGTTCCTTAAGTGATTACTGATGATGCATTGCATTTTAATGACACTTTTACTTACATCCATTCATTTTATGTGCATAATGGCTCTTCAATGGGGAATTTTTCAAAAGAGGGAACCATCATGCAGAATGTTCATTCATTCATTTATACCTTCACTCATTCAACATTTAAAGATCCCAACTGTGTCAAGCAGCCACTGGGCTGAAAAAGGCAGATATTTTCTTTAGAAGGCTTAAGGCTGTGGACAAAGACAGATATATTAATAGTTAATTACCTTCATATGTGAATAGTGCTTTAGGAGGTTTAAGCAAAATGTACGAGAGAAGCAGAGGAGGATGAGCAGCAAGGGTTCCTAAGTTACTCCCCAGGTCTAGATACCAGGGGGGCTGGTTTTTCTATTGCTTCTTTCATGACCAAAACAGATTTATTCTTTGTAATTAAAATGTGTGTGTGTGTGTGTGTGTGTGTGTATGCTCTTTCTCCCCAAAATGTTTCAAGGAGGCTCACATACACACATGATAGCAATTATTTGTTCAAACACTTTCAACTTTTT
>NW_026593286.1:29163345-29220772 GCF_907164565.1 Psammomys obesus | reverse complement strand
CATACACACATGATAGCAATTATTTGTTCAAACACTTTCAACTTTTTAAGAGTGCTTTTCTGATATTATACCTTTAGATGAAAAGTGATTTCCTTTTCTCCTTCTCTTGCATTTTCCCTCTCACCAATCAGAATACAAGGAAGACTACCCTCATCTTGGGATGTCAAGGTCCATGGGAAATTTTCCAAAGGAAAGAGTTATGGCTGCCCCATTGCCAATTACTCTCTACATTAAGGAACGTGCCAAGCACTGTGGAAGTCTCCATAGGCCAACCCATATACATTCTATTGCTCCTCAACTTAGTCAAATTCTGCTCCCTTCCCCCAAGCTCCAGGAGTTCATTCGTCAAATGTTGTCATCAAATAGACTTCAGTGCTTACTTAATTGTAATGTCTTGAGGATGGAGAGGGGAGCAGAGAACGTGGGGAAAAGAGAGCTCTTACATTGTAGGACCCCAGGGATAATTTCACATGTAATTATTTCACCATCTTCCCCTAGAATGGCTTGGATTTTTCAGTTCAGACTTTGTAACATCCAGCCCCTAGTGCTGGGAAGATGGTATTGAAGAAAGGCAGAAAGTTTTATGTATGTCTTTGAAAAAAAGTAAAGAGTGTGGATTTAGTGTTGTCAAATCTCATGACCATTTTGGATGAGAATTGGGTACAGAACTTTATCTGTTGTGTTAAATTAAACCAAATGCAAACAAGCTGTTAGTGAGCTTTTAACTCAAGTGTTTAATTTTTGTTCTTCCTCACCTCCTTCCTTGGAAGATGAATGCATTAAAAATAGCTTTTTTTTTCTTACAGGACGTGCATGTTTTATGTTCTGGTTCAGTCTTTCATCTGTCTCCACTTCCTGTGTCTGTCTCAGAGATTTGAGAAATGTTTTTGCTGCCTTGCAAAACCCATTCCCTCAATCAACCACCATTTTCCCATTCCATCCATCTAGACTTCAGTCACTTGAGTTATAGGAAGCTATTGTAGCCCTTTAACTGTCATATCAGGTGAACGGCAGTTCCAGTAATAAACTATGTGCTGGGATCACACTTTACATTCATGGAAAAGCATTAGAAAATGGTGTTTGGAACATTCCACTGGCACATAAACTTCCATTTCTGGTAGGTTTCAAGACAAAAAAAGAATTTATTTGTGGATTCTTTTTCTCTTCTTATATCCCCCTTTTCCTTTCCACCTTAAAAACATTGGAAAAATGTGTAAGTTACTGCTTAATATAATTCCCTGTAATAGAAGACATAGGCTTTAGTACTGACTATTCTTTCATGGAAAAATAGCTCATTCTTCTTGTTTATGAAGTTACACCCTTGAATTATGAGTCTGGATCATTGCTGAGGATATTTCTTTGGAGCCAGAAACCAAAGTAGTAGCAGGAAAAAGAAGCTGGCAGTCAGAATGGAGAGAAAGTTTGCTGGGAATGAGTGCCAGGGTAATGTTTAAGGAAAGCAGAAATGCAGTAAAGACAAATGAACAATGGAGCTACACAGAGAAATCCAAGAGACCAGGAGAAATTCAGAGCATTCTGGGTGAGGCCTCAGTCTTCTATGCAACCATTTAATTTCCAATATTGATGAGTGGAAAATGGCAAGGTTATAGCAGCTGTCAAGAGACAAGGCAAACTTATTTGTCAGGAAGCCAATGTAGAGATAACACAAAGAAGTCATAGGTGTGGGATGGGTTCAATGTGATTTGTATACATTCGTACGTCTGTGCTTATATGACTTTCCAAACTCACATCTAATCTCTTAGGTCTGGAAACTAAGCCCACATGCCAAACTTTCCTGTATTGATTTACCTGTTTATCGTGATTTAGGTCAGGTTAGGTGGCCATGCCAACAGGACTTATCTAGTGGAGGATTATCAGTGTTTACATTGTTTCCTGACCAAGCTGATATACAAGTGCAGAAATGCTTAGTTAAGTTGCTAGGATTAGCTCTTCTAAACTTTCAGGGACTTTGGGTTTAAGCGAGACCAATATTTGAAGAAAGGGTCAGATTGGTTATGTAGATAGATCTCTTTTGAAATAATCTTAAACTCCCTTTTACTGCTGAGGGCAAGATGTAATGATATGGAATGTCTATTGTGCCCTTGTTAACCAAACAGTAGCAAGCCATAAATTAGACCACACAGCAGTAGTCATGGCTGGAGGCAGGGAGAAGTGAGCCCTATGCTCCTGTTGTTTAACTGAAAGTCTTTCTTTTGGAGCTTATTTGCTTTCCAAAGACAAAGGTCCTCTAAAAAAGGAGAAAAGAGAGAAATGAGGTAGAGTAAGTGAAGACTATAGATTTAAAGGAAAGGGAAATTTAGGCTTCTGAAATGCTAAAGGCATGAAAACCGGGGAAAGAATTTTTGTCCCTTGACACAAGAACCAATTGGCAGAGTGGCACATGTGTAGAAGTCATCCATCCCCACCAAAGCCAAGTCTTTTAACCTTGCCACTGTGGCTGGGTCCTCCTATACCAGCGGTATATGCAAAGTCCACGATTTCTGCACACAAATAACCTCCCACACCAGCTATAATGACCAAAAGTGCCCCTAGACAACACAAAAATAGCCCTGTTCAGAACCACCACACCTGAGCAGTCACTGAAGGGGTCCGTATGTTCAGCAATTAGACATTTATGGACTAGTGTCTGAAAAAATGTAAAGAGCATGTGGAAGGGCACAGATTTTAAGGTCAGACAAATGTGAATTCTAAGCTAAGACCATGTTTATCTTAGTCACAGGGCTTGTCAGATTAGAGGCTCCAATGGTTGTGGAATATGAGAAAGCTGAAAAGGGAAAGAGGATTTTTTTAAAAAAATGTATTTGATATACAAGAAACGTATACATTTTAAAAAGGTGTTTCTAAAGAATAGATTATGATATTTTACCTATGCTTCTGGCATACATCATTCATAGAATAAATCACTTAAGTCTTCATTTATTTTGATTATGGACGGACTGACTACCATATACCATTCATAGTCTTTGGCATCCAATGGTAGGAACAGATTTGGTTCTTGGTTTTTCTTCCTGGCAGAAAACCAGGATAGAGTTAATCTGAGGCGTTCAGGAGCTGGGTATAGCTTAAATAGGTTTGGAGAAAGGCAGCCTCCAGGGACCATGAGCATCCCTGCACGACTGAAGTATGCCAAGAATGCAGGGCCTGGATCCTTCTTTACAAGGTTCATTTCGAAAAGGCTCTAACTGCAGCCGGCAGTCTTTATGGATGAAGGAATATCTCCCTGTGGGAACAAGAGCGTGCTTTTTCACTGCTTTCTGTTAAAATCGCAGCAATAAAATGCAAGTTCGGCATTCCCTTACTGCAAAGCAGCTCATAGTGCAAACAGCATCTACCTGAACCTCACCATGTCATCCTCTTGGGACTTGGGACTACAAACGGAACAGATAGGTTCCTTTCCTTTGCTTGCTGTGTGGTGATTATTAAAGCCCATTTTGACCTAGAGGTCTCTTTCTGTCTTCTAACATCCACAGCACAAAAATCAGACAAATTTATTACTTTGTGTGTTGAGTAAATCGAATCCTACATCTTGACACTAGGATCCAGGAAAGGGGGGCTTTGAGATACCAGCAAGAAAAGGAATTTTTTTTTTCTTTTTCAGGATGAATATAAAGACAAACCTCAGTGTCTTAACTATGCAAGTGTCTTATAGCGCAACTAGGAAGATGTGCAAATGAGACAGGAGACTGTGGGAACAGGAACGATTTCTTTAAGAAAAACACAAAAAGGAGAATGATGTGTTTAAACGTAAAGAAGGTTTACATTTCTGATGGAGAATCTGAAGATGAAGTGTGAAAAGACTTGAAGAATTCCCAATTACCCAGAACAATTCTGCTATGGCAAAGACCCTATTAAAGAGATGGCCTTCCTACTACTACGGCAAAGACTCCATTAAAGACTTGCCCTCCCTATGTAAGCCGAAGATTCACTTGGTTTCCAGATAGCTAACCCTGAGTTATGAGACAGAAATGAAAGTAAGGAAATGGAGTCAGGATCGAGAACTGTATCTGTGAACGAACTTTGAGTAGGTGTGATTGGCAGCCAGGAAAACAGAAGTGGAATGAATGATTGAGTGAGCTATCAAGTACAGCATAAAATTAGAAAACATTCTGAATTTTTTTGGGGAAAATATTAGGTGATTCCCAAGTTGCAAATGTCATTTTAAATCCATGTACTTCTCAATAAAAGAAAAAAGCCACACAAACACCTACTTTTGATGTGTCAAAAAAAAAAATGAACAAGGAAAAACTCTTCATAAGGAGCCATGAAAGACAGTGGATGAGGATGCTGACCCAGAAAAGCGAATCAGGGTACAGTCAAGGAGTTTGCCAGTGCCCAGGCACTAAAATCCTGCCTGTGGACGAGGATTCCATAATTGTAATGTGCTAAGTGTTTTCTATGTTCATCTTCACGTTTCCTGCTTTTCCCAAATGGCTATTCAGTCTGTGTGGACGTATTGGAGGGGGGACCAGAAGATCATTTGTGTGTTTGGCTCATAGGCTGTTGAGCTTGAAGTCACAGATGGTATTCTGGGCATTACCTACAGGTCTTATCTTTGCAGGGGTTACTGCCCCAGTGGAAGGGCTGACTGTATACCGGTGATGGGAAAGCGCATGCGTGTTGGCTGACTGGCAGAGACAGCATCAAACCCCTATTTGTTTTCTTCCTGCAAGAACAGATTCTGTTTTTAAGCTTTCTTGCTGCTGGGTTGTGCTTCATTCTTTGAATCTGACCCATGAGAAATATGTGGAGATTGAATATTCCAGTCTCCCGGCCAACCTCAGAGATGCATCACCCCAGCTTTGCTGGAGATATGAATGATTCAACATGGGATCCCAAGGTACCAAAAGGTAGGAATTAATATGGGAAGGACTTGGGTCTTTGAATCATCCTATAGCTATTTTCTCAAGGACTAGGGACACCTGCATTCAAGTTTCTGTGTGTAAGAAACAAACTGGTACTGTGTTAAGCCACTTAGATTTGGAAGTGTCTTTGTTATAGCAGTCATTACTACTACAGTTTGGTAAGAAAAGAACTCTGATATGCTATGTTATACAATTTAGACATGAATAGCACTCTTAGTATTTATTTATCTGTTTGTTTATTTTGAGAAAGGATCTTACTAGGTAGCCAGGCTAGCCTGGAACTTACTCTGCAGTCCAGGATGGCCTCAAACTCAACATAATTCTATTGTTTCAGCCTCCTACAGGCTGTGATTACAGACATGAACCACCACTCACAGCTCCTGAAAAATACTTACGTAATTGTTAAAAAGCAAATATGATGAGAAAAGGGGTAAAGATTGAAAGTGTGAAAGAGACAAGGTAGTATATTTTGCAGGAGGATAAAATGCCAGAGATTTCCAGCCTCTTCTATGCTGAAAATCACTAGCTCCGTCTAAAATGGGAAAACGCGGAATCAGTAGACTATCTAGAAACATGGAGGTGAGCAT
Source organism: Psammomys obesus (assembly GCF_907164565.1). Classification (NCBI taxonomy): domain Eukaryota; kingdom Metazoa; phylum Chordata; class Mammalia; order Rodentia; family Muridae; genus Psammomys; species Psammomys obesus. The sequence goes on along the minus strand of NW_026593286.1, from coordinate 29,215,302 downwards.
CGCAGCAAACACTTTTATGAGTGGGAATAGGAAATTGGGAGTGGAATCAGAGGGTGTACTTTTCACCATAAGCTTTTGGTAACTATTTGTTAAAACTCTGCATCACACAGCTTAAAAAGAAAGAGAGAAAGAAGAACAAACACCCACAAGCAGTGGTGAGGGGGAAGCTGCTGAAGCCACAGGAAAGCCTTCGGCTTAAAACCCACAAATGATCATGCTCTGAGAAGGAGTTAGAGTGAAGGGCTACTGGAGTGGACATCGCTCTAAAGACTAAAAAGTGAGCTTGGGGACAGTCACCTGGGACCTCAGGGAAAGCAGCCTCACAGGGAAGGTGGGGTGGGGGTGGAGGTGGGATCAGAAGGAGGAAAACCTCCTTGTCTTGTGAGGGTGTTAGAAAGGATCCCACTTTACTTACATAACATGGTTTAGATTCTCGATTTCTCTGAACTTCCACAGGCCATTTCTGCACAGGAACTTGTCACTGGTGTGTAGAGGGGAAAAGGAAACACATGAACCTGACACTCATGTGGGTCTCTGCCCACACCACAGGTTCCCAGGGGCTTAAAATTAACCTAGAACCCATACAGACCCAATCTGGAACCTGGGTTTGATTGTTCACAAGATTTTGGGATGATCTTCACTGGCTGCTTCTGCCCAGCAATTATTTCTTTCATTTCCTATTTAAATGAAGGCAGGATGGAGCCACTTAGAATGCATCACCCTTCGTAGATAAAATATGATTAGATACCAAAACACATCATCTATCTTCACAGTAATTAGTCCTTATGTGTATTAGCTTTGATTGCTTTTCATAGTTAAAAAAAAAAGATTTTCTAATCACCTTCTAAATTTTACACACACATCAGGAGAACAGGAACTCAGGGGAATCCCTGCCCAACACAGAAAGAAAGCAAATTAAAACTTCGAAGGGAAAAAGAAGAGGTTTTTACATATTTTCAAAAGAGAGGGGGGAAAAAAACCAAACCACAGATTGCTTCTATTATTATTATTATTGTAAAATGTGACACATTTCTGTTTGTTCCTAATTCAGAATTAAGGAATACACTGTAGCCCCATAAAAAGCAGGGTTGTTTCCCACTGTCAAGAATGGAGAAGGTTTAAGGAAATTTTCAAGGGTAAGGAGAATGTGTGTTTAGTGAGCAAGAATGTGAAAATAATCTTTGGTTTAACAGCAAGCTGAATGATAGGAAGAGGAGGGCCTCAGGAAATGAATCAGTGGACACCTGACTGGCTCCGCAGGCCTGTCTTTCTGGGTGGCCCGATTCCTTGAGATGCATCTTCTTGCTGATACCCTGGAATCACTTTCTCTGTTTACCTCTGGGGAAAGTGCTATGTTAGATACTCATTTCTTGGGGACTCTCCCCATAAATTCCAGCACAATCGGATGCCCTAAGGACAGCAAAAGTCACTTACTCCCTTCTGTTGAGTTATCCCAAGGACTAAGTAAGCTGGGTACCGCAGTGCCGATCCCCTAAAGGGTTTATATTACTGCCACGAAGCCAAAGTATCTGTGAAGTGGTAGAATCCGAAATCAAACCTGGCCTGGCAAGTCTAAAGCCATTGATCCCCCATATCACACACTCCAAGGTCCTCACTGAGTCCAAGGCCTGCCTTCTTATTCTTGAGTTACTTACTCCAAATATGCGATAGCTATTCAGAAACACAGCGACCACTAACAACCACGCTTTGTTCCTTTTGTTTTTATCTCTTCCCCATTCAGACACTGGCCCTGTGCTTTAAAACACCACCCTCTACGAAAACTTTAATAACACAAAGTACTCTGCCTTTAGTCATTGCTCCACGGAGGTGTGGTTCTGTTAACGTGACCCAAGAGAGAGAGTGTGGGCAGGGGCTACATAACATGGATGGAGATCCTGAGAGATTTACTAGAAAGGAATCGTGGTATCCAGCTCCTCTTGTTTTCCATTGCCTTGACACACAGGCTGCAGTTCAAGAGGTTCCTTCAAGTTCGTGAGCCTACGATTCTCCTCCGCAAGGCTCTCTTTGGTTGGCACGTCCCCTGCTCACCATTTTACTCTCTTCTGTGGTCATCCAGACACAGTGCACTGAAAACCTGGTACCCTGAAAAGGATCTGCTCATGTGGCTCTTGCCCTTCTGTCCCAGAGGCTGGCAACGAGGGTGACACTGTAAACAAAGTGCTAAGTGCTCACGGGAGTCCACAGACGCTATTTTTGTGTCATCACACTCTTTTAGTTGGTGGCCCTGGAACTCCATCTGACCCCTGGCTAGCTTTGCCTGGGCTCTGACTACTGACTGTCTTAATAGATCTCGCTTCTCTTGATCTGGATTCAATTTTAATACTTTTCAATCTGCTTACTTTATTTTTACTCATTTAAAATGTAATATTTTTTTCATTTTTAATCTTTATTTTTATTTTTTCATACATTTCAAATTAAAATATAATTCTATTACTTTCTCCCTTCCTTTTCCCCCCCTTCAAACCCTTTCAGTCTTTCTCTGGTCCCCCATCACTCTAAAATTGATAGCCTCTTCTTTCCTGATTATTTTGTTGAATATATAGACACATATATAAGCACAACCTGTTGAGTTGGTTTTTGTTGTTTGTGTGTGTATGGTCTCATAGCGAACCACTTTGCATTGGATAAGAAATTAGAGGGCTCATCCCTGGGAGAGACTAACTGTCCATCTCTCAGTAGTAATCAGTTGCCTATAGTTTCTTGCCCAGGGGTGGGGCCGTATGAGATTTTCCCCCTTCCACACTAGCGTGTCGATTGATATACCATTGTTAAGATCTTGTTTACACAGCCATTTTTAGGAGAGACTGTTTCACAAATGTCTTCCCAGTGGTCTAGCTCTTATGACTTTCCACACCCTTTTCCATGATATTTTCTGGGCCATAGATGTAGGAGTTGTATGAATCCACCAGGTCTGGATTCTCCACAATTTATTGAGCTAGGTATTGCATCCAGTGATGGTTTTCTGTGATGGTCTCCATCCTCTGTACAGAACATTTATTTGATGAGGAGTGAGAGTTACTCCTATTTGTGGAAAGAAGGATGAGACTTAGAATGTGGTAGGCAGTTCTGCTGCTCTCGCAAAGGAAGCTGGCTGGGTCTCTAGTACCTGGCATGGTTTCCTTCCTGTTGAGTGAACCTTAAGTTCAATTAGATAGCTGTTGGTTGCCACCAACATTCAAGTGCCACCTAGTGCGCTATTACAGCTATCTTGGTATGCTGGCCATTGTTGTGGTTCACACATGTCTGGGTAGGAGTACAAATTGCTTCCTTCCAAGTGTCCATAGTATTCTATGGTACCGTGGAAGCTAGACCACAGGAAGGAGGCTTTTGTGTCAGATCTAGCCTGAATAATGTGAGTCCTGTGTCCTAGGTGTTTGGTGTCTTCAGGATTGAGGCTTGCCTGCCTTTAACTTCTGAGAGATAAGCAAAAGCAACAGTAATAGTCTGTTTTGTTTTGGGAGTCACGTGGACTACCATTCTAAAGGAGATTTCTCATCACAGTACTAAGGTTTTTGTTAGTTTACGGTTCTTGTGGGGAGCATTGCCAGCTCCATTTCCAGTGACATAACTTCTTTTAACATATATGTGTGTGTGTTTGTGTATTATATATAGGCATATATAATACATATGTATGTATATAATATATATGTGTCTTGTATATTATCTTAGCTAGATAGAAAATAATAAGATCCTTTGATTTTTTTTTTTTTTTAATCCTCGGTGTTATTTATCCCTCCTCCTTTTACACTGATGCATCCATCCCAAGCTAAAGCACTGCCATCTGATTGCCTTTGGTTGTTCCGGTTTCCTAAGATTTACCTCATTGCTAAGTCAACTTCTTAGCAAAACAAGTTCCACAGATGTTAGCATTAGTAGATAAAGTTCACTGAGCTTATAGCTTAAGAATTTTACAACTGCTTTCCCATTTAAAACTTATATCGTCCTTTGTGGTAACTACTAGTATTATGCCTATTATTTAATGGTTTTATAATTATTATTCTAATTTCCAATTATTTTATCAATCACATTACAAATATTTATTGAACATGCACTTTTGAGGCAAAGGGAACAAGCCAGATAAAGTTTCTGTTAACTTTCAAATTACCATTTGGTGAGAGGATATAGATGGTTAATAAATAAGTAAGCATAGATGACAATGGGTACCAAGCAGTACAAGGAGAGCAGTGGAAGGAGCCGGAAGGGGTGATGTTTTACATAGGAACGCTGGTAGAACTGCTTTTATTGTGTGGCATTTGGGCAGAGCCTTGAGGAAGACACAGTTGGGCCCATGCCTCTCTAAGGTAAGACAGATAGGACAGGTTGCCTTGGCTTATTCTGGTGTGGTTTGAATGAAAATGGTCCCCTAAAGACCCACAGGTTTGAATGCTTGGTTCCCAGTTAGTGGAATTTTTTGAAAGGATTGGGAGGTGTGGCCTCGTTAGAGGAGGTGTATCACTGGGAATGGGCTTTGAAGTTTCAAAAGCCCATACCATTCCAGTTGGATCTCTTACCTGGAAGTTCTCAGCTACTGCTCCAACTCAATGCCTGATTGCCTGCCGCCATGCTTCCTACCATGAAGTCATGGACTAACTCACTGAAACTGTAAGCAAGCCCCTAATAAACAATTTTTTTTGTAAGTTGCTTTGGTCATAGTATCTCTTCACAGCAGTAGAAAAGTAACTAACGCAGCTTGGAATACCAGGAAGGCCAGTTTGGCTAGAGTAGAGTGAGAAATAAAAGGATGATAGAGTTGAAGTTGATCTGATAAGGTCTGTGGGTCACACTAAGGATCTGATCTTTTCTCTGTATTAGAAAGTTCCTGGAACTGTATGGATAGAAATACGACTTATCATGACTTTGGACTAAGAATATTCAAGATATCCTAGAAAAAACAGACTGTTGGGAGACAAGAATGAGTAAATAGACTAAGGCAACTATTAAGACAGTGGAAAAGTTAGAGTGGATGATTGGAGTTGTTATTGTTGTTTTCTGTGTTGTTTGTGTTTTGAGACAGTGTTTCACTCTGTAGCCAAGCCTGGCCTTGAGCTTCCGAACTTAAGTTCCTGAGTATTGGGATTGCAGGAGCGTGGTACCTTACTTAGAAGATCCAGTATAAGTTTGGTAATGTCTCCAATGTGGGTTATGAGAAAAAAAATGGATGAATCAAGGATGATGCCAAAGCAATTTCCTTCCACTGAGAAGTGGAAAACTGCAAAGATCAGACTTGGATGGCCAAGTGCATATAAAGAACTTGATTTGGGGCATGTTAACTTTAACATATAAGTAGAATGGCTGAGTAGCCAATCGAATATGTAAACCTGGAATTGAGACATAATTTACCCAAGGCCATGCAGCTGGAAGTGGAAGGGAGGAGTTCATGTTCAGAGGATCTGGATACCATCGTCTTGCTCTTAACTCTAAAACATTTACTTCCTTTACACAGTGTTTCTGTGTTGGTGGGTACATTTCTTCTAAATCAACTGTATACCTAACTTCTTCCCGATAGCTACATTGGTCTTAGTTTTCCCCTTTTCCCTGCATGTTACTATTGAGGTCAGCTTATCTTCTAAGAATGAGCATGATGGTCTACTAATAGCTAAATGTTGGAAAAGAAATTTGGGATAGAAAAATGAGGATGTCTCAGCTCTGGATCCAACTGGTACATTTGCTCTGGCCCAAGATGAGGAAACAATGGATGCTCTTAGAAAATCACTGGCTGACACTGACACCTCTCTTCTGGTTTCTCTTAAACACTTGTGTGCTTTTATTCCTTCATGGTTGTTTTATCTGGAGTAGAACAGAGGACAATGGTATTCAAAAGCAATACTGAAAACAATGATTCCTATAGTTTGAGGATATATACTGACTGTTTGCTTTTGTATTATATATGTTCTGAAATACATATAAATCCCATGAGAGGTTACTAGCATGGAGCTTTCCATCTAGAAGATAGTACATAAGTGATTATTTCTTATGCTTTCCTCTAAATGTGACTGACACTCTCTTTCCCTGGAGTTCTGTTACCATGGAAGAGAAAACAAAGCTTTCAGGAACCACAGGGTCCGTTTAGCTCAAAACACACTCATGTCCAGAGGCCAGGAGTTGACAGGACTGGCCAGCAATCTATTCATACTCCCTAAACCACAGCCCTGAAATGCTGAGGGCATATGGGGACTGTCTCTTGATTAAAAGTTGGAAAAGTGTCTTGTCCTAATGATTCCTCTGCCAATCCCTGCCCCAAGTGCTTCTTTAATGACACTTCCAAGTATCATCACCACCTTCACACGTCTGAAATTGTGTAGCGCTCACAAGCTGCTGGCCATTTTCCTGTTCCGAATGTGTAATTCACACAGAGATGCCAAAGGTCCGTGCCACCTTCTGCTTTCTCTCTGACCTGATCGTGTGGGCTTGAGTGTCTCACCTCCTGAGAGTGTTCAGATGGCCCTCTCTCCTAATACATCAATTTATTACGCCATAACTATTTAGAGGCTCAACTCTATTTCAGTCCAACAAGAGTTTATGTTCTGTGAGAGAGTTTCAGATCATTTTCTTTCGTTACACTTAATGTAAAAAAAAAAAAAAAAAAAAAAAAAAAAGTGCCAGTGGAAATAAAATAGCTCATACATCTAAATGATTTAAATTAAGTAAAATAAAAATTTCCACTCTTTTGAATTAGGCCATTAAAACTATAGCTTACTGTAAGTACAGTATTAATGAGCAATATCTCAGGGAGAGTATTAATTTTGCATTTCCTGACATAAAAATTTAAAACATGCAATTTTAGCTTTGCTTTAGGTAATATTTTTTATTCCCCTGACATGTATTTAGAGACCCTAGGAATTAGGGTAAAAGAAAAAGGAATAAGTTCAGAATTGGACACACCGTGTTCTTACGAAGGCATATGCTACCCTCTCGTCCGGGTGTCAGACTGCAGGCTTAGAGTAGATCAAAGGCCACGTGGCATGTTACATCACCAAAGCATTAGCAGTTAAAGTTCAAGCGAAACAGATCTCCTAGCTCTGTTGGCTTAGCATACCAACACTGCTAAGCTTCAGAAAGGATGTGGTAATAGTTACTTTATTCATTGTTGTGACCAAGCGCCCAAGAAGAGGTCATGCAAGGGAAGAAGAGTCTATTCTTTCTTACAGTTCTAGAGGATCATTCCATCGTGGTTGGGAAGATATAGCAGCAAGTGAGGAAGGCAGGGTAACAGGAACATGACGATGGCTGTTCACATCATATTTACACTCAGGAGGCAGAAAGAGATGGAATCGGGAGCTCAGCTCACTTTCTCTTCTTTTGTTCTCTTCAGGGACCCCTGCCCACGGAACACTACCAGGTCTTTTAGGGTAGGTCTTCCCACTTTAATTAACCTAATTTAGATAATCTCGTACATACAGTATACCCAGAGGCTTGGCCCCTAGATGACGCTACATTCCACCATATTGATAATCATTATTAACCAGTGTGGACGGCTTAATAAAGGTAGACAAATGTACATTACGGGAACCTGATTGAGTGATTGAATGTAGAACCTAGTTAGAGTTCAGTGCTGACAGGCTACTGCTGCTGCTATAGCATAAGATCCATGCACCTGGAAGGCAGATCCTAAATCAAGGGTAAGACTCAGGACGCAGCCTCTGGAGAATTAGAGAAACCAGAAGCCCATGGAAGTCTGTAGATTCCTTACCATTACCCTGCTTTGAGAAGCCTCATGATTTTTCTCTAGTCTGCACACCGCTAATCTCATCCAGTCCGAGGTGTAGGGTTTCACATCAGAGGCCTTTTCAGCCACCAGAGAACTCCAGTCCAGCAATCACTACCTTGAAATGTTGGCTATGTCCTTAATCAGGCAATCCAATTAGCCACACACAAATTACAAAGTCTACATACCGAAAGCAATTTGTCTGGAAAAAAAAAAAAAAAATCCAAAACCTCCCTGATGAATTCACAATCAAGGAAAACCCTCTTTCTCCTTTTTTTTTTTTTTTTTTTTTTTTAATTTGGAAGTTGGACACAGGACAGGAAAAGGCAAACATTTTCAATGTCGAACATCAAGCAACGCTGTTTAAATAAGTTGTGAGTCAGGGGGAGGAAATCGGAGGATGATATTGGTGGTTTAATTGTACCGTGTTCCCTAACAGGCGATGGCAAATTTTGTATTTGATAAAAAGTAGATGTCTTATTTCCATTGTTATCTAGTTGAGAAATAAAAGATTACTTGTCATAGCCTGCAGTACTGTCAATCACAAAGAAGCTAGGTTAACTCTTATTTCCCCAATCTTTGCAGCACCTAGCTTCTCTGAGAGACGAGAGGAAGAATGGGGGTCGGGGGAGAGATAAGAGAAAAAGGGGGGAAGAAGGGTTAAAGATGTTTGAGAACTTTCCCACTTGCCAACTCCTTGACACAGAGGAAATCCTACCGCCTGTCCTGCGGGATTTGCTCGCTAGGTTTAAATGATTATAGATACAGCAGAGTCCTTACAGTTAAACCTAAACTTCATTTTTCACAGACGAAGACTCAGAAGCCGAGCTGGTAAAATAAATTGTTCCCGAGTGCTGGACTGAGTAGGAGGGGGCAGGCTAGGGAGATGACCGATGGGTAAAGTGCTCCCTACACTGGCTTGCGGACCTGAGTTCAAGTCCCCACCCCTCATGTAAAAGTCACAGGCAGCGATGCACCTCTGTAACCTGTGGGCTGTACTCCCTGACCAGCTCAGACAGCAAACTCCACGTTCAGGGAGAGCCCCTGCGACAAAAACTAATGTTGACCTCTGGCTTCCACACGTGCAAGCGTGAGTGGGCTTACCTGCAAACGCATGTGTAGCCACACACACACAACACCCGTACACGAACACACACAGATTCTGTATTCTTTATGTAAGACTGAGGATTAATTTTTCAGGGCACCTGGCTGTGGACTTTAGTACCGCTATGAACCAAATTGGACAGGAAAATGGGTGAGAGATGAGGGCACAACCTCCAGGAGCCTGTATTTATGCACATGTGTGCACTGAAATAAAAGCATTTCTATTTATGTCTTCCTTCTGCTGAGCATCTTCAGGCCCTCAGCTACAAAATCCTTATGAGAATTTTTGGATTTATTTTACAGTAGGATAAAGAACATAAATACAAGATTTTTATGGGTCAGACACAGATTAATAAAGTCCAGCATTTTCTCTCTATGTGTAATATATAATAAATCACTCATGGTTTCTCTTAATCCATTTATGGATCTTATTCATGTGGTGTTTTAAAAAAGAGTCTGCTCTCACTGTACAAAGTACGGTACTCTTGTTATTCCTCCATGTGCCCCCTGAACATTCTGTCTGCCTCCCAGTACCCTGGGATTTAGTGAACAAATTGATGTTCATTGTATCTACCCTCATATTTACAGAGAAAGGATCCCAATATTCAAGTCTCCCATCTTAAAACACCACCTTCTCATTGCTGAATCACTCTAACCACTTTATTTTCAGGTATTTATAGCTCGTCTTTACAACGAAGGGAGAAAGAAATCCAAACCAATGAAATGAAAGCATTCCCAAATCTGGCTGGAAGTCTCTGGAAAGCTGAGGAGAATGTCCAAGCCTCCTGGATCTGTTAATTTCCAATTCCCAGTTACCATGTTTTTCCAACAACAATAGCAAAAAGTAAATAAATAAAAATAATAAATAAATAAATACAAATTTAAAAGTTATGTTTGTAATGTATCTGGTAGTTTGATGTTAGGGGTATCTAAAGTTTAAAAAAAATCCAAATATCAAAGGCCTTAGTGTTTAACAGCAAAGCAATACTGTCAGGAAACACTGGAAAACTATTTTGGGATATGTTGGCAGGAAGCATGCTGAGGAGGGGATTATGTCCACTAGCGATGAAAACCATGTGATCAAATTCAAAGGAAATCGAAGACCTTACGTAGTTACTTTTCTGTCTTTCAGGGTGATGTTTATACACATAATGATGAGACTCCTCAGTTTTATGTGAGGATATACATTTTTAATTTTCCTCAGTGTTTTGACATAGACTCCTTTGGTGGTTGAAAAAGTTTGATATTCTGCAAATGATGAAATAAAGATGAGAAAAAAAAAACAATATTGTTTTTGACAGAGACGTTTAAACTTTAATCCAATTTCATGTGTTTTTACTGAGTCCCTATCATATACCAGTTACTAAATTAGGCTTTATTGGAATAAAAGTAAATGAGGTAGGAGAGAGAGGGGATGAGAAAGAGTAAGGAGGCATGACTACGTTCATTATATACATGTGTGAAATGTCAAAGAAAAAAAGTAAGTAAATGGAACATAGACTTTGTCCGTATTAGATAAACTCAGTCACCAGTTGTCTACAATCCACTGCAAACTGGCTTAAGAAAAAAAAATTAATTTAGTAATTCATATAACTTGAAGTTTAAGCATTGCTTTAACCGGAGTTCAAATGATGTCACCAGGTCCCAGCTTCCCTCATCCACATCTTAGTTCTGCCTTCTAGTATGTTGACTCTTTTAAAAGGAGTGGGGCTGGTGACGATGATAGCTAATTTGATTGTCAACTCGACAAGACCTACAGTCTAGAAAAACAACCCTCTGGACACAGCTGTGAGGGATTGTTTGGGTTTGGTTAATTAAGGTGAAGACCCACCCTAACTGTGGCTACATCATCCCATAGGCTTGGGCTGAATAAACAGGAGAAAGCTGGCTGAGTTGAGCACCAGCACTCATCTTTTTCTGTTACCTGACTGCAGAGAAGATGGGACATCTCCCATAATGATTTCCCTGCCATGATGGACTGTGCCTTCAAACCGGGAGCCCAAATAGGCCCTCCCTTCCTTAAGACTCATTTTTTCAGTTATTCTGTTCCAGCAATGCGAATACTAACTAATTTAGGGATTTAGGCAGGGGTAGAGTGCTTATCTGAGAAACAAAAGGTCCAAAGTTCTGTTTCCAGCACTGGTGGGGGGGGGGGCACAAGAGAAAGAAAAGGAAAACATGAATGAAGGAATGTGTGACTCAAGCTGGTTACCAATGATTCAGCACAGCCCATGGGCAAGGTACAGAATTTCATGCAATCTCATTGGCTACTTTTCTTGTTGCTATGAGCGAATAGCTCACAAGAAACAATTTAAAGGAGGAAGGGATTATTTCAGTTTATGATTTTTGGACACAGTTAAACATGGAGGAGGCAAGGTGGCAAGAGTCTCAATGATGGCAGGACTGTGAAGGTGAGATGTCTCACCTCAGATCCTGGTGAGCAGGAAGTAGAGCTGGGTGACAAACCACAGTGCTATCCCTAATGTCCCACTCCCCACCTACCTTCTAAATGTATCACCACTTGACAAAACACTGCCACCAGTTGGAGATAAATGTCAAACATCTATGTGAGACAGTTCACAATCCATGGTGCTTACCGTTGGGCCACACGCTTACTGTAGATTATGCAATGCTTTGGTTCGCTTCTTTTCCATCCCGGCCACCCAACATGGGCTGTACAGGAGAAAATAGTTCACTAAAAGAAAATTGATATACCTTTGGGTGGTAAGTAGACTGTTGGAATAAGAAAATTCAAACATTTCATTTTACCAATAAAGACTCGAGCCAGATGCTGGGGTGAAAGCCTACTAGCTCAGAGAGGCAGAGAAAGCACCCTGCTGACCTTCCTATTCAACCAACATCCCAGAAGGAAAAAAGCCTTTCTTACCCATTTCACGTCTCAAATGGAAAAAGCTAAAGCCAAAAGCCAAAAACTCCTTCTTATATACCCCTTCTCTCCCTGGGTGTCTTAAATACCCTTCTCTCAATGTACCTCCTTTCTGTTTAATCCCTGTCAGCTGGTTTCTAGCTCTGCCTCTTGACCTAGGGTTGACTTTATTTAGCTGTTGGACTAAAGGTGTGTGCTAGGGCTGAGCCAAAACCACAAGTACTTGTTTAAAGTAAACAGAAAGCTCTTGGGTTAAAGGTCTGTGCTAGGGCTGAGCCATGCCATAGCTAGAAAGAGGTTTTTACAGTTCACCAGCTCAGGGTTCACAATGGGATTAAATATCCTCCAACAGCAACCCTTGACTACAAGCATTCTCATCTCCTTGGGGAAGGCATAGGTCAGCTACCTTCCTCCCAGGAAACTGAAGAAGAGAATTGAAGGAGTCATGGGGCTTAACAACATTTAGATTCATCAGTAATCCCTTTCTGACTGGATATTCTTCAAAGTGGACATACTACAAGGATCACAATAATTTGAGTGTCTTAATCATTCCACGAAAATTGCATTGCATTCATCAATCACTAAACATTGTATAGTTCCATATGTAATTTTTACATGCTATCTGCTGCCTTCCTGAACTCTCATTTCTTAAAAAAAATAATATCTACATCTTATACTTTATATATCCCACGCATTTATCTCTTCCTTTCCCTCTAGCTTTGTGAGGCACTCCTAAGTTTTAGAAAGTGGAATTGTCAACAAATTAGACTACATTGTTTGTGCTCATATTTTAATTCTTGAGAACACTTTTGGAGACAGGCTGCACAAAAGATCTGATATGCCTGAAAGCCGTAATATATTATCAGGTTTGAAATGCTAATAAGAGCTTATGGAATGAATAGTTAGTTAAAAAGATATCATAAGATTAAGTGAGAAAAAAAAAGTCCACAAATTTTGAAGAGCTGTGAAAAGTGTGCTCAAAAAAAAATTTTTTTTTTCTTACTTTGAATAATACTGGGTTAGATGGGTCCATCTACTGTGGAAAGAGACGTATTTAAGATTCAGTAGGAGAAGCTAGAATCAACATTATTACCAGCAATCAAAACCCTCACAGGGCTGTTAAACTAACCTCATAAAAAAGTGGCAATGGCTTGAAAAATAAAATCCAGGCAGAAATATGAATCATGCATTCACTGCCCACCTCAGTGGGGCAGTCATGGTTCTATAGGAGACTGAGAACATTATGAAGCTTGCCAGGGTCTAGAGTAGAAGTCATTTAGGGGTTAACATAAACTTTTTCTTTAATAACCTTGTTACTCTTGGGTGCTTTATGGGTCTTGGCAGACTGTTTCAACATGTGGCTCATTAGGACAAATGGAATGTTGGGATTTACTGGATAATTCTTGGGTTGAAATCTCTCCTAGGAAAACATTTTGTGATTTTCCCAGAAAGATGGGACTTTTATAAGAAAAAGAATATTACCTTGTTCCACGTCTTCCTTCCTGACAATACTATTACCTTGACATAAGTTAGGCCTTTTTCTTTCTAGGAGCCTTTTTCAAACTAGGTTTTCCGTGGGCCACTATTTCTCTTTACATTGTGAAATCCCAAAGGCTAATAAGGGGGAAAATATAATGATTCCTGTTGTAACATTGGGGAAACAGAAGCTTGGGCAATTACCAATGGATTCTACTGTTTTAACATATGGGTGATAGCTAAGTGCAAGCTCAAATATACTCCATCAGTCTGAAAAAGCTAAACCAGCCCCCAAAAGCCATCTGCTGGTGAAGAGGTTGATTTCTAAGTTATAGGAGGCCCAGAACTCTTTCTTGTTTTAGACCACTAATAAGAAATGTGTGCTATTTTTTTTCCACAGCTGGATACAATGACTTTGCCTTCCGGTTCGGTTTCACTATTGCTCATCTGTGATTCACCGCGGTGTTCTCACTCAGACTCTACACTCTTTGCTCCTCGATGTCCCATCTCTCATTCAGACATAAGGACGCCTTTAGGAAGCACTTAAGGAGCCAAGTGTTCCCTTCAATCTGCTACTATCCTTGTCTCTCAACTCTCAGGAGCCTTGCTACCTTCCTTTGTGATATGCCACTGAGAACTTACCAGCTCAAAGTGAGGATCAAGGTGAAAATAACTGTAGAGTGCTCTGCTCACCAACTGCAGAACCAGACAGTCTTAGCAGAGTCACCTGTGAACCAGCCCAATGGTTGGCAATCAGATAGCAGCTGGTTGTTATTAGTTCTTAAGCAACAAGGTTCATAAATCAGTTGTTCTCAGTCTTGATTGCCTTTGACAGTCACCTGCAGAGCTTTAAAAACGTAAATCAAGGTTTAGGTCCCTCTCTCCTGTAATTCCAATTTAACTGGTTTGGAGCACAGTGCAGCTCTTAGCGTGTTTTTAAACACCCCCTAGGTATACGAGATGCTGGCCTGGGTCCTGAACATAAGTCTGTGCCTGCACTTTCCTTAATAGCCCTCAAGCTCTGTGAAAGGGAAACAAGAAAATACAAAATACTCCGGGCTTTGTTTTGTGTAGGTTACTTCATGCAAATTCTTTTCCTGAATCTCCGAAGAGAGCTGGTAGCTGCTCCAATCGTTATTGTCTTATAGAGGATGATACAGAGTTGAGCAAGCTGCTGAAGTTTACACCTCCAGAAAGGAACACAAACACCTGGCTACCACGCATTTGGCAATGACCCACACATCAACACTGTAAACTGTGTCCTGCCACACAAGTGCTGTGGCTATAAATTCAAATGTGTGCTTTGAATATGCCTGTTTCAGTGGTTATATATTCTTTAAGTCTAGGCAAGAACATCAAGAAGATACGAATATGCCATTTAGATACTGAAGGATTAAAAAACAAAACAGCAGGAGAGCCAAGATGGTGGTGACCAGCGTGCACCATATTTGAGGGGCAGAGGATCTGAAACTCCAAACAAAACAAAACAAAACAAAACAAAAACAACAACAACAAAAAAACCCAAAAACATGCTACAGATATTGCCAAATGCTTTCCAATGGGGGCAAAAAAATTAAAGCTTACATGGGAAATTCCTCTTCCACAGTTGTAGTTCACAATCCACTCCCAGTTTCAAACCCCTTCCACATTATTGGATAGGAGGACATTCATAAAGGACAAGTTCAGTCTCTAGCATTGCAAGTTATATTAGTTGTCCGAGCGCATTTGTTCTGGTAGCAGGTAGCATCTACCCAGAGCCTTGAATAGATTTTTGATGAACCCTGACTTCCACTAACACTGTGCCACCGAAGACATCTTTGCTGTGCTATTTGCTAGATACGGAATTGTAAGATGACAGTGGGCAGTCATTGTCTGACAAAGAATAGCAAATGGAAGGAAATCTTAACGCAAGAGCTCTGGCCCCATCTTTCTGCCTACCTGTTCCCTGGTCACTATCAGATGACTGCCAGGAGCCATGTAGGACAAAGCCCCAGGGTCCCTATAGGGTACCACTACCACTATCTAGATGTGGAAGTTGAAATGGGTAATAAAGTCAGGTTTATGGAGAAAACCAGAACTAGTTGTGAATTAAGGAAGGGAGAGGCTTCTCTGCTAGTTTAAACTCGGGGCTACTTTTAAGAAAATCTGCCCTTTCATCTCCTGAGATATATATTTGGCCATCTGGTTCTCCTGGATCCATTTGTGTGACTGAAGCCCACTTCCTGTTCCTAGGCAGTTGTGAAAATCCTTAGCTGCACTGGGGCTTCAGGGGACTGCTTTGGTGGTTCACCTCTTCTTGGTATAATCTGGAAGTTTCTATTGAGGTTTAATGGTAAGACATTCACCAGGGAGGAATGAAGAATCAGAAATTCAGCTTTGCTCCCTACCATCCTGCTTCCTCTTTCTTTCAAAGTATGTCATCCACCAAGTTACTGGTATATGTGTGTGTGTGTGTGTGTGTGTGTGTGTGTGAGCCTTCTGAGACAAAGAGTATGATTTCATCTCAAAGTCAAAATGTAAACCACTGAAATCCAATATTTTCTCCTCAGAGAAAGAACTATGGATTGGCCTAGAACTTAAAATTGCATTTTAATGAAAAATTGTATCAAAGAAAATCAATACCATTAAAGGTAATTACTGAGCATATTTTGATTGAATGTAAATTATTTCATTCATAGCTAATTTCCTTTTTCTTGTTTTGGGCACAAGGTGTAATCAGTATTTAATACTTGCTCTTTTTGCTGTGGGACTAGACTAAGGCAACACTTTCAAGAAAGGCCATTCAAGTGTCTATCACCCGATCCTCGGTGCTCAAATTTCTCATTATGCGTGTATACGAATGTTAAAAACAGATGTAAGAGCACAAAGAATGTGTGATGCAGAGAGGTGATACAATAGAGCCATTCATTTTAATGAGTTACTGAGTATTCACACCGTCTGGTCCGCTGCTCGGGACTGTTGAGAGCAGACCTACGTGTGTCCTTCCACGTTCAGACAGCCTGGGTATAGAAAAAATGCCCCGCCTTGGCTACAGAACAAAAGGCAACTTGTCTTGTGAGGAGAGGTGTGTATACTCGTGCACATGTGGAGGTCAGTGGTTGATGTCAGATGTCTTTCTTCTTCTTATTATTATTATTATTTGTCTCCGCTTTAGTTTTTGAAAAATCGTCTTCTGCCGGAGTTCACTAGTCTGGTTGGCTGGTGGGCCTCTGCTGGGACAGCGGCTCTCATGGCTCTCAAGGTACCTAATACTGGAGCCCTTCGCTACAGTTCCTCTCATCGTGGTGACCCCAATCAGAAAATTATTTCGTTGCTACTCCAAAACTGTAATTTTGCTACTGTTATGAATTATAAGGTAAATATCTGATATACAGGATATCTGACATGAGAATCCCCTAAGGGGTCATGGCCCACAGATTAAGAACCCCTGAGGATCTTCTTGCAATGGAATTATAAGTATGTACCACCACACCCAGCTGCTGGTGTGTGTGCAGAAAGCAGGAACTCGGTTCTTCATGCTTGCATAGCAAGTGTTTTAGCCACTGAGCTGTCTGAAACCCAGAAAGCCACTTGCTCATGCTTCTTTTAATTTTTATATTCTTATATTTTACTAATGGGGAATTAAAAAAATTCAATTATGTTTGAATTAAAAATGAATAAGAATCAAATCCTTTACAAGGAGCCTCCATGGTGAGGATAGGCTTGGGTGGGGTTGCTGAGATGAAGGATTGGGAGGTCCAGGGTGTGGGGTGAGTCTGACTTACCCATGTTAGCAATTTGCCCATTATCTGAGTATCCAATTTACTTTTACATTTTAAAGTTGTAAAATGCAAAATGATTTTTTTTCACTTCCTAATATGAGTAATAAAAATTTAAGGGGATGTAAAGTTTAACTTGTCTGTTAATGGAGGGGAAAGAACTGTGCTAAATCAGTCAGGAACTGAATGGTCATCTAAGAAACACAGAAGAAACTGCCTTCAAGGATCCCATTTGCTATTTTAATTAGCATCTGTCAATTAGAGTGACAGGAGAGAAGGACTCCTGATTAATGAAATCATCATCCCAAATTGAAAGGGAGGGTCAAAAAGAACATGATGTCTCATTTGACATTGTTGCGAGGGTGTTCCATACCTTAAAATTCTGGAATCCTCTTTGAGACCTCCTGAGACCAGGCTGTTAATCTGACCACTCAATTAACTCTGGGTGTAATTAACTGCCTGCACAGCCCTGCCTAGGACCAAAGCTCTGTCAGCAAGATTAGTGCCTCTGGCACATATGAGGGGTTGATGACAATGTTTCCTCTCCCGCAGAATGGCTGAGGGGATCAGCAAGGTGACATTTCCAGTTACTCACTGCCTCTTGTGTCTGTTGAACAGGACTGTTCCTCCACAATTTGTCCAGAACATGCAGGGAATCTGGGAGTGCATTACCTCTTATTTGAACAAATTTCACAGTGCACAAGGCCAATCTCAGCTGATTGTTTAGCAGCTAAACTTGTCTACATCAGAAGAGGAAAGCTTTAGAGGCTAAGTGCCATCCAGTCGCTGACAACCGGTTTGAAACTCCTGTAAAATTAGTAAGCTAGGACAGCCTGATAGGCACAGGACAAGCACCATTCAGCAGCCAGCAGGACTCCTCCCATGGCTGATCGGCCGTTACTTCTAGGGTACACCCTTCCAAACTCAGCACAAAGTACAATCTTAGTTTGCTAGCAACATCTAAATTCTATCCATCCAAACTTCTGCTGTGGAAGTCAGGCTCTGGTTGGAGGAGTAGGAGATGACTTCTCCCATAGCGTGGTATGGTGGCTGTCTTCTCCTACCCTTGTCTACCCCACTGCTTCGTCCCAAGAAGAGACTCAGATGCTGCAATGAAAGCACTGGTTGGGTATTTTCACATGAATAAGGAGCATATGAAGGACAGAGGTAAGACCACCTGAGTGAGAAGGAAAGAATAGGGAGAGAGAGACAGGTGGAGAGTGAGAGAGGCACTAGTAGTTAAATGGTGGGGAAATTTACCTCAAAATGAGGGGTGGCAAACACAGCTCACTCAGGCAGCAAGTTTTTTGTTTGTTTTTTAAATTCATGTGTACAGGCTGCCTCACACAAAGGAGTGTTCCAGAGGCCATCTTGAAGACAAGGCTCAGGGGCAGGGGGTTTCCAAATGGGAGGTTTGGTGGGCACAGTAGACTGCGTTACAGGAACAGAACATGACTGCGAGGTGGGCATAGGGTTGTCATAACAAGATAGTCATCACGATTTTTTGAAACATAGGTACATTTACAAAATGGTTGCAACAACTTTTTGAAACACAGACGTGGTTGCTTTTTCCTGGAATAATCAGTACAGAACCATTAGTAGTTAAGGTAACAGGTAGGGCACAGCCCAATTCTTGAGAAACAGATTTAATCAACAGGAACGAACCTAGTTTATCTTTACTATAAGATGGCTTCCAAGCCCAAGATGGAGGCAGGCCCGTTGTTCATCAATACATCTACGAGGGAGGAGGTAAAATCCTAGGAATGTTGCTCTTTACTGTAAATGTTGTTGGCGCCACTCTAAAGTACAGTTGACTAATAAAAACAAATGTGACAGAATTCAAGCAGCCTGAGGAATGCAGGGGACAGTGCAAAGCTCTAAAGCAAGATGTCTAGAGCTCCAGGCCCCAGTTCCTGGAGTGTCAGCTACAAGATTCTGCTTTGTGCTTCTCTTTTGCCACCCGGGAAAGAGGGATGAGAATACAACATGTCTATAGAGCTGTCATGACTCCATGGAAGCAAAACACACGCCTGTCATACACCGTATTTGCTGGCTTTTACTATTACTTCAGCCAGAGATGGATAAAACCCTGCGTGCCCTGAAATTTAAAACAACCACTACATATACCCCTATATCTCTATATATTTATCTCTCTATAAAATATTAGATATAATGAGGAGATAATATCTCCCAGGTGATGAAGAGCTTTACGTGTTTCTATTGAGTTTTCTCCTTTGCCTAACATGAACAAAGTAAAATATTGCAGTTCTGTCACTTTGCAAAACAGATGCCATAGCTCTAAGCCTGATGTTTATTATTTTCTTCAGCTGTGAAAGCTACCCAAGATTAAAGTATTTTGAGCCACCAGTGCTTTCATTTGTAGCGATAAACACATAAATAAATAAACAAATAAAACAAAGAGAGTGAAATGGCTCAGCGGGATACTGTCTGCCAAGCCTGACAATAGCCAAAGAAGAGAACAGATTCCCATGAGTTGTCCTCTGACCTTTACATACCTGTAATGGCATGTACATATGTACATATACATATATTCATGGAATAAATTAAATATAAAATAAGTAAATATATAACTAAGCCATAGAAATAAGAGAAGAAAAGAGAGGGAAGGAAACAACTATTCTGAGCAAGCACTTACTTAGAGCTCATAATGAGGGAGTTAGTCACTATCACTTGCTGTTGGCAGAGCCCCAAAAGGTGGCTGTGGACCAGGGCCTCAGGAAGGGCTTTGATTCTGATGAGTTTCAGGATGAGCTACCTCCATACACTGCATCTAAGCGTTTGAGAATATGGTAGATCAAAGAGGCTATTCACCTTCCCTTTGCCTTCTCCCCTGAAGCAGGTAAGAGCACACTTTTTCTAAAGCTGGAGGAAAGGGCCATCCTTTGTCTGAAGACACAGGGATACCCAGAAGAAGAATACACATTGCCAAAGCACTTCCTGTCCAGTTTCCTACCATTAGGTCATACCTACGTGGTCCAATCTTACTTCTCTAGACCCCCAGCTCTTCAAAGGACCCAGGCATAAAACTACACATTTTCCTGTGACTTTGACTTGGAGTCTTCATCACACTGTGAAGGTTCCTGTGTCATAGAAATGCTACACTTTTCTCTTGTTTGTTTATCTGTGTTGTGTGCATAGATCACATACTTAGCTAACAGGAAGGAAAAATATTTCTTTGCTCCTAAAGTCTGGTCTAGGTGGAAGTCATTGGCATGGGAAGCTTAATTCGAAGTGTGCATTATTTTACTTGTTTAAACAGAATGCTTGGCTGTCTCTGTTTTTTGAGTTGAATTAAAGGGGAAAACACAGAGAAGCTGGAAACTATTGGCCAGTCCTGCTTATGTAGGGACAATTGCTGATGGAGATTGGAGTTTTGCTTCCTGGAATATGTCTTCAGAAGTTATGGGTGAAAGTATCTGACATGTGTGTTCAGGAGACTGTCCATTTACATATTCAGCATTTCTGAATGGATCACAAGGATGAGGATTCTTACTAAAGAGGATAGGATAACTTACCTGAGTTCTTCAACTATAATGGCCTCATAGGGTTCCAAGAATGATGACAAGAGTTATGAAAGGTACTGGTAGAATAAAATAAATAGGGGTCATAAACACATATATAAGTTAAAAAAAAGTCATCTGAGTTGTAGCAGAAGATTTTAAAAGTGAGTACAAGAGCACTATTGCAAAGTAAAAAATCACCGTTCCTCTGACAGCCTGAGTGCCACGCACTCTTTCACGTCAACTTCAAATCGCTCCAGGTCGCCCTAACTCTACCATCTTCCCTCTCTCCTTTTGGACTTTAGGGCTGATACCAAAAGAAGGTAACAAATAGCTGAGACAGGAAATGGACTTGATGGTCTCCGAGGATGTGGTTTTGAAATTGACTTAGAAGGAACAGGATTTGTTGGCTTCTTCTCAGAGGAGCGCTCACAGCGAGTGAGCAATATAATGACAAGTAAAATGCTGCAAGGGCCTAGTTACAGTAGATTGCAGGGTTCAGTTTGAACCCACAGAGTCAGATGCTCAGCAGAATATTCATAGAAAAAAAATGCAATGAACAGAAAATAGAGCATTAAGGAATGACTCTTGTTTGGTTCTCCCGTTTAGGAGAAAATTGGGAATAACTTATCAGCACAGAACAATGACAGACATTTAGGAGATCTAGAATCGGAGCGACTCACTATAAAAGCAATGAATGTAACCAGCTAATTCCCAAATTTTACTGTGCTAAGAACCCCCACTGCTTCGGTGTGAGGAAAAGCCTTTATGGGTCATTCATCCCCGAGGTCTCCTGGCAAAGCCTACCTAAACACACATTTCTGGAGTGTAAGGAATGCGGCAGGCCTGCTATTGTTTCTCAGATTTAAAGAGTTCTGGAAGTAGACACAATACAGAGAAATGCTGTAAATGCAAGGAATGTGGGAAAGCCTCCCCTTGTTCCACATCCTTAGGGTACATGTCAGAGGTCACAGGGGGAAAATTTAACATATATATGAATAAAGAATGTGGGGAGGTCTTTAGTAATTCTTATGTGACAGATCTGAGGGACCCAGAGCTCACTAAGTTATATTTGCCTAGCGGCTAAACACTGCTCACCTTTGTTAAGAATGTTAATTTCCTGGGTCTTTATTGTACCCTTTGATTTTTTTTTTTCTTCTGTGAATGAGTAAAACAGTCTAGTCTAGCTGTCTAACTTGGGTGTTGGGCCCTTTGAATGATAGCTGACAAGACTTTTTTTCTTTTTATCTTTTTTTTTTCTTTTAAACTCCTGGCTGCCTTGAGTGGCAGCTGTCAGCCAAGTGTCCCCTGCTTTGGCAAACAGCTGCTCTGCCATCATGACAGCCCAGCTGCTCTGAATAACCCCTCATCATAACAAAGAAACTTCTCTCTAGCTTTAAGAAACACGGTAACCATGATTGCTGCTGAAGCTACACCTTCTTCAGGTGTAGCTTGAAAGCTTCTTCACCTTTGCTCCTGTCCACCATTCAGGACTAAGTGTGTACACTCCAGGAGACTATGTAGGCCAGGGAAAACTTGTGTGTTCTTGGTGACCACATTTACCCTACCACTGTTCTTACAGTGGGAAGAGAAACACTTCTTCAAGGACACAGCAAAAACCCTCACTTCCTGGAATGTACACCTTTGGTTAATTAGGTCCCTTGAGTTCGGCTGACCTAATGACTGGCATCTAAGAAATAGAATGCAGCACTTATGACACAGTAATCCTTTCCATGATTGGCCTCATGATACTGAGATTTTAGTTTGCTAGTGGACTCTCTTCTCTACTGCCTTTAACTAAAAATTACACTTTGCAAGAGCCCCATCGGGCAAAGAATAGGGGCAACTAAACTCGTGATAAAGTCTAGCTTCTTTACAATCATTCATATCCATCTCCTTTACTAAGGGCCCCTGAACCTATGCACATAGGTATCTTAGTCACTCAAGGATCATCTGTCAGGAAACCAGTGGTACCTGACTTTAGAATTAAAGGTGCAAACAAAAGAGTGACAGAGGCGTCTTCCTGTCAGCGGTTTACTGAACAGCCTGTTCCAGACTCCTGGAAAGTGTGGAAAGGACTCTAGCTGTTGTCTTAAACATGCAGAATCAACAGACAACAGGACGAGTGTGAGCACACTAGATGCGGAACAGTTAGCTCTGGAGAAGCAGGCAGCCCCCGCAAGCAGAAAGGACTTCCTCACACCGAATGAGGCAGTGGTGGACCAGACCACACCTTGACCAGGGCTGCTAAATTATGGACACCTCTTGCTGCCCGACCCCACCCTGCTCCATCTCTCCCTTTCCTTAAACATCAAGCTGTACCGTGAAGGTGGGCTTAGGACCACCGGATCCCTGTATCCGTTCCTCTTTGCAACACATGCTGGTTACACCTCCTTTCTTTGCTTTCCATTGTCTGTTGCTTGAGTTGTGTATTGGGATGGGTGGCCAAGCCATGCCTGCTGGAGCTGCTCAAACTGTCAGGTATGCTAGAATTCAGACGGGAACTCCACCAAAGAGAAAACTCTTTGTGGCCACCGTTTTACTTGGTATGTACATGAAACACCAGGAGAGACATCTGTTAAAGAAACACCTTTCAATACCTTTCATCAATAACTCCTCCTTTAAAAAAAGTCCCCACTTTTTATATTCTGATATAACAAGTAAGGTTGAGAAATATCCCTTTATGAACCATGTCAGCTTTATCATGTAAACTCTGATATGTAGTGTTCTGATTCTGTTTGGGCTATATGGAGATTTTTTATTTCTGGAAGAAAGTCATTTAAACCCACAAGGACTTAAAGTATTTAAGAAAATTATATACTGTTTTTCCTATTCTGAATGAAGTGTGCATTTATGGCAGAAACATATTTTACAGTGAAGCATAGACGTTAGGTTCACTTGGTGTTACCCATTGTTAGCAAATTGGGCTTTTTCTTTTCAGCTTTTTACCTGCACAGAAAGAGAAAATTTACACAGGAAACTAGGGAGTGCCGACAGGGGTGAGTGGGTGGAAGGATGACTTCTCTCTCGTGGGTACAGGATTTTTTGTAGATGGTGGTAAATGGTAATAAGGGGTGCAGCCTGGCTTGCACCCCTCATTACCTCCTCTTCCAGAGTACGAAAACCAAGCACACAAACAAAACTACAATTCACCTTGTGCAAGAAGCTTTGGATTTTATTTTAAAACTTATTTTCAGGCCTAGTTGAAACCTCTGTGCTGTTTTCCTTCCCCATTGCTGTAGTTTTAGGATCAGGACAATTTACCCTGGCCTAGCCCTTCTGAGGCCATCTTTTGGTCTAGGAGAATGAAGTCAGGACCTCAGGTGGGACAAATATCTGCTGTGTTTCCTTCTTAGCCAGGTTAGAGACCCACTTGCGAGCCTCAGTTCCCTCCATGTTTTATAATTTAAAAATAGATTCTTTGCTTTCCCAATTACAATAATAACAGGAAAAATGCCAGTCTGTTGGCAGTTACCATAGTAACCAGGAGCAACTTCTTTTAACTGAAAGACGGACACTTAGCTCTAAGTTTTTTTGCTTTATTTTTGGAAGCCAGGATGCAGTCCTATGCTTTGTAAAGACTCTGCCTGCAAATTGCATACCATAAACTGAGTGTCTGCTTGTGAGTGTGGGTAATTTTTGCATGTGTATGGATGCATAAATATTAATACAAATCCATAAGAGACACCTATCATAGCTCATTTTTGAACTAAATTGCTTTCTGACAGAGACATGTGAAATTAATTGAATTGCAAACACTATCCAAGAGAAAGATTTAGCACATGGCTACTCTTTACTATGATTAAAAAGAGAGAGAGAGAAAAAAAGAAAAACAACAAGAACAACAAAAAAACCTTACAGGAATCCATTCCATTCCCTTTCTTAAAGGACTAAAGGATGTTTGATGGCTCTGACTCATGCAAGTACATTTCTTTCAGAGAAGAAGAATGGGTTGCCATTAGTGAAACCACTGCTAATGTTAACATTATTCTGGAAGAGAGGGTGGGTGGGAGAAGTCACGTATTTTTAATCAGGAACAAATAAACACAGAGAGCCAGTCTGAAATGTAACTGAATCTGATAGCCCCATGTGTCTAGCCTGGACCTGCAGATGCAAAGGTTGAGCTTGGCGAAGTAATTTGGTCCTTGCAAAATGCACTTTGAAAACGACAGCTTTATAATGTAGAATGATTGAAAGACTTTGAAATTCCAGGCAAAGTCATAAAAATATTCCTGCTTTAAATATATATATGTATACACACACACACACACACACACACACACACACACACATATATTTCTGCTCAAATCTATCATGGCATTTTAAGGAGTGCTGAGTCCATAAATTCTGACTTTTATCAACAGCGCTTCAATAATGTTCAGAAAATAAACTCACAGGAAAACCTCGGGTGTTCAATTAGTGTTAAACGTTTTAGGGCAGAAACTGAGATAATGAAATTATGAGGACAACGGCGGCTTAACGTTTTGTGGCTCACAAGAGATTTATGCATTCCAATATCACCTCCAGCTACGCAGATGGCATCGTAAAAAAGGGATTCCTGACAGGGGAGCACAGGGCAGGGAATTGCACTGTACTTATCTTAATACTAGTTTTTCTCTCTTAACTGAAACAGGAAGAAAGAAAGAAAGAAAGAAAGAAAGAAAGGAAGGAAGGAAGGAAGGAAGGAAGGAAGGAAGAAAGAAAGAAAGAAAGAAAGAAAGAAAGAATCTTTCCCCCTCTCCTACTCATTTTTACTACAAACACGGCTTCTTTCCAAACCCCACTGTTGTTACTCAAATGTTTGAACAGAATATAGCTTCTTTTACAGGAATCACTTCTTCTTTATCGACAATTGCATTAGGTTCACAGGGGTCCTGTGGGAACCACTGGTCTGACGAAGTCACCTGGCCTCTGAGCCGAATAAGAGCCAGCAGCACCTTTATACAACTTCTCCAGGATTTCAGCAGGAGGTGGGAGCTGGATCAAATGGAGGTACCAGTCTCTCTGCCAGAGGCAAGAGGCTATTCTCTCATTCTGCTAGCAAGCCATGACACGCGCACAGTCTTTTGAGGGTGGGGCGGGGGTGGAGAGTAAAGAGATTTTCTTGTAGGTCTTTCAGAATTTACACTGGGCTCCTTAGCTTAAGAGCTTGCTAGGAAATTTGGAAAGTCCTCTGACCCTCTCCCACGTCACTATTTCATGGCATCCCCCTACCCCCAGCAGTCTGCAGAAATTAAAGGATGAAGAAGCTGCCAGTGGGCTCATTGCTAGCGGGCATCTATGACACCTTACAGGTTCTAAGTGGTTGTTTGGAAATATGGGACAACTTTTCCTGATAAGGCTAACTTTACTTAGCTCCCAAGGGGTAACATGCTGAACTGAGGTGTTGTCATGATTTTTAGAAGCTTATTCTTGGGGAGAAATGATCTCTTTATGTTAGTAACATGGGTTTCTCATTTCTCCTGTGAATAACTGAGGCTATTCGGGCTGAGTTATTACTGTCAACCTGTAGATTGATGTATGTTCTTCCTCTTGCCAGGACAAACCCTTACTGTAGGTAAGGTATCAAACTTCCTGAGAGGCATGTGGGTGGAGTGTGGTGGTGACGGTGGTGATGGGGGAGCAGTTGGAGCCATGGTGACTTGGGTCTAGACCTTGCCTCAGTTACTTGACCTTAAAGCTGTTAACTTCTCGGAGACTCGGTGTCCTCTGTAAAGTAGGATCATGGCTACTTGAAACGATTGTGGTGAGGATTAAACGTGGCGATGTAGGGTACTTGGGACAGCGTTTGGCACATAAGAGAAGCTCAGTTAAGTGACAAGATTATGTGGCACGTCATTGAAAAACTAACATGCTCTAGAAGCAGCACACAGCGATGGTGTTTAGTGATACACACGTTCATAAACTTTCCATCCTCCTGGGGTTTAATGGCGGGACTTCCTGGCTTCCTCCGCTTGGTGTTTATATGCTTGGTAACAAGGCACCTGGGGCTCTCCTTCCAGTATTAGACCTTTGGCTAAGGTAGAAAGGGACATACAGTTACAGACCTGAAATGGTCCTTGTGGTTACTAAGCTCTAAAAGTCAACACTAAGGCCTGCCCTTGATGGGGCCCTTGCTGTGTCTTAGGGAAGCTAGATGTAGTATATCAGTTTCACAGCAGCTGAGATTGGTTCCTGATCCTGATTTTACAGAGTAAGAAAGTGAAGCAAAGGCTCTGCCAGGCAAAACCTGAACTCAGATGTCTGAGCAAACAAACCTTATTATCTCAATTGCTGCTGATAATTATACCAGGAGCAGCATCTCGCAGCAACCAGGGTGGCTGTCCATTTCCTCTTGAACATCTCTGAGAATTCAGGAGGCAGTTTCAATGTTTGACCGTGTTTATAATTTTATAAATTTGTAATTTATAAGGTTTCCTAATTTTTCTTACAGTCCGTGGTGACTTTTACCCCGGGTGGCTCATCTGTTTTAATTGGTAGCCCCCAGGGATCAGAATGAGAAAGCTCAGTGTTTCTGATCATAGCAAGGATCACTTTCAATGGCATGAACTTCGGTCCACCTGTCTGTCTTCCTTTTTAACCAGATTATGCCTAATCATTCACTTTTATATCCAGAGTGACTATTAAACAGAGGCCATTAACAACAAAGGGACACTAACCAAGTATCCCGGGGGGTAATCTTGACTCTGTCCAGCAGGTGGGGCTCTAGAGTCTGAGTGGGTCCTATTTAGTGAGTCCTGTACAGGGAAAAGGAAGCCCGTATTTATGCCTCCAGAGCTGTCCGTTATTGTCCCCAGGGAGACATAAATTCCCAAGCACTCTGAGCTGTCCATGTGCACAGAACAGGCTCCTATAGCCCAAGGACAGTCCTCTGACAGAGAGATGCAGGTGCAGGCAATTTGTGAGCTGGTATGCTTAAAAATGGAAAGAGACCCAAGGGCCTTTGCCGAGAGTGTGGACAGCACCTGGCATGCTGAGTAATGCTGGCGGAGTGAAAGAATTTCTCCTTGGCATGGGCATTTCACACCCTGTTAGTACCTCCCTGGGACCTCACTGAGTCCTCCGCTATTAAGCAAGGAGAAAGGAGCCTTTCTCTGTTCGAGAAGCAGAGACGGGTTGAGTTTTATGGCGTATCACAATCTGCCACTCCTTATCTGTGTGATCTTGGGCAAGTTAGCGCATATCTTCAAATCCCCACCGCCTTACGTTAATAATGGGCACCACTACCATCCAGGTTTGCTCTAAAGGTTGATGAGATAATGGCTTTCAGTCAGTACCCAGCAGAGTGCAAATCAAAGAAACTGTTATCAGTTATAATACTTCTTTTTCCTCCTCCCCAAACTACCACAAAGGAAAGCAGATAAGACGCTTGCTTCAAATAATCTCTCACACCATCAAATTAGGGAACTCCATCATTAAGAGGCAGGCTTGTGGAGTGTCCGTATCAGAAACACATCACCACCCTACCTGGAAACAATAAGTCATTGATAATAAGTCAGGGTTTTTTTTTTTTTGTTTTGTTTTGTTTTTTTTTGAGTTCTATATAAAAAAAATGATCTTTGATCTCAGGTTCAAAAACATTTCTGAAAGGTTACAGATATCCCTTGGTGCTTCAGAGCACTTCTGTTCTGGTGTGCAATGATTCTAAAACTCAGAGCTACAGACAGTCAAGATTCTGCCATAAGTTAAGGAGCTTCTTGCTGCCGCATGCCAGAGCCTCTGGTAATGGCGGGCTGCCCTCATCAAAACAGGGGCTGTATTTTCCTTTTCCTGACAGAGAACGGCTGTCAAGGCTGCTCTCGAACTGTTTCCTGATTTGAAACTAACAGCTGGACCTCCTGTTAGTAACCTTATCTGTTAGCATCATGTAGAGAAGACACAAATGAGAATGTGACTTTGTAGTTCTTGCCATGGTCAAGTGCAAGAAGGGAGGGGTGCCACGGAAATTACAGTGGCTGGTACCCACTGGACCACGTTATGCCCAGAGGACTCATAGGCCCAGCTTCCACAGAATCTTAATAGCATCCTGAATCCCAATGTATTCCCTCTGAAATAGATAAGAGGGATTTCCAAGTGTTGTCTTTGTTTGGTCAACTCCAGAATATTTGAGGTTAGAATATACTAATTTCTATCTTTGCTTTTTATAAAAACACATAGTTCTGCATTACATTCAACACACACATACTCACACACTCACACAGCCCTCCTCTTCTCACTTTACATTCATTTTGTAGCCTCTGTTTTCATTCAGGTCTCCTTTGGCATTTACCGTATAAGCAATACGTATGCCTATACATACACATAAGTATGGTGTGCGTCCCCCTACAAGATGATCTTCCTATCATTCCCTGTAAGCAGAGTAACTGAACTTCCTCCATGCTCTCATCTCACAAGTTGCCAAAGGTTTTGTCCACTTATTCCTTGCTGTGGGGGCCTGGAGTTTCCCTCCAGGTACAAATGGTATTCTCACTGAGGCTAGTGAAAGCTATGCATGCATGTTATGGGGAGAAGGGCCCTGTGAATGCTCTCTCCCAAACACAGATTGAAAGGCTGGATCGAAAACCAAACTATCACTTTACTGTTTATTTTTATCACACCAGTTTTTATTAACCAGCTCGCGGATGATGACATGCAGGCATCTCACCAGCATGATGATGGCGACAGAGAACATCTGTAGCTAATCTCCCAGGCTCTGCTCCGGAGGCTGGGCTTGGGAAACCGGTGTGCCGGCAAGACTTCTAAACTCCCCACACCCGCGGTGGATGTGGAATTGCACCAATCAGTTTTAGATTATTTGGCCCACACCAAGATTTACTTTATAAATGATGAAGGTCGTAAGAGACTCTTGGCTAGAAGACTCGAGATGTCCTCAGAAAGCCTCTTGTACTAGCACAATTCTGAGAGGACCGGTTCCCAAAAGGAAACTATAAAACATGTTCATTAACTTTCCCCTCTGGTTGTGAAAACAGTTTTTTCTCACCCCTTCTCCATCCCTCCAGAAAAGCTCAAGTAAATAAGCACAGCCTTTTGCAGAAAAAAAAAAAGAAAAAGAAATTTATTCTCAACATGGTTTCAAGGACATAGATTATTAAATAATTAACTAGTTCAGGAAAGTCAGTAACTCTCAGGTTCCTAAACACGTATATCTCATGATTCCACTGGTATTCAAGCTGCTAAAGACACTTTGTGTGTTGTTTTTGAGAAGACCCTTAAACGGCTACTCATAATATGGAAAGAGAGTCCATTAGAGTCAGGTGGGAGCTGTTTGTATTTCCATCTCAATGTATGATTAAATGTGATTAAAGACACCATCTTATAATAAGGTAACCTTGGAAAGTCACCCTGGGGGGAAACGGTAGATGATGGATTCATTAGCTTGAGCATGGGAATTGCACGCAGCTGCTAAGATGAAGTCAAGGAGTACAAAATGGGAACACTAGTCACTTGGGCAGCTGTCATTTTCTGAGGCAAGATCCTCATTTGTAACTGAGCCTGGGGGCAGCGTGACTCGCAGCAGCTTCTGCAGGAAAACCAGAAAGCAGCAATGTCCTCTGCCTAGAAATGGATGTGGAGCCATCAGCCGACGCTATCAACACTTGAAGAACAGTTTAAAAGCGGTGCTCCAGGACCCAGAGAGGAAAGAGACCATGGACTAGTGGGCTGAATACTAGTTGTACTGTGACAATTTGTGGAGGGTTTAGTCTACAGAAGGCATTTTGCCCAGGTGTTTTACACCAGTCTCTTTAATCACTCTCAGATTGATACAGCCTTTGTCCTGGGTGGGGGTTCTAAGGCTTGGAGAAGATATGAAAACACTGGTCCAAAGTTGCAAAGGGAAGAGCTGCCATGGCATAGCTGATTCAGGTACAGATTAGTTAATTTTAGGGTTTTTCCTGTATGAAAAGAATGAATAGCTGAGTCAAAATGACAGAACAGTACTAACTTGAACATAAGAAGGAAGCATTTTATTAAGAAAGAAGTTCTTGCTCAATCCCCATCCTGAAAGGCAAAGAGGATGGACATGAGAAGAAGAAGAAAACAGGAAACAACCTAGGAACCTGCCACAGAGGGCCTCTGAAAGGCTCTGCCCTGCAGACTATCAAAGCAGACACTGAGACTTATGGCCAACTGTTGGGCAGAGTACATGGAATCTTATGTAAGAAGTGGGAAATAGTAAGAGCTGGAAAGGACAGGAACCCCACAAGGAGAGCAACAGAACCAGAAAATTTGAACACAGGGGTCTTCCCAGAGACTCATACTCCAACCAAGTACCAGGCATGGAGATGACCTAGAACCCCTGCACAGATGTAGCCCATGGCAGTTTAGTGTCCAAGTGGGTTACATAATAATGGGAAGAGGGACTGCCTCTGACATAATCTGATTGGCCTGCTCCTTGATCACCTCCCCTGAGGGGGGAGCAGCTTTACCAGGCCACAGAAGATGACAATGCAGCCACTCCTGATGTGATCTATTAGACTAAGATCAGAAGGAAGGAGAGGAGGACCTTACTTATCAGTGGACTTGGGGAGGGGAATGCGTGAAGAAGGGGGAGGGAGGTGAGATCGGGAGGGGAGTAGGGAGGAGCTTATGGGGGGATACAAAGTGAATAAAGTGTAATTAATGAAAAAAATAAAATTATACATAAAAAAAGTTCTACAAAGGACCGTAAATAGTAACGGAAAGGCAGCAATATCTGAGTCTCTTAGAACTATTCATTTCGCACATCTGTGTGAAAGATGCTGCTGTGGTGAGGCACTAAGAGACAAAGCCAGGTCCACTCAGCTGGCCATCTTGGTGCCTGGCATTGGTGTAGCCTCACCGGATGCTTTCTATATGCATGATTATAGGAAGCAGATGTTTTGAGATGTATAGTTAGGAAAGGCAGAGCCAGAATCCAAGAGCTCTCAAGACTCTGACCAGAGGGCTTTACATATAATTTGAGAGGAAATATCTTGGGGTACGGAACCAGTGGCCAGAGTAAATGGCAGAGTTGAGCCCACATTAATGTTCTAGAAAGGAAATCATCCTTCCTTGCCTTCTTGCCAAGGGATCAAGGCTAGATTAGGAAGAAGATCTTCAGGCTCAGATGACAGGCAATTCCAAATGCTAATTTTTTTTTGAACATTCTCTTTTGCTTAGGATACCCTCACTTGCCTGCTGGCTTCTTCTTTTCTCAGAGCTTTAATGCTATCTCTACAGTGCTGTCTACAAGATTTATCTCTTTAGAGATGTCCTGCTTGTTATTTTGCCTTTACGATGTCAACATACATAAAGCATATAATATAAAACTCCTAACAAACATCTCAAAATTTCCACTTGCAAAATTGGACTCTGGATTCTAACACCTTCCACCTCAAGCTTCCCCCAGACCCCTTACCCCCATTTCCATCTAGATCCTCCCAGTTTCAGTCAATAACGTTCACACAATTGCTCATGTCATAAGTACAGACAGCACCATGACATCTTTTCCTTACCTTTCTGCTCTCTATTCAGTCTGTCAGTAAGCACTGACAGATGCCTTCAAACCATTTCACATCAGTGCTTTCCAAGCTTATTTCGCATTGAAATCAATTACCGAGGGAAACTTTTAAACTTGATACTGTCCTTTCCTCAGTGATTCTGATCTAATTGGCCTGAATTTTAAGATGTCTCACCCCAGGTACAGGCACGTTTGAGGACCATTGAATGAATCTTGAGTCACAGTTGCCATGCCTCTCCATCACCTCTGCTTGGATTATTGCAGTACCTCATAAATGATTGCTGATAATTTTTTCTTTCACTCTTTTCCTCCATCATCCATTTTATGTGCAGTTGGTAAAGTGATCTCTTCCAAATGTAGGTCATAGCAAGCCACCCTCCAGCGTTCCTATGTAGGACACTCCAGTGGCTTTCTGTTGCATGAAGTAAAACCCAACTCCTTTATCAGGCCTTCGTGATTCTGTAGACATAATTTCATTGTGCCTTTTCACTGCTTCTCTTCAAACCTGTTTCGCTCGTGCGGCCCTGCAGCCATGCCAGCCTCCCGTGTGGGTTCTCTGACATGCCAAGATGATTCTCATCTCAGAGCTTTGGCATCTGCTGCTCCTTTTGCAGGAAGCCTCTTCCTACTGCTGCCTCTTGATCCTTCAGGCGTCAGCTTGAATATCATTTCTTCCAGGCAGCCTTCAATAAAACAGTGTACCTCTCCTCTTCGTTCACTGCCAGACTTTCAAATTTGTTTTCTCTATCTTATTAAGACTATGTATTTGTTTGTTTGGTATATAATTTCTCCTGCTCGATCAAAATTGATATAAGATGTAATAATCCTTGTTTCCTTTGCTTATTCCTGTGCTGTCAGGATGTTGAATGGTTCCTGCCTGAAGTGGTTTCTTATTAAATCCATGTTGACTATCTGATCATTTGAATGATCAAATACATTATTCAGAAAAATAGCTTTGTCCAGCAGCCTTTGGAACATTCAAGATTTGTAATTCATACAGTGGTGATAGGACTTGTGTCCTGTATGTAGGAGAAGGGCAAGACAAAAACCTAAAATTTAAATCTGGTTTCTATGATTTCCTTGTACATAGAAAAGTATGGGCTCGTGAGCTGGATTAGCATGGAACACAATAAACAGAGGTTGTAGGGTGCATTAATCTGAGTACTGTAGCTCAGGCTGGGATAGTGTGCAATACTAGAACCTATGGTGCTTTAATATAAACAAGAATTTATTTTGTATTCATATAATGACAGCTGTGGGACTAGGAAACTCCAAAGGTGTCTTTCTTCCTATATGCCTTCAGCATTCCAAATTACATGGCTCTTTAGACCGTGCTACGCCAATGTGGTCACGAGGGAGAAGACAGACGATCAAGCAGCAATTCTTACATATTTTTGTTCATATTCACTGGCCAAAACAAGTCACATGATTCATAGAAGAGAGAAAGGAATAAAAAGTCTTCTTGAGCAAGTAGGGGTCTCTACAGAAGGTTTCAGTCAAAGTGGGACAAGGAGAAAAGAACTCAGAACACTTTTAGTTTAGGAATGTGATGAAGTGGTGCAGTCCCCACTTCTGGTCAATATTTGAGATATAGTTCTGAAACTGTATTTATCCAGAACTGTATAGTTCTGGAACCAGATATGTGTGACAGAAACAGAAATCTCCTGGAGAAATCACATTTGTCTGTACTCATCCTGTTTAGTTTTCATGGTCTTGGGCAATAGTTATTAAGGCACCAAGACTGTAAATGTTTGCTCCTTTTGAGACAGTCTTCAAGTCAGCCTTCATGAAGGAAGATATTAGAAGTCTCCAGACTTAGAGATCAATTTTGTATGCATATGCTTAACACTCAAAGCTTTCCAAATAAGGTACATTTGTACATCAAAAAGAAACGACACCAAAACCCAAATAGACCCTTGTCTCTCTACTCAAAAATAGTTCTAGACCTTCGTGGCCTTAAAATGGACTCATTGTAATGTTTGCAATCAGTACCTTCCTTGATCCATCAGTTGGAAATACCAGGTGCAGCTGAGCAGTGGTCTAATTGTGTGCCATGTAGAGGTTGTTACATCTTTGTTTCAAGACTGAACTTCCTGTCATCTTGTTCCAGATACATTCAGACTCACTCAAGCCACTTCCTAGGTGGCTTTCTTCCTCAGTTTGTAGTTAAATACTGAAATAAACAAAAGACTTCTTGGCTGTAAATATTAACCCTCAAGCCTGGGGTTGTGCTTTAATCTAAATATATGGCTTGGAGTAGCATATCTTGAAAAGCAGTTTATGTTTTCTGACTTTCTCCAAGGCTGCGTGTGAAGTTTCTCTGTGTTTTTAAACTCACACAATAAAAACATCAGAAAAACAAACAAACAAACAAAAAATACCCAAAACTTGGATGAACTTTAGACATTGAAAATAACTCAAATGGATTCCTGTCAGGCTTTCTCAAATGAAGGAGAAAAAAAAGATCCTAGATCTTAGTGGGTAAAGAGAGAAGAAAATAACAGCAGTGATAGTTCCAGGATTATCAGCTGCTGTGTGGGTACCATGAGTACTTGTAGCTATGGGAATGCCACTGAGTGGGTTATTTCAGTCAGCCACTCAATGCTGCCTGGAAAAGGAATGCTTTCCAGTGTCCAGCCTTCACCTCAGGAGCATGTCTCTCATGCAGCAAGATGTGCTCGGCTGGGCCACTCAGCGTTTAGTTTGAAGATTTCAATGGTTAGGTTGAGCTGTGATGTTAAGGCTATTCTGGGATGCCTCTGTATCTTTCCTGGGTCTTCTGCAGTTACATCAAACCCTGCAGGATGCTTCTTCTGGCACTGAGCCTATAAAATTCCTATCTCCTATCACAGTGAGCTGTGTCCTATTTCTTCCAAGACCTCTTTCCTAACACATTGTTTAATTCTTGCTTATGGAACCAATGAATGAATTCTGATTTTGATGCTATCAAACTTCTCAGTGTGACATATCTATTTAATTTGGGAGTTATTAACAAAACTGTTACTGTCACATTCAGGCTGGTAGATCATCTGAAATTACTCTCCTTGTTCTCAGTAGTTTTTTAATACTTAGGTACTTTTACATGCAATTTTTTTGTGTGGCTCTGTAAATCATTCTATGCATGCATTCCTATGTCTTTCTTATAGCACTCTTCTGAATAGGCTAGCTATATTTCTGTCTGTATAAAACAGATAAAAATTCGTATTGGTGCTGCGTGGTTTTAAACACAGCAAGCACAGGCACCCAGTGTATGACTTTTTTTTTTTTAACTGAAATGAAGCAAGCATATCTGCAAAAATGAATATGTGAGCATATTCTAACATCTAGTGTTTATGCAGATGTTCACCTCCTAATAGCTAATTCATTTCTAGAAAAAAATCACGAAGGCTATTGTACAAGTTCATTTTTATTATGATACCTAATTCAATTAAAAATGAATAGTTGAAGAAATAAGAGCAGTAAGAAAGTCATGTTTGCAGTGGGGTGGGGATAGTTCCATTATAGAGGTTGAGACACACAAATTGAGGTTCTGGGAGCCTCCTTTTGTGCTCCACGCTCTAACAGGCAACACACAGCAGAATTAAACTTTCCTGCTTCTTAAAAGGTAACACTGATGCTCGGAAGTGGCCCAGCCCTTTCTGTAATGGGAGCCTAGGGGAAACTGATAGCCGCGCCACTTTGTAATGGACTGGGTAAAACCTTGAACATCTCTACAGAAGGCAAAGTGAGCTTTGCAGGACTGCTTCCGACAATGCCCCTTAGTGTTTGCTGACGACACTGGACTCAATGTAAAAGCGATTCAACAGGACCGGTGTGAGGATGACATCATGGAAACATAACTCTGCCACGAATCTTAATCGCAAATAGATTTTTAGAGAGTCAGAGGCATGGAAGGACATTAGGATGCCTCTATTAATTATCTCTTTCAATTAAGCTTTGGATAGCTGTCGCCTGACACCAAGTTCAAGACCATGCTGTCATTGATATGGAGAATGCCCTCAGGAGCCGTCAACATCCAGAACTCTGGAAATGTAAAGAATACACAAATCTCACACTGGGAGAGTCTAGGAAACTTGCTGGCTGTTGGATGTCCTCTGGTATCAAATATAATACACGACTTAGAACACATAGTTCTAGCAGCATAAAGAAAATTCAGTGCACAAAAGAAAATTCAGTAGTGCATCCATTGAAAAACTTTAAACATTTTTATTGTTTGAAGATACGTATGTGTACCGAGAATTAGAACTACAGTAGATTATTATTTTTTAAATATAGATCAGGGGCCAGTGGAAGCCAATGAATGAAGGGGGAAGACGGAAGAGCAGAGCAGTACATGTGCTGTGGAGAGGGGAGGAACTGGGGTCATTATGGTGGTGACAGGTGTGAGAGGGCTGAGGTCAACAGTGGGGCCGATGGGGTGGTGCGCAGCAGCCTGGAGTTTACGCACGCGCAGTCTCAAACCTGCACCCCTGCAGCACGCTGCCAGATTACCCTGGCTCCGGGAAGTGGTGGAGGCCCGAGATGAGGGATGGTTCCCTTCCTGGAGTGGATATCCTCGAAGGACCAGCATGTGTGGATTAGTAATAATACTACAGCCAGGTTGATGACCGTGGTCTATGATGTTCCCGGGGGGCCATACTGGTCTGAGTGGCTTGTGGCTCCTGAGGCCATGGAGACGTCTGGGCCCATGCTGCTGCTGAGGGCTGTATCTGGATCCGAGGTTCTTCTGCAGCGAGGGTCTGTGTTACAGTCTGTGCCCTGCATTATCCTCGAAGACCGTTCGGATGTCCATGATCTATGCTGGGTCTGCGGTCCTGCTGCAGCCAGGGACCGTCTCACGGTCTGTGCTGTTGCCAGCAACCACGAGGAAGCACATGGCCTGAGCTCTTGCCGGCTGTAAAGAGCAAGAGTCCTACTTTGGCAGTGATACTGATGACTGCAGACACTCAAATGAGAAGGAGGGACATGGACCACTTCTGTGTCAACCCCTAGCCCCAACCACTCCCCCAAAGGTAACATCCTAAGAGGAAAACCATCAAAGAGAACTCTCAAAATTGTGATAAAGACGCCGATGTGGATGCAGGTGGAGGAGGATTCAGTCTCTTCTAGGGGGCGGGGCCAGCGGGGTTTGACCATTCTCCAGTGAGTGTATGAACAACACAAATTGGACACCACTTATTATTATTTTGCTGGAGAAGTGTCCCAAGGGCAAGGGCGAGCTGACACGGAAGGACTGGGAAGTGAATAGGACAGGGGTGGATGATGTGAAATTCTCAAAAAACCAATAAAAAAAATGCTTGCAAGTAAATGACTAACGTCTATAAACAAATGCTGAGATCAGAATGACTTAACTGAAAGACGAATTCAGGGTGAGTAGATTCGCAATAGGAACCCAAGGATTCATAATCAATTGAACGATCTAATCTCAGGAACAGTGACCCAGGAGGCAACAATGTTCTATTGTTCTCAAGGATGTGTGGAGCTTGGAGTCGACTTCTATAGCAGCTGTGTGTTTACTAACAGGAAAGAGAGTTCTGGGATGTGTATGGGGTGCTGAGACAGCTACAAAAAGAATTCAGCCACGGTAGCAGCCTGATTTTGTAACCAACATGCCAGGATGCCAGGAAGCAGACAGAGCAGCCCAATAGGCTCCATGACGGTAGGAAGAGCCCTGTTGTCGTTTATACTGGCTTCTCTAAATCTACAGTGTGCTTCCATTGTAATCAGGGTTTAGTTGTTGTTTTTTTTTTTTTTTTTTTCAGATGGCACCAAGGCAAGCTAATGCGGTGGCATGTTCTGGAGACATTCATTTTCATCCCCCTGTGCCAAATAGTGGGGAAAGTGGATTTTTGTAATTAATAGGCACTTACCCTTCTTTCGTCATATTGTCAGCTTCAGTTGGTTTCTCTCTTGCCATTAACATGTCTAATGCATATGTCAAGTGGAAGCCTGACATACTAGTGGCAAGCAGAATATTATGTGAAGGCGGCAATGTGTTAAAACAATTGAGCGAGCAAGCACTAAAGTTTGCTGCTCGGGCCATATGTTGCAGTGTTTAATTTCCCGTAGTGGAGAAACATGGTTGTCAGAGAAAAAGATGATGAATACATTTACTTTGGGCAACTTATTACAATGAAGAATGACTTTCCAGAGGAAGGGAACATGAGAATTAGGCTTGCATGCAGAGCATATGGGAGGCATTCAGACACAGGCAAGGATGGCAGGACTGTGTGCTTTCAAATGAAAGACATTTAATCAATGCATGTGGCTTGTGTTGACATATGGAAGTGAGAAATGGGTTTTGATTTGGAAGACAGGAAGAAGGTTAACGCTAGTACAGGTGGTTACAGCATGATTGATACATCCAGTAACTAACAGAGAAAGAAAATGTAACTCTTTCAGTTGGGCAACAGACTCCAGAGAACAATGTAATTTAGAAAAATACAGAACATAAAATGATTCAGGGGAGGTCACCTGCACAAGAAGAGATGACAGGCAGAATGAGCTCATGATCCAGTGGCCTGATCTAATGATGGGGAAGGCTGGGGACAGAGCTGTGAGCACAGGCCATGTGGGAGCCCAGGGGCAAGTCAGAAAGAGCTTCAGTGAGGGGGGGGGCAGGCATACAGGATACACACCCAGCGGGGAAATGGCAGCTAACGATTTTCCCAGGCTGACCTTGCAACAACTTCTGCCTGTTCCCTGGGAGCAGACTTAGAGCATCCAAATTCCACGTGGTGCTAGATAAATGCTGTCATTTGAGGATATCAAAGTTTTATAAGAGACAGGAAACCTAAGCTAAATGTTTGTTTATTTTCTTCCCTAAAACCATGATTTCTAGGTAGGTCTGTATAATCACTTTCTTTTTTTTCTGGGGTCCCTAATCACACAGGATCGAGATCTATGAATTACCTTTGTCTGATGGCATTCAATCTCACCCTTCTTGGGGTAAAGGGTCACTGAGGTCACTTGTGATTGAGTATTTATTTCTTGCCTTTTCTACTTGTTTTCAATTACCTGGTCAGGGAGATGTCATGGGAGGTGACATTGATCATTATAAAGAAGGTGTGACAGCAGGATCCTACTCAAAATACCAAGAAGGCACATGCTAAAGAAATCCCATGTCCCTAAGGACGACATGCTTAATGGGTGCCCTGGAACGGTTCATTTGTAGTGTGATTAGGTTAATGGGTTTAACGGTGGAAGACAGAATATTGGTCTTTTCTAAACTAAAAGCACCTGTTGGACACTTGGAGTGTTGACTTAGCTAAAATACCTACTTTTTAAAAAGTTGAACTTTCCGTGGGTCAAGGAAGTTAAGTCTCCCTCCAAATGGTGCAAGCATGGTCCATTGAAGTAAATACCGAACACAGAAGCACCTGGTGCTACTATTAAATGGTGTGTGTGTGTGTGTGTCTGTGTGTGTGTGTGTATCTGTCTGTCTGTCTGTCTGTCTGTGGAGAGGTGAGGAGAAAGGACAAGGACGGACTACTGACAGCGGAGTGTGAGCATTTTGAAATTATGCTGGTACATGCCTTTAATCACAGCATTCAGGAGGAAGAGTCTCAGGCAGATCTCTGAGTTTGAGGCCAGCCTGGTCTACATCCAGGATAGGCAGGGATACATAGGAAGACCTTATCTCAAACAAAGCAATAAATAAATAAATAAATAAATAAATAAATAAATAAATAAATAGTAAATAAATTCAGTTGTTTGTCTCCAAGTCAGAGTGGCCTATCCGATTTTACATTTTGCCTGTTCGTGTTTGCATTTTTCTGAAGCTTAAGATTTCACTAAGGAGAGTTGGAAGTTACAGGTGGTATTGATTCGATTCTGGGAGTGAGTTTAAATTGATCTAACATAAATTACCCTTGAAACCAAAGAGGAAGAGTGAGTGAGTCAGGGAAAGGTCGAAAAGAGGATAATTAAATTTAGCTGCCAAGTCTCTCGTGGAGGGGTCCTTACCAGCATGAGCAGATAATGCCTCAGTTTCCTCCTCCGGACAATGAGGACCGCAGTCTCCATTCTCATCAAATACTGTGAAACTCAGCTCCCGCTTGAGATGTACTTGACAATCTTCACAGGAAAGGTGCAATGGATGTGAAATGAAATGTTAACATCCAATATCTTGCAGGTCTCTCTCACTCTCTCTCCTTTTTCAAGTGTCTGCCTCTTCTGCCTGACAAGTCAGCCTTTTGACCTGCCACCCCGAGCCCCTTAACTAACCTAATATCTAAAAAAAGTCACACTTGCAGATGGTGGCGATGGACCTGGATCTGCTATCACACTTCTTTAACAGGATTTAAATCTTATTTATATCCAGACACGAGCTGTACTCTCAGGATTTTGATGAATGGTACAGGAAAAAAAAAAAAAAAAAAGCAGGTACAAATCATAACCTTTACGGCAATCAGAATCAGTACGGTTTGAAGACAGGCAAACCAAACTTCACAAATGGCCTGGGCAAATCACTGTCATTGCTCAGGGTACATGTCTGATCTGACTACGGGAAACTAAAGTCAATTCAGTCCTGACAGAGAACAAAGCAAAGACTGCGGAGGGCTGGCAAGTCTCCTGAGAGGAAAAACTGGCCAGTACATTGTATCTGATGTTTTGCTTTTCAAGAAAATCTGGAGACAGACATATTTATATGAACTGCCCTAAACTTAAATACCAGTGTCTGTTGAAAACTGATATTGTCTGTCAAACGAAACATGTGTGCCTATTTATGCCATTCCTGAGGGCATCCCTTTCCCCCGAATCGTCCCTGAAATTCTTCTGGAGTTAAGCTATCTTTCACTCATTTCAGTAGCAAAAAATTCTTGGAGACCTACTGTGTGCCCACACAGTCGACACAGAGTACGAATGGCACAGGCTGCCTCCTTGAAGTTTCATCCAGAGAAGTCCACTGATGCTACAACACAAGGGAGAAGACTGTAAGTGCCAAACAGCCACACGAACCAAGTTCCACACGCCACTGAGGAGCATATATGCGGTTGTGAGTTTCAGGGAAGATTGGCTTCAGAGAGCGTGTACCCCAAAGCCACAAGAGAGGGGTTTTGATTGAGATGTGTACTAGAGAGGGGCATTTCTGGAGATAGCCTGAGTAAGCTTCTGGATGTGGAAGAACCTGGGACATGGTTAAGGAGGCATACTCAGGTAAGTTTAGCGGGGGCGTTAAGTGAATGTGGCTGTTGCAGAGGCTGGGCAGAGCTGTGGGCTCCAGATTGTGAGAAACCCTGAATGCCATGCTGGGGGTCTGTGCACCTGGTAGTTGAAAAACTGAGAACAAATTAAGAAAGGTGAAACAGTCCAACACGGAGCTTACCAGCTCCTTTCATTCTGAACCTTTCTACCTACTGATGATGAAGACCGTTACGCTCATGAATGCAACTGTAGGCAGGTTGTGAGCTAAGCTCACCTGGGAGGTGTGTGTTTCCACCCTTGAGTGAGGTCTAGAATTAGGATTGTCTTCCTAAGTCTTGCATCAGTAATGCCCAGGACTTGTGCTCATGAGATGATACTTTCTCCTATGTTCTTGATGTGGATGGGAAGGGAATTAGTCTTGATCCCCAAATCCCTGTTTAGAGCTCTAACCGAGGTTTCTTCATGCTCACTGACTCTTTCAGGACAGAGTGTGGGAGGGGTGCATTGTGCTCTGATCAAGTTCAGGGGCTAGCTGAAACCTGTCCTGTCCCTGTGGTCTCCACATCCCCAGGTAAGGACACGTCACCGTCTAAGGTACCCAAGGCTCCGAGATTCTAAAGACTGATCTTCTCACTATTGAAGCCTGCCATGTCAGTGGAAAGCTACTCTCTTTGAAGTTACATACTTTAGTTCAACGTACTCTCCTCTCTCTGCTAGCTTTTAAATTTTAAATTCATTTAAATAATATGAAAATATAGTTCTGTGGTTCCACGGGCTGCATTTGAAGTGCTCAGTAGTGACAAGTGGTTTAACAGGTGCCATATTGGGCAGCACAACTATGGACATTTCAATCATTGTGGAAGGTTCTGTGGGCCAACTCCGTAAGCATTGCTTTTTTTTTGTGGTTTAAGCCCTGAAATATGCTGCCTTTGCTGGGTAGTAGTGGCATATGCCTTAGATCCCTGCACTTAAAGAAGGCAGAGGCAGGCAGTCTCTTGAGTTCGAGGACAGCCTGGTCTACAGAGTGAGTTTCAGGACAGCCATGGCTACACAGAGAAACCCTGTCTTGAAAATAAAAAAGAAAGAAAAAGAAATATGCTGCCTTGGTTACAGACAGTCGCGTGTCCATCCCAAATGCACACTGAGCTGGTGCGGCTTCTTCATAGATTCCCACCTGCCTGGTACCAGGGTGCTGGGGTGGGCATTGACTAGATATTTGATTTGAAGAATTCACCCAGTGGAATATAAGCGAATAAAACCAGGGGAAAACAAAGGAAAAGAAAGCGGTGTGGCGTACAGTCCTATGGCATCGATGAAAGGCATCAGAACAAACCACAAGCAATGACTGCAACTCTGGATGAGCATAAGAGAGCTTTTCACAGTACCTCGGATTATGCGCAGTAAGAGATATTGCGGAGCTCTACAAAGAGGTACCACTGAGAAAGACCTAAGATGCATACAGCCTGTGCACATGTTCTTGGCTCACACAAATCAAGGTTATTGACTTCTTGAACTCTTTGCAAATGCAGACTCAAAATGCTGACGTAATAAAATTAGGACAGTTACTACGGGCCCTAAAGACCTTGCATCCTGTTGGAATACCCCACACTTCACACAGAGAGGGCCTTGGACTAGAATGTACATTCTGGTAAGCAGACTTCTAGGTGGTCCTCCTCTCCTTGCAACTCAAGAACTTAGAGCAGCACCTGTTATACAAAAAAAATCTAAATGAATGCTTATTGACTGAAGCAAATGGATGCATCAAGACTCGGGGAAGTAACAGGTTAACCTGGACTCAGTCTTCATGCTGAGGTAGACTTGTCGATCTCCTTAGAGGTGAGAAAAGAATTCATTATTCTTTGTTTAAAAATTTTTATTTTAATGTTCATATATGTGTGTATATGTTACATTGTGTGTGTGTGTGTGTGTGTGAACATCAGCATAAACAGTGAAAAATCTAAATTCCCTTACTTCGCACCTTTGTGTATATGACGTGTGTGGGGCATGCATGGGAACAGGTAGGTGGAAGCCAGAGCAGGGTGTTGAGAGTGTTTCTTGGTCAGTCCCCAACGTATCGTCTTAAGACAGGTCTCTCACTCTCACTGACCTGGAAGCAACTTGTCAGCCAGATTGCCTGGCCATCCAGTGCTCAGGAAACCCTGTTTTATACCTCCAGGGCTGGGGTTACAGGCACACACATATGCCTAGCTTTTTGATTGGGTATTGGGGATCTGAAGCTGGGACTTCCCGCAAGAACTCTGACCCAGTGAACACTGTCCACCCCTACTCAGCTCTCAGTAGTAGTTACTCAGTTCCTTGTGAACTCTTTCCATCTTCCTGTGTTTTAGAAGAATGTAAGTGTGCATTCTCACTATTCTGTCACACACTTTCAGAGCCCTGCATGTGATGAGCTACGGTCATCTTACCCCATCACCGTCACTTCTCTCTTTCTCCTGTTGAAACCCTTCTTCCCAACCAGACTCCCACCTACTCTCCTGTCTTCCTCCCCCTCCCTGTGACTCACTAAGTCTAATTAGGATCGCAGTGTTTTCCTGGGCAGTAGCGGCACCACTGAAGAAAATGTCACCCTTCCCCAGCAACCATGAACTCCCAATAGTTCCTCAGAGAGGGGTGGGGCCTCATCAGCCCCCTCCCATCTGCAATGAAAGGT
Organism: Psammomys obesus; assembly: GCF_907164565.1. Lineage (NCBI taxonomy): Eukaryota > Metazoa > Chordata > Mammalia > Rodentia > Muridae > Psammomys > Psammomys obesus. Next base: position 29,171,533 of record NW_026593286.1, on the reverse strand, counting down.
GAAGGGCCTCCAGCTGCCATGAGTTCAAGAGGGAGACAGCCATGTGATGTTAAGAAGACCGGGTTATTCCTCCAGTTATGGAGTAGGCGGCTTACTTTCGTGCTGTTCTGCACTTTGCTTGCTTTTCTTTTTTGTCTTTATTTATCAAGATCTTTCAGGCACTCTTCCACATCACTACAGTCAAGGAAAGAAAGCCACAGTTTCTATTTTTCAACTGTTATTGTATTGTGTTGTTTGAGTGTATCATTTTTTTTTTTTAATTTATCTCTTTTCGCAATTTACTGAATTTAACAGTTTAGGCTGTTTCAAAAGAATTTTTTGTTGTTGTTCTTACAACAACACTGTGATGAATACCTTCAGCATCATATGCCCTTTCATTTATTTGCTAGTACATTTACAACATAAATTTCCAAAAGTAAAGCTGCCAGGGCAAAAGATATATGCATTTGTAATTTTGATAGATTTTGTTAAATTGCTCTCCATATGGGGTTATGCTAACATATACTCCCACAAGCAATGTATAAGAGGGCTCCTTTCCTCCAGCCTTTCCAGTGGAATGTATTATCAGAGCTTTGGATTTTTGCCAACCTGATAGGAGAAAAATGGTATCTCAATATAGTTCTAATTTGCATTTCTTTTATTATGAGTGAAGCTGAGCATCTCTCCAAATGCTTAAGAGCCTTTTGTGTTTCATTTTGTATGAATTGTGTGTTTAAGTCTTTTGTCCACTTTAAAAAAAAAAAAATCCTGTTAGCTTGTTGAGTTCTTATTTCTTTATGTATGGGACCATTTTACCAGAGAGCTAAACCTCATTCGCTTATTTATTTATTTAAGTTGCAGTGATTTTTAAATTTGTGCACTTTTTCTGTTTTTGACTTTGCTCGTAGGGCTGCGTGCATGGGTGTGTATACGTATGTGTGTATGCATTTGTGTGATATGCGTGTATGTGTTTGTCATATAAAAGCTTCTGTTATTGTGAACGCATGTTTCTTAACATTTCCGTTGATGGATCCGAAATTGTGAATGAGGGTTAAAAATCTTTTCAAAGATTGAAACTGTATTATGGTCTTTTTACACTTTAATGTTTGTATTTCTATTATCTAGGTTTTCAATCCATTTAGGATCGATCATCGCATGGGATGGGAGATCTATAGAGCCAATTTATTTTTTTTCCCCCAGATGTCTACCCTTTTGTCCCAACACCATTTGTCAAATAGCTCTGCTTTCCTCTTCTAGCTTGAAGGGCTCATTTTAGCATGTTTGGCTTTCAGGGATTCATATTATTGAATGGAGTCTGATGAGCATTTTATTTTGGTTGCTTTTGAAACCTATTGGGGCTGATTATGGGCCAGAGAGGATCTTCTGAGTCTTCTAGCTTGGCCAAAGATCTCAAACAAACAATCCCTCTGCTGCTCCAAAAGGCGAGAGCAAGAAAGGCAGTGCTCCTTACACACAAGAGCAGGAGGATTTAAGGTCTCTGGAGTCAGCGCTTCTTGGGCTCCAGATTGTGGAAGGAGCAGAGGTTGTACCTTCATTAAAGCACAAATTAGAGATAAGTACGGCTATGGTTCAAACATGTGCCCCCACCCCAAAATTTACGTCTTGGAAACTTAATCCTCATTGCAGCACCATTGAGATGCGGGACCTTTGAGAGGGCATTGCACTCATGAATGGGTTAATGCCACTAACACTAAAGTGGGTCCCTTACAAAAACATAAACCTAGCCTGCCTCCCTTCACCTGCCACTTTCTGCCATGTGATGACTGAGCAAGAGAGTCATTGCCAGATGCAGCTCCTTCTGTCTTAGACTTCCTACCCACTCAGGACTGCAAGCAAAATATATTTCTGCTCCTTATTCATAGCCAGTCTGAGGCATTGTTATAATAGCACATCAGGGATTAAGACAAGCAGAAAACAAAGGTTTTTCTCTGATGCATAGCCCTTAGGTAAACTGGCATCCCAGATTCTCTCATTTTATCTGCAAAAGGAGGGAACTGAAGTAGATGCCCTCCAAGGACACATGAAACACTGATATCCCATGAAAAGGTAAGCAGGAGCAGTCTGATGAGAGCATTTTAGACTCTCGTCACAAGGGCTGCACTGCATTCCATACTTGGCCAGTCTCCACTACATAAATCGTGCCCTCAGTGAGGTCAGTGCTGGGGCTCTGAGTGTAAATCTAAGTCCCAAGACTGAACAATTGTAAAATTATTAGAGAACAGGGCACAGATACAGCAAGATTTATGACGTAGCAAGAGATTTTCAAGAGAGAAGGTGTGCACGCACTCTCTCATTGTGACTTCCAAGCATGTGGTAATCCATCTATCTGCAAACTTTTGAACCTGTCCGATTGCCCCCTCCCCCACCAGAACCTGACACTCGGCCATTTTTAAATATAGTATGAAAGTAGACTCATGCCCATTGCAAGGCCAAATTTCAAGGTGACAGGATCAAAGATGGTGGAAGGCCCAAAAGTTGGGAGTCGTTATTTACATCATCCTGGATAAAAAGCCCCCTAGGGTAGCAAATCAAAGGCTCTGCCGGTGACATTCAAAAAAACCAAAAAACAAAAAAACCTCTAGCCAACTAGCAGCAGGCGGTGTTGCAGCGACTGGCGAACATTCTTTTTTTATGTAGATTCTTAAAGCATCACAGACTTAAAGCATAGATCAGAAAAACATATCTAAACATGGCTGGAAGGCAAACATTTGAGCTTAAACAATACGCATTAAAAATACCAATAACCATCTTCCTGTATTAATCACATCACATGATTTTGTTTTTCTACAGTATGCAGATGTCTCTCTCTAAGCAAAGTAACACATTTCTATTTCAGGGCTATTAACAGTGGAACAGCTGTACACTACCAGAGAATTTTTAGAAATCGTAATGAAATTAAACAGCAGATAGAAAAAGGAAGGGGGGGAGGAGATGCCTTCTTTTGAGCTATGCTGGTTGGTGGCATTGCCACATAAAACGTATTTTAAATCCATGATACATTCCTGTGGTGTCGCACTAGGTCTTTATATTGTAACTAATTGGAACAAAGCCTTCATGTTTAAAAAAAAAATAGTCCACCACATTAAGAAAACAAAATGCTTTCTCCAAAGGCTCAAGACAACCTTTTAGTCACATATTATTACTCTCTATTAAATGTGCAAATGATGTTGTGTAGGTGAGCAGCAGCTGAGGCCTGGGAGGCTACTGGGAGGGGAAATGGAAGCATCATTGGTCACCAACATTTGCTGAATGATTCTTGCTGTCTTATCTTCAAGCACTCAGCTCTGCAAATTAGCTCTTTATATCTCACCCTTTATTGCCAATAAGGGAGTTTTGCTTTTCAAAAGTAGATTTAAATACTGACACACTCCTATGCCTGTATCCCTATAATTATTTGCATAGGCACACATGAGGAATACCAAGGAACCTCAGAGATGTTGCAAGTTTGGTTTCAGATGACAGAAACAAAATGGATATTGTAATAAAGTGAGGCACGTGGATTTGGGGGACTTCCAGGAGCATCTAACATGTTTCTGCTGCAATCATTGCCTGTCAAAGTGCTCTAACATATCTAAAAAAATGTACACAACTTCATGAAAAATGCTAATGACCACTGAAGCTCTTAGCCAGTTTTAATACTTTTGCCAGTGGAGAGTCTTTGTGGCTGTTGATATGACTATTGACTGGTCAGGTGGCAGCTGCTGCAAGTTCGGGTGACCATGGGAATTTCTTAAAATGAGATGACAATGAAGTGCATCGATTGACTTTCCTTTTTGTGGAAGACCTGCCTGTAGCATACATATTGATTGACGGTGTTTTACCCTCAGAAGAACTTTTTCCAAACCTGGAGTCAGTCCTCTCAAGTACTGCTGCTAGCATACAATGGTGGTTTAAATCTTCTGTTGTCATGTCACAGCAGCATCACCAGGAGTAGATTAACTGCAAAAAAAACAAACAATAACAAAAAAAAGCAAAAAAAAAAAAACAAAACAAAACAAAAAAAAAAACAAAAAACAAAAAACCAAAAACAAACAAAACATCAAAACCCACTTTCTTCACTCACATTTAAGAAACAAATCCTCAAAATTGCTTTTATCACAGGATTGCACTCCTCAATCCCATCTTCAACATCCACATCTAATTCTAGTTCTTTTCCTATTTTGACCACTACTGAAGTTCTGTCCCTTAGTGCTCTCTAATGCAACTAAAGACATCTGTGAGGGTTGGAATCAACTTCTCCCAAACTCCTGCTAGAGCTGATATTTTGCCCTCCTTCTGCAAACCATGACTCTTCTTAGTAGTAGACAGAATAATAAATTCTTTTTGGAAGCAAATTTCAATTTATTCTAATCAGAAAACTCACCACAGAAGTTATAGATTTATGAAATGAACTTTTCAGGGTAGTAAGTCTCACTAGTTGACTTAATCCTGGCTTCTCATTTTTATATCTGTGTGTTTATGAGGGAGTGTGTATGCGTAGAAACCACAAAGGGGCCCATGAGAAGGGAAACTAGAGAATTTAAGGGAGAAGGGTGGGGCAGGTAATAGAGTACATCCGATACGAAAATGGAAGAAAGGGTGCAGAAAGTGGAGGGTTGTAAGCAGGGATGGGAGCATGGAGATGGGGAGGAGCAGTGGGGTAAGTCAGTCAAGACTAAAAGGTATTAAAATACTGTTAAACACGCTACTTTATAAGCTAACAAAAAATATAATAAAGGAAATTTCAGCAAACCACATTGCAAACAGACTTATTCAGGCTTGTTCCATTTACACAGGCAGAGCAGATTTACCAAGATTCATAAAGACCCTGGGATTTAAAGCTATCAGCTGCATTAGTCCATCCTGGCCTTTGAAATCAGGAGTTGACTTCTCTCGAGCCGAGAAAGTCCTAGATGGCATATTCTTCCAACAGAAGGCTCCTTCATTAAATCCCTTAAGAATCTGTTGTTTAGTGTATGGCCTTTGTTAATCCCAAAGATGTGAGGAGAAAGACCACCAACCCAAAACCTATTGACTAGATTAATTAAAATATACTTTTATTTATTCATGTATATAAGCTGCCTTCCCCTAAGGTGGGGTTCAAGAGGTCAGCATTGGATGTGAGGAAGACAAGGCTTTTCTAGCTCAGGGGTAGGGGGTTTCCAGATGAGAGATTTGATGGGCAAAATAGGCTGCATTACAGGAACAGAACATAAGCATAACAAGTTAGTCATAACAACCTTCTGCAACAAAGACATGACTGCAAGGCAGGCATAAGGTAGTCATAACAACCCTTTGAAACATAGGTACATTGTTAAAATGGTTACAACAGCTTCTTGAATCAAAGACAAGATTGCTGTTTCCTGGAATAGGCAGTACAGAACCATTTATAGTTGGCTTTACAGGTGGAGCATAGCCCAGTCCTTGAGAAACAGATTTAATCATAAACACAAACGAACCTAGTTTGTCATTACTATAAAATGTCTTTCAAGCCTAAAAGGGAGGCAGGCTGGTTCATCAACTACCTACCTCAGTCATCTTAGCTGGATCCTCCTGGGAACTTGCTGCAGTTTTGCACGAGCTACTTCCCCTTGCCCTTTGTGTTGTGGTGCCTTTCTTTAAATTCCACAAACCAACTTTTGCCAGCTTGTCTTTCTCTCTGTGTGTGTGTGTTTTTTTTTTGTTTTTTGTTTTTTGTTTTTGGAACTGAGGAGACTTAGGGCCTTGGCTTAAGAGAATGTAGCTGATCTGACCTATTTGAGCCACTAAGCCTTTCCTGTATAAACCACAAATTTGTTTCATTTCCTTAGCATTTGTGTGCTTACTGGATTAGCATTTTTAATTTTCTCCTAGAACATACCCCTTTTTAAAAATTTAGACAACAGGTTGAAACAAGAGGCTTATTTCGGCTTACCATGGCTTTTTGACTTGCCTCTTTACTAGGCTGAATCATTTCTACGTTTTTTTTTTTTTTATTTAAAAAGATGTTTGAATTCTCCTTTCACTTGAACACTTAGAGGCCATTAAAGGGTAATTAAGTGGCCTACTTTCAATATCGATGTGTCTCAGAGGGGCCTGAAGTGAGGAAAAGAAACAGAGGAGGGAGGCATTTAAGACATAAACAATATTTTTCAAATATATTCCCTTTTCTTTATGATTATTGTTTGTAATGCCACCAAACAATGCCTTGGTAACATGCAGAAGTAATGACTGCATACCACTATAAAAATACAGTAATAATGAAAAGATTTGAAAAAGTACTGGAACACAGGGACATAAAGCTGTCTTCAATGTTATAAAAATGGTGCCAATGACATGGTTGTTACAAGCCTTCACTCTGTAAAAAATTTGTGTTGTACCCAGATGGCGAGATTCCAAAAATCCACCAGAAATTGAGTCTGTTGCAAAGCACATGAGGGTTTATTTAATACAAGCTCGAGCCCAGGTCACAGCAATTTCCCTTGTGAAGAGGAGGAGTACAGCGGGGTGGTCTAGGTGAACAAGGTTTTTAAAGGGAAAAACCACAAGCAAGGAGATACATGCCTTGGCGTTACATGATTGGGTAAGGGAAATTGACTTTTGAAATGATTGGTTTACCTTAGGTGCCAGATCCATAAAGGGTTCTGGCCTGGCCATCTGGACTGGTTTCCTAGTATCTGTATCTCTAGTGGGCAGGAAAGAGTGTGGTAAAACTAGTTCCTCCCCGAAGGTGGCTGGACATGTCTCCACCTGGCTGGCCTTCGTTCAGGCTTGTGCTTTAAACTTTAATTCAGTAACTCAAAAAACTATTTTTTTTTAAAATTCTTTGGTCTCTCACTTCCAGTATCTGTGAGTTGCAATAAAGTGAAGCAGAATGAAATGAGATGTGACTGGAAACATATCAGTTCCATAGTGCTATCACGATTCCAGGTTTATTGCTGTATACTTGTCAAATTACATATATTTTTAATGTACAATGTAGAGATCTGATATGCGTTTATGTAATAAAGTGATTGACACCATTAAGGTAGTCAGCACATCAATTTACTCATGCAATTACTACTTTATAATGTTTTGGAAGAATATCTCATGTCCATTCTCTTAACTTTCAAGTATAGAATATATTAATCATTGTAAGGTGTTGATCTCTGTCCTGCAGGGGCCAGGATCTCAGCTGGGGTCCTGGAGTTCAGCTTCCAGATGGAGAATGGGAGGTTCCATTTCTCTCAGGGGCAGCTAGAGTGCCTTAGGGTGAGGCCCAAGTGCACTATGCCGGGGTATGGAAAAGGTTTTTCACAGGGTCTTACAGTTTAGCTCTTTCAGCATGAGCAGTGGTGATGGAAGCTCAGGCATTCCAAAGGCTATGAGGATACCAAAGTGTTACAGCTCTTGGTCAAGGTGCTGTGCTGAGTATGGCAGAGGTGTGGGCCAAGGCCCATGCCTGGTCAGCTTGCAGCTGAGACACAGGCCCTGAAAGGCCCAGGCCCAGCAAGGCCCAGTGGGCCAGAGGCCAGGCCCAGTGAGACACAGCCAGGGAGAGGATAAAGGACAAATTTCAGATGATCTTGAAGTGAGAAAGCGCAAACCTTTATTTATATGAAATCAAGGGCAATATAAACCCTGGGCAGAGGGAGGATTTCAAGGGTGAATGTGTTTGATTCTCTGGATTTGGGTGGTCATGGATACTTAATGGTCCTATCACAAGAAGGAAAATGCAGCACTTAATTATCCTATATGGAAGGGCGTGCTCTCCAAGTACAGACGAAGGTCAATACTGGACTAAGATCCTTAGCAGGTTGGGACGGCTCTAGGAATTCCTAGATGTTTGCTAGAGGAGTTTCCTTATCAGGAAAGGGTCTGGCCTGTAATCTACCCTGATGGCTATGTGACGCTCCTTGAAAGACCTGGGGTCACCCAGATCAGGGGAGACTCTTAGAGCCCCGCTGAGATAAGGAAGTCTATCATCATAGACAGAGCACAAATAATTGGTTTTTTGAAGATGACCAACTTCAACCTTATCCAGCAGAGCCACACAGTAAGGGCTAAGAAAAGGGGTACATCTTGGTGTTAGAGGGCTTGTCTCACATGTACAAGGCCCTGAGTTTCTTCCCTAGTACCAAAATAAAAAAAAAATTAAAATATGTTATTAAGCATAGTCACCATGGTGGGGATTAGGAACTTAATTTTTTTTTAATAACTGAAACTTAACACCTTTGATCAACCTTTTTCT
>NW_026593286.1:29150078-29163335 GCF_907164565.1 Psammomys obesus | reverse complement strand
TTTTTTTTTAATAACTGAAACTTAACACCTTTGATCAACCTTTTTCTAGTTCCCCTATTTCCAGCTCCTGAAAAACATTTTTTAAAATTTATGATGTCTTTGACCCATGGGTATTCAGAAACATGTTATTTGGCTTTCCTGAACTTCTCAGTGTTTCCAGTTTTCTTTGTGACTAGTGACTTCTAGTTTCATTACACTGTGGTTAGAAGTGGGACTTGCCATGGTTTCAGTCTCCTTGACTTTACTGAGACTTGTTTTGTGGACTAAAACCTGATATAGTCTGCAGAAAGTTCCAGGAAAGAATAGGCATTATTTTCTTTAGAGTAGAATATTCTGTGATAGATCTGTTCGGCCTGTAGAGTTCAACTGTGTTATTTCCTATTTTCTGTCTAAACGATCTTGTTAGGAGTGGACATTGAAGGCCTAGAAGCAGTGACATACACCATTAATCCCAGTATCTGGGAAGCAGAGACAGGAGGATCTCTGAGTTGAGAGCAAGCCAGTCTACAGCATGAGTTCCAAGACAGTCAGAGCTACACAGAGAAACCCTGTCTCAAAATACCGAAGGGAGGGAGAAGCATGGGCATTGAAATATCCTACCATTACTGTATTGTTTGTTCCTGTTAGTTCTGTTAATATTTGCTGTAAGTTTTTAGGCATGCAATGTTGGGTGTATGAATATTTATAAGCGTCTTGATTAATTGACCCTTTTATCGTTATATAATGATATCCTTTATCACTTATGTATTATTAAAATCATTTACTTATTTTTACTTGACACTAAAACGAGGGCTGAGGATCTGGATCAGTTGAGAGAATGTTCGTCTCATAGGCACAAAGCACTGGGTTCAGTCCTCAACACTGTATAACTAGCATGGCAATGTATACTTATAACCCCAGGACTCAGGGAATATATGCATGGGGACAAGAAACTCTCTTTTCCCTATTTCCCCTCCCTCCTTCTCAGAAAAGGGGAGCGCTCCCCAACCCACTCCAGCACATCAAGTTGAATCAGGATAGAGTGCATCCTTTTCCACTGAGGTTGGGCAAGCCAGCCCATCCAGAGGGAAGTGAACAAAAAGCAGATGACAGAGTCCATGTCAGAGATGGCCCTTGCTCTCCTTACTAGGGATCCCACATGAGGACTAAGCTGCCCAAGGGCTAGATATGTGTAGAGGGCCTAGATCCAGTCTATGCATGGTGCTTCAGTCTCTGTAGACTCTCCTGGGCCTAGGTTAGTTAGCTCTGTTGGTATTTTTGTAGAGTTCCTGTTCCCTCTGGGTCCTTCTATTTCCCCCTCCCCCTTTTCCACTTGTGCTCCACCTAATATTTGGCTGTGAGTCTCAGCATGTTTTCATCCGCTGCTGGGTGGAGCCTCTCAGAGGACAACTGTGCTAGACTCCCATCTGCAAGCATAGCAGAATATCATTAATAGTGCCAGGGGTAGGCTCTCTCCCATGGGATAGGTCTCAGGTTGGGCCAGGTATTGGTTGGCCATTCCCTCAGTCTCTGCTCTATCTTTATCCCTGCACATCTTGTAGGTAGGGTAAATTTTGGGATGAAGTTTTTGTGGTTGTTTTGGTGTTTCTGTCCCTCCACTAAAAGTCCTGTCTGGCTAGAAGGTTGCCTCTTCAGTCTCTATGACCCCTGCTACTAGGAGTCTTAGCTAGAGTCACACTCATATCTTCCCAGAAGCCTACCGTGTCTCCAGCTTGTCTCAGCAATGCCCTTGCCCTCAGTTTCTCTTCTCTTTCCAAACCCTCTGACCTTCTGACCATGCTCTCCCCATATCTGATTCCTACCCTCATGTCCCTCTGTACTCCTTCTCCTACCCTGGTTCCTCTCTTCATCCACTTCTGCTGTCCATTCTATTTCCTCTTCTGAGTAAGATTCAAGCATTCTCCCTTGGGCCTTCTTTGTTACCTAGCTTCTTGGGGTCTGTGAATTGTGAATGGTTATCCTGTAATACATAGCTATATCCACTTTTAAGTGAGTGTATACCATATGTGTCTTTTTGGGTCTGGGTTACCTCATTAAGATTATATTTTCTAGTTCCACCATTTGCCTTCAAATTTCATGATTTCTTTGTTTTGAATAGCCGAGTATTATTCCATTGTGTAAATGTGCCACAGTTTCTTTATCCATTCTTTGGTTGAGGGACATATGGGTTATTTCCAGTTTCTGGCTGTTATGAATAAAGCTGATATAAACATAGTTGAGCAAATGTCCTTGGTGTATGGTGGAATATCTTTTGGGTGTCTGCTCAGGAGAGGTATAGCTAGATCTTAAGGTAAAGCTATTTCCAATTTTCTGAGAAAGCGCCAGCTTGATTTCCATAGTGGTTGCTCAAGTATGCCTCCCACTTGTTGCACTCATTTTTAAACTCTATTTTATTTGGGGTATTTAGGCCTCTAACTTTTTTCCACCGACCCTTTAAACCTAGGTAAGAGAGAGAAGGTTAGTGGGGAGAGGGGTGCAGACCCTTTTACTCTCCCAGCTGTTCAGGGTTGATGGGTTCTTTTGGGGCTATACCAATCTTCATCAACAGCAAATGCTGCAAACGGTCTCCTCAGTTTATCTTCTACAAGCCACTGCTCCAAAAATCGTCTCTTCTATGTCTCTCCAAGCCAACACACCTTCTGTCTCTCTGGTCTCTACAAACTGCCACACCTTTTCTTTCTGGGTTCTCTTGTTTATTTCCCTCAGAGTCCTAGACCACACCCCTCTCCATGCTGCCCGAGGCAGGCCATTACCAGCTGGCAAAGACCACGCCCCACAGGAGGCAATTATTAGCTGTGGACAAACTAAAGCCCAAACTAAAACCCCACACTTGGGATTAAAACAAAAACATATTTATGTAACATAACTGAATTTTTAAAGAAACCAAAACTTCCATTACAGCTACCAGAAATGGAGGAGTGTTTCCCTTTCTCCACCATGTGCTGTCACTTGAGTTTTTGATCTTAGCCATTTTAATAGGTGTAAGATGGACTCTCAGAGTCATTTTAATTTGCATTTCCCTGGTGACTAAGGACATTGAGCATTTCTTTAAGTGCTTCTCTGCCATTCAGTATTCCTCTATTGAGAATTATCTGTTTAGCTCTGTACCCCGTTTTTTCATTGGATTATTTGGTTTGTTGATGTTTAATTTCTTAAGTTCTGTATGCATTTTGGATATTATCCCTTTGTACAGTTGGTGAAGATCTTTTCTCAATCTGTAGACTATTTTGTTTTGTTCTATTGACAGTATCCCTTGCCTTACAGGAGCTTTTCCATTTCATGAGGTCCCAATTGTTAATTGTTGATCTTAATACTTGAGCTGTTGGTGTTCTGTTAAAAAATTTTTCTCCTGTGCCATGAGTTCAAGGCTCTTCCCCACTTTCTCTTCTAATGGGTTCAGTGTATTTGGCTTTATGTTGAGGTCTTTGATCCACTTGGACTTAGTTTTGTGCAGGGAGATAAATATGGATCTATTTACATTTTTCTACATGTAGACATCCAGTTAGACCAGCACCATATGTTGAAAATGCTGCTTTTTTTTTTTCCATTGTATGGTTTGGCTCCTTTGTTCGTAGATGTGTGGGTTTATTTCTGTGCCTTTGATTCTATTCCATTGATCAACCTGTCTGTTTTTATGCCAATGCCTTGTGGTTTTCATTACTATTGCTTTGTAGTACAACTTGAAATCACTGATGGTGATACGCCAACATGTAACTCTAACCAAGCAAGTGAAAGACCTGTATGACAAGAACTTCAAGTCTCTGAAGAAAGAAATTGTAGAAGATATTACAAGATGAAAAGATCTTCCATGCACGGATCAGTAGATTAACATGGTAAGGATGGCCATCTTACCAAAAGCAGTCTACATATTCAATGAAATCTCCATCAAAATGCCAACACAATATTTTACAGACCTTAAAGAATAATTCTTTGCATGTGGAAAAATAAAGACCCCAGGATAGCTAAAACAATCCCATACAATAAAAGACCTTCTGGGGGGTATCCCCACCCCTGATTTCAATTTGTATTTATTTTTTGAAGTGAATTTTGGGCAGGGAGAGGGCTCCATGGTTAAGAGCACTTGTTGCTCTTGCAGAGGACCCGGATTTGATTCCCAGCACCTGAGTTGTGGCTCACAACCATCCATAACTCTGGTTCCAGGAGATATAATGCTGACTTTTGATCTTTGACGGTATGAATACACGTGGCACACACACTCACTCACATACAGTAAATAAATTTAAAATAAGACAACTTTACACATTCATATGTTGTATGTTAATAACATGCTTCCATTTTAGCTTGAAGAATTCCCATTAGTATTTCTTGTGTGGCAGGTATACTGTCAAAGAAGTACTTCAGCTTTTCATTGTTTGAAGAAGTCTTTCTTCATTTCTAGGGATAGCTTTGCTGAATATTATATTCTTGTTTGGGAGTATTTTTTCTTTCAACATTTGAAACATCATCTCCCTCTCTCTTGAGCTGAAATGCATCTGTTGGAAATCCACTGATAGTTTTACCAGGGTTTCCATGTCTTTGAAATTCACTTTTCTCTTGTTCCTTTCAAAATCATTTGTCTTTGACCATTGGTAATTTAATTATAATGTGTCTTGGTACAGACCTTTGTGGTTCAATTTGCTTGAACTTTTGGGTCTAATGAAGATGGATGGATGTTTGAAGTTTTCAGCCATTATTGCTTTAAACAGAATATCTGTTGTTTTTCTTTCTCTTCCTCTTCTGGGAATGTCTAAATGATGATGTCCCATGAGTTCTGTAGGCTTTCTTCATACTTTGTATTTCTTTTCTTTGGCTTTTCTGATTGTATGATTGCAAATGACCTTTCTTAAATCCTACTTTTCCCACTGATGAAGTTAGTTGTTGAAGCTTTCTTATACAATTTTCAATCATATCTTCAGTGCTAGATTTTTTAAATTGATCTTTCTGTGGTTTCTAGTTATCTATCTGTATTTTCTTACAGATCTGAATTATTTTGAGAAAAATCTTTTTGTGCCAGCTCATATATCTTCATTTCTTTAGAATCAGTTATTGGAACTTTATGGGCATTCTTTGGTGGTGTCATGCTTCTGTGACTCCTTGTCATCTTTCTATTCTGACATTAATGTGTGCATCTTTGAAGAGGCAAGTGTGTTTTTCTGATTTTACAGATGCTTTAGTTAAGAAAGAGTTCCATAAGGAAGCATGATTCTAATCGGCCAACTTGAGTGCTTATAGACAGGTAAAACATCTTTCTAGAGTTTTTGGTTAGACAAAATTGCTATCTATGCCGTGAAGTTGGAAGAGGCTGCTGTCAGGATGCCATAGCCAGATAAGTATGTCACCTGGATGCCATGTTGGTGTAAATAGGATGGCTTATGTGAAATCTCAGACTATATCCCCTGAACAGGTGGCAACAATATCTGGACTTGACATTCAACTGGAGTTTCTTAACAGTTGGTTAGTGTCACTGGGTGTGGCCCCATGTCTAAGGAGTGTGATACGTTGACTTCTTGCTCAGTTAGGATGTCAGGATCCCCTAGGCAGATACTGTGTGACACTATTCCCGGGAAACATGAACAAATATCTACTTACTCCAGATAGCAAACTGACAACAGACTAAAGTAGGAATATTGCCGAATTCCAGTTAGTAACCAATTCTTTTCATTGATGTTGCTTACAGGAGAATAGGCGAGGCATTACAGGAGCAGAAAGGACTCAAAGACAGCTGAGTCACCAAGAGCCCACCCTAACATGGGTGACAGCTGGTAAAAGCTCGGAACCTGGACTGGACTGCGCAACTTGCCGGCAACTCAGCAGGTTGGAGAATTGTCCTTTCCATGTAGTCCAGTTGGTCAGAGCCTCCTGTAGGCTTTCCAGTTGCTCCCTACTTCTCCCAAGCAGCTTGGCTTGTCTGAGAGTCCTCCAGGTTGCTCTTTTTGGTCTCTGCTTTTTATAGGCACCTCTGCTGAGCTGAGCCTCTTCTATGTAGCTCAACCAGCGTAAGAGTCCTAGAGTCTTAATTGCTTATCTATACTTGGGAAGGCCTGGTGAATCTGGTAAGTTTCAGTGGTTTCCTGAAGCTGTTGAGTTGTTTACTTTCTGGCTAACCAACTTCCTCACAGGATGCAATGCTTCTTCTTCCCTTAGGAATCCCATTGTTTTACCTCCCTTTTAACACCCCACATCTTAATGAGCCTCCTCCCCCCAAGATAGAAAGTTTTAATCTCCAGTGAAATTGTTACACATCAGCAGGATTTTTTCCTTGGGAAGGGCCTCGGGTTGTGTGCTCTGTGGTGAAGTCAGACTGCTAACTATACAGCCAACCTGGGGTTTGGCACATGCTCCTGACTAGACTGATTTCTCAGACAAGGTTGTCAGCCTGAAGGTAGTGCTGCCACTGAGACCCATGTATTGGTCACTGCGAGTCTCATTGTTCCATGTCCAGATGATCCCAGGCAGCAAGTCTCCCAATGTGTCCTATAAGGAAAAATGGAAGACTGACAGAAAATGCCTCAGAATATCAGGAAAGCTTGATGTCTGCCTTGGACTCTCTTTCCATACTGGAGAAACTATAGGTCAAAGGGAAGAGGGACGCTGTTTATTTTAGACTCTGTGATGTTAATTTTGATTGTCAACCTGGCAGACCTGAGAAGAGGGAACAATAACTGAAGAATGGCCATCTATCAGATTGGCCTGTGGGGCATTTTCTTGCTTGCTAATTGTTTAAGGACGGCCCAGAACCTGGAGTACAGTATCACCCCTAGGCAAGTGGCTGGAGGTGAACCTAAGAACACGCCAGCAAACGGCATTCTTCACTGGTTCTGCTCCAGGCTCCTACCTAGAGTTTCTGCCTTTGCTTCCTTTGGAGATGGACTGCAACCCACAGATAAAAATAAATCCTTTTCCCTCAGGTTGCTTTTGCTCATGGTGTATGTCATAACAGAAACCAAACACTTCTACTGTGCTTCCCCACTCTGTTTCATTGTCTAAAAATGTGGGTGTTTCAGCCTCACCCCAGGTTCTGAGATATTCAGAAAGGCATTTGTGTTGGTTAATAGTTGCCAGTTGGCATTTCTATGAGAAGGACTATAGCTGGGGACACCCTGCCTGCTAGTCTAGCTCCCATTGTTTCTTAATCAAGGGCATGTGAGAACTATAAAGTTCAAATGAAAAGAATCGCAAACATTGATCTGTTTCTCTCTGAAAAATATTATTTTGATGGACAAACAATTTCTTATTAGTATATGCTAAAATTAGCAACCTTAGCTTCAGGCAAGGCAATAAGTTAAACATTCCTATATTATGAAGGGAATAAATCAGACAAAATGCTAAAGAATGTATAAACACCAATAGCTATGAGGCTGAAGACAATTATTTTGCTAAACTGGACAGATAATTTTAACTTTCATTTCACCATTTTTGTTCTTACAAACTGTAGCTTGAGAGCCTTCTCAAAGCCTTACATCACATCACAGAACAATTCGTTCTTGTTGGGTTGCTTTAGAAAGCAACCTCTATGGTCAGGAAAGCATAATTTATTTTATTTTAATTTCATGCACCTGAATTTCATCTTTTTATTTAAAATTATTTTTTTTAATTTGTTTATTTTACAACTTGATTCTAGTCTTCTCCCTCGTCTTCTCTCGGTCCCACTCTTCTTCCCTCCCTCTTCCATCCTATCTTCTCCGCCTGGTCCTCAGAAAGAAGAAGCCTTCCTCCCCTACCATCTGACCCAAGCCTATCAAGCCTTATTAGGACTGCCTGCAACCTCTTCCTCTGTGGCCTAGCCACCCTGCCAGGGGGAAGTGATTAAAGAGCAGGCATCAGAGTCTATGAGGCTATGTCAGAGACAGCTCCTGCTGCCGTTATTAGGGGACCCACATGGAGACTGAGCTGCCCATCAGCTACATCTGTGCAGGATGTATAGGTCTTTTTCATGCATGGTCTTTGGTTGGTGCATCAGTCTTTGCAGCCCCCACATGGGGCCTAAATTTGTTGGCTTTGTTCGTTTCCCTGTGGAGCTCCTGTCCCCTCTGGCTCCTTCTATTCCCTGACTCTTCCATATGACTCCCAGCGCTCTGCCCAAAGTTTGGCTGTGAGTCTTAGCATCTGCTTTGATCCTCTGCAGGGTGGAGTTTTTCAGAGGACATCTATGGAAGACTCCAATCCTGTTCCCAGGATGATGAAGATCTTTCCTCAGTCTGTAGGCTGCTAGTTTGTTGTTTTGACAGTGTCCTTTGCCTTACAGAAGCGTTTCCATTTCATGAGGTCCCACTTATTAACTGTTGATTTTAGAGCCTGTGCTGTTGGTGTTCTGTTCAGGAAGTTGTCTCTTGTGCCTATGAGTTCAAGACTCTTCCCCACTTTTTCTTCTAGTAGATTTAGTGTGTTTGGTTTTATGATGTGGTCTTTGATTCATTTGGACTTTAGTGCAGGGTGATAAATATGGATCTATTTGCCTTTTTCTACATGTCAGACTCGCACCATTTGTTAAAGATGCTATCTTTTTTCCATTGTGTGGTTTTGGCTCCTTTGTCAAAACTCAAGTATCTATAAGTCTGTGGGAGTATGTGTGGGTGTGTGTGTGTGGGGGGGTTATTTCTGGGTCTTCAATTTGATTCCATTGATCTACCATTCTGTTTCTAAGCCAGTACCATGCCGTTTTTATTACTATTGCTCTATAGTACAGCTTGAGATCAGGGATGGAGGTACAGGATGGAGATCTTGTATTGTACAGGGTTGTTTTTAGCAATTCTGGGTTTTATGTTTTTCCATATGAAATTAAGAATGGTTCTTTCAAGGTCTGTAAAGAATTGTATTGGTATTTTGATGGGAATTGCACTGAAGCTATAGATTTCTTTTGGTAAGATAGCCATTTTTATTATGTTTATCCTACTGACCCATGAGGATGGGAGGTCTTTCCATCTTCTGATATCTTCTTCAGTTTCTTTCCTCAGAGACTTGAAGTTTTTTTTTTTTTTTCATACATGTCTTTCACTTGCTTGGTTAGAGTTACACTAAGATCCTTTATGTTTTTTTGTGGCTATTGTGAAGGGTGTTGTTTCCCTGATTTCTTTCTCAGCCCATTTGTCTTTTGTATACAGGAGAGTTACTGATTTTTTTTTTAGTTAATTTTGTATCCAGCCACTTTGCTGAAGGTGTTTATCAGCTGTGGGAGTTTCCTGGTAGAATGTTTGGGGTCACTTATGTGTACTAGCATATCATCTGCGAATAGTGATACTTTGACTTCTTCCTTTCTAATTTGTACCCTTGATCTCCTTTAGCTGTCTTATTGGTCTATTCAAGTACTGTATTGAAGAGATAAAGAGAGAATTGGCAGCCTTGTCTTGTCCCTGATTTCAGTGGGATTAATTTAAGTTTCTCTCCATTTAGTTTGATGTTGGCTATAGACTTGCTCTATATTGCCTTTGTTTAGGTACTTGCTTTGTATCCCTGATCTTTCTAAGACTTTACATATGAATGTGTTGGATTTTGTCATATGCTTTTTTGGCATCTAAGGAGATGATCATGTGGCTTCCCCCCCCCCCATTTTTTTTTTTTTTTTTGTATGGTGGATTACATTGTTGGATTTCAAACCACCCCAGCATGCCTGAGATGAAGGCTGAACTCCATCTCAAAACAAACCATTTTATTTAATTTGTTTTTATCTTAGGATGCAATCTGAATATTTACAAATACAACTTAAGGCACATGTAATGGGGTTGTGTGACAGAATAAATCTTTGGAGAGTCCCCTAGCCCTTCTGAAGTTTTGGTCAGCAAAACCAACCCACATAGGCACTCATGAACCAAAGAAGCCACTCAGTGCCCAGCCTTCTTCTGTGGCACACATAGAAGAAAACATGTAGTCTCCACGTTAGTTTTCTGCCCCCTCCCCAGATTCTCCAATTAAAAGCTAAATATATAAATAATAGAGGAGTCATGTTTTATTTACTAGGAGATGTTGATATGGAGGATAAGGCCAGCAGGAAATAACAGAAAACTGCCATTTCAAACTGGGTCCTCCAAGAAAATTAGGAAGAGCCATTTCAATGGGTTCTGGTCTTCCAAAAGTATTCTAATTTTCCTAGACATGGCTTCTTCTTCTTTTTTTTTTTAAATTTAAATGAAAAGCTCTGGTTACTGTCTGCTTCTCCCCACCCCTAATGCTAGAAAACTTCTAACAGAGCAAAGCAAAAGAGGGCTCCAATTATCTCCAGCCCACTCTGGGAGCCTTTAGAAGGGCCAAATATAGTTTGTTCTACAGGAGAGCACCTCTAACACACCATCTCTAAGAGAGCTTTGATCATTGGGCCTTCCATTCTTTCTGACTCCCAGAGATATTCTCCCTTCCTTCCTGCAGAGTCAACACATAATATTAACCAGCCTGTCTGCAGTATCTAATTAGCAAGCTGACTGCAGAAGATCACTTACAACATAAAATATTAAATCATCCTAAAAACTAATATTCTCCACACCTCATAAATTAAAATAAGCAAGAGACTGAAGTGAAATAAAACCCTGATGCATATCATTCTGGGCCTCTGCCCCTGAAAAAGGCTCTACTCCCTGAAGCATTTAACCATTTCAAAGAAAAATGTGTTCGAGTGTGCACACAAACACACAAACACACACACACACACACACACACACACACACACAGCAATGCCTTCTACTCCACTTTATGCTCTAGCACAGCAACTCTGACTCAAGCCGTCAAACTGTACTTCTCTGATCTTATGCTGTACAGATCATTTTACATTCAGATCTGGGGCTCATCCCTTACGTGTCTTCTCATTATAATTGCACTGCCATCTTAGAGCTAAGCTCTGTTCCCGTTGCCTCAACGGTCGTCCTCATTTATCTGCTTTGTATATTTAGGGCATTATTTAACAGAAGCAGTGATCTGTTTGAAGAGCGCAAGGGCCGTTTGATATTAACACAGAGAATGATTAATCAAAGAGAGCTTGGTCCTAACGCATCAAGAGAGAGTCGAGGTGATCAGCAGGGCAAAACTGGGAAGCAGGCTTTGACTGAGAACTTGAGATAGGCCAATACTTTGAGGAGTTTCAAAATAAGTAAATAAGAAGCACATGATCATTTATTTGCAGAGCTTTCACTTTAAGAGACCTAAAGAGATATTGTGCTATTTCTAAAGCTAAAAAGATTCCCTTTACAGGGAATTATGAAACCGTTTGCATTCAGGTAATAGCTGAGTTCACCAGGGTCTGAAACAATAATGATTTCTCAACACTAGAATCTTTAGATTATTTCACATGGTAAACTGAAAACATCCACAGAAGCAGAACCAGACACTGGCTATGAGATGGAGCTCAGCTAATTAAAATGGGTGCCCTGATGAGACTCCTCTGGCACTCCAAGGTAAGGCCTCCTCTGCCAAAGAGACAGAGGTTTGATTTAATTAGTCAGACATCATTGCAAATTAGTTCAGTTTTCTTCATTGTTTTGGCAAAGCATACCCAGAAAGCATCTGTCCACTGTATATTTGGAGAAATGTGACCAAACACCCAAAAACATTAAGGAAAGAAAATCAATTTGCTTTTTTAGTTGTTTTTTTTTTTTCTCAAAGTTTATGCAAAATTAAGGTATCTTCGTTCCTACTGCTTCTATGGCCTGCTATTACAAACTGAGGGGCTTGAAACAACAGAAGTTTATTATCTAATAGTTGTATAGATCAGAAGTACTGTAAATGTCTCACAGCAAAGCTTCCCTGGGATGCATTGCTTTCTGGAAGCTTTAGGAATAAATTATATCTTTGGTTTTTGTTGCTGGTTCTTCCGCTTCTAGAAGATTCTTACACTCTACTGTCCATTAGCCTCTGACTACATCTTCAGAGTTTGCATAGTACCATGTATCAGGCTGTTTCTCCCAGCTTCATCCTCTACTCTTGTGGACCCTTGTGATTTCATTGGTTCTGCCAAATAATTTGGAAAATTTCCTGACTTTTGAGGTCATCTGATTAACAATCTTGACCTACCTTTGCCCTGTTCCAAAGACTCAGATGTGGCTCTCCCTCTAGCGCTCAAGAGCAACTCATTATTTTCACAGAGCACAGAAGTTTGGGTGTATTTTATTTAAGGAATAATTGTGAGAAGCAATGTGAGGGACTGAGAAAGTGAGATGAGGAAACAAATAAAGGAGGTGCTCATGATCGAATTATTGTCATGGACAATTGGGGCTCAACCTACAGGGGGCCATTGAATGAGCTCATGGAACAGGCAAAGAGGTGGGCAATCAGTTGTTTACTGCTTCGGGGTTGCTCCAGGGGGATTAACTACTTCATTATGCACAGCTGTCTCCACAGACTTTGAAAACAGAGATGGAAGTAGATCTAATTTCTTTGTTCTCCTAGTACTCTATCCCAAATGACAAAATACAAATATTAAAATTCATTAAGCACTCATATTATTTGACTCACATGACTAACCTTCAACCAGTCAGCATAGGGAAGGCTCCAAGATGGGCTAGGCCTCAATATGCATTATTAAAGATATTACCGATAGTTCCACTTTAGTCCCATGGGATAAGGGAGAGAACTGTGACTTATCCAGTACAAAAAGAAGTATCCGGAAGAAAAAAAAATCAGTGATTTCTGGAAGAATGAAAATAACCTACAGCAGACTCCCGGTAACCAAGTTTAAAATAAACAAAGCCTTTGGAGATCAAAGCTGCAATTAGATTTTCCCCAGAATCCAGGAGTCTCACCTCACGCCTGTGAGTCTTCAGAGACAAGGGTCATGGTTTCCGAGGAGAAAAACGGAAACATCAGACATAGACATGATCTCAACATCAGGGCTGGAGTCACTGGGGTCAGAAAGCCGGGCTGTGTGTGTTCTTTCATTGTGGGTTCTTGGAGCTTATATAGAGCCTGCTACAGAGGTGGCTGTACTGAGGGCAAAGCTTTTAGAAGGGCAAATAAAACAGTAATAACATGAAGAAGTGTGGGGAAAGAGAAAGGGGAAACAAGCAAGGAAAGACATATTTGAACAGGAAGATATACAAAGGGAAACACACACAACAGTAGAAACTGAAGGTAGGTTGGGATAGGAACAAGTTTTAAAGAACAGGAGTTGGAATTAGTAAGGTCTTTAGTGGTGGGGTAATTGAACCACTTAGAAATAAATGAGTTACTTGATATGTGGGTGCTTAGTTGTTAAGTCTTATATCAAGTCTAATCTACTCTCTATATCATCTATCTATCTATCTATCTATCTATCTATCTATCTATCTATCTATCTAT
>NW_026593286.1:29123912-29150068 GCF_907164565.1 Psammomys obesus | reverse complement strand
TATCTATCTATCTATCTATCTATCTATCTATCTATCTATCTATCTATTATCTATCATATATTATCATCATCTATCACCTATTATCTATTTATAATCTCTCATCATCTAGATCTATCTATCTCCATCCATCTATCTATAATATACCTATCATCTTCTATCATCTGTTTATTATCTGTCACCTATATATCATCTCTAGGCCTTTTATTATCTGCCAATCTATTTCTAAGTTATAACATGGACTTTCTAGAATTGGAGCTGAATTCCGAATGGTAATTGCTTCTCAAAGAAATTCAGCTCTAACTCCTAAGTGAGTTGAGAGATGTTTTTTAATTAGTAAAGTCCTCCGAGGAAGTTGCAAAGAAGGGGTTTTAGCGCAATATGCTGAATGGGTTCCTAAAAGACTTATTTATCCCCTCCTTAAAGTCCCATGTTCTGCCTGAGGCTGTTTCTACCAGCATTAGCCCATACCATCTCTTCTCCCTAACTCCCTGTATCTGCCCGTTCACTGTGGTAGTCCAGCTCTTTACCCCCACTCTCCAAACCTCATCTTCCCCCCTCAGGTAACTTCCTGTGCTTAGTACGCTGGGTGGAGCCAGGAGCTGAGTAAAAGGATAAGGCATCCTGTTTGGAGGCAGAGGGAAGAGGCACTGCCTACACTTTAATATTTTCACCACGTCTCTCTTGCAGCATCTTCTTCAATACCAAGAACAGATTAAGGGAAAAGGTAGCATTGTCATTGCTCGATAGACCCAGACAACTGAGGTTTAGCTCGCAGTCTGACTCCAGGGCTCTGCTCTAAAAGCTACGCTACGGTATGTGTTAACGGTTTTTTCGACTTTGGCATGAGCTAGAAGTCATTGGGGGATATTTGTTAAACAGAGAATTCCAAGGTCCTACCCCTGGAGGTTCCAATTTAATTGTTTTTCTGGGGGCTCAGGAACCTTGCTTGTTTAACAGGTGCTCAGTGACTGTCACGCAGGTGATTCTAATGCAGGTCAGGCCCACAGCAAACTCTGAGAAGCACTGCTAATAAATCCTGCACCAGGAGGCTCGCGTGGCACTGAAGGCAGCTCAGGCGGCATGTGCTCATATGGCTTTACGTTTTTAAGGTACAATAAGACACTTTCTACCTATGTTTGGACCCGAGTGTGTGGATTTTTCTATACCCTTGTGGTCTTTACCAATTTTGCATTCGGGGCACTAATAAAAATAAAATGTTTATTATTTAAACTCTTCACAATAGGAGGAAAGAATTCAGTCTCTTTGCTATAATTCAGAAATAATATAAATATTGCCTTGGCGTTTTATGTATAGAAACTACTATGAGGAGCCCTTTGTGGTCTCTAACAATGATTTTATTTGAGAAGAGGGCTTCTTCACTAGTAAAAAGTTTTGAAGTAAAAATAGAAAGGACAATAAAATCTATTTAAATTACAACCTTCAGAGGTTAAGGACATTTAAAGACTTTGTTTTTCAGCCAATACACATATGTAGAAGCTTTATTCATATTTTGAAAGTCATGAGGGTCACCTACCCTCAAAATGGTAGAGCAGAGAGGACATCCAACGAGTTCTCAGACTTGACTCAGAAGACCTGGCGATGGCAAGGAGCAGAGATTGCTAGAATGCTGCCGATCTTTAGAATAGCACTCCTGGGGCTAAAGAGACGGCTTAGCAGTTACAGAGCAATTCCCAGCACCCTTATGGCAGCTCGCAACTGTAACTCCAGTTCCAGGGGATCCAACACCCTCACACCCACCCATACACATGTAGGCAAAACACCAATACACATAATAGAAAAAGGATACCCCTTGCTCCAAGAATTATCTTCTCTAGCCCTTTCCTGAGTTTTCAGTGGGATACAAGCCTCCTTCCCTCACCCCTGTGAACGGACCTGAGGGGCAGTTAGGGCTGCTAGGGTTTCTCCAGTCTTAAACCACAGAGTAACCAGAGCGATTGCTACATGTGGAAACTTCAGAGGCACGTGAGAATAAACACCAGGTTGCCGGTTAGTGGAGGGGAATTCTGGAAAACTTGCTAACCAGGAAGATGAAGTGATGAATCGTAGAATTTCTGAGGAAAACTGATCTGATCAGTGTTGAAGACGACATGCCGATCAATGATGGACAGCATATGTGAAGACAGTCCCATGTAATGATGATACCGAAACTGAGGACATTTCCATCTCCTATTGATGTCAGACCATGTGACTGTGGAGAAACAAGGATAGCCCCCACCACACTTCCGGTCATATAAAATGGAGCACAGACAGACATACAACACTGTGATGATGGCCCCAACAGCTCTGTTCGCTTCTGCATTTGCTGTTCTACGCCGTCAGTTGTTATTTTAGACCCTCGGTTTTAGGGTTGCTGCAAAACAGTACGTTGTGTTATGCTTCCCACTCACGCCTCATGGTTACTGCATCTCAAACTAAAAAAGAAAATTCATTGTGTGTGTTAATTGCATATGGTAGCAAGTTACGTAAGGATATTTTCATACAAGTGAATATTGCAGGGCATACAAAATCCCCATGTTCCCCTACCCTTCTCTTTCTCTCCTTCCTCCTCTGTCAGTCTCTTTTGTTCTCTAAGACAGTTTTATTTTTTATTTTTGTTTTCAATGCTGATATGTGTACATGGTTAAATGTATCTACATTAACATCTACAAACCACAAGTGAGAGAAAAACATGATATTAGTCTTTTTGGGACTGTCCTAATTTGCTTTCTATTGTTATCTCTGGCTGCAAATGAAATAACTTCATTCTTGCTTATGGCTGAAAAACAAACAAACAAACCTGTTGTGTCTGTGGACCACGATTTCTTTCCCACTCCTCTGCTGTTGGACACCTAGGTTGGTTCCACGACTTCCCCGTTTCACATCATACCTCAGTAAGCATGGATGTGCAAGTATCTCTGTGATGTGGTGACTCAGGGTCTTTGGGTAAACACCCAGGAAGAGTACAGCTAAGTCATGGGCTTGATTTAGCTTTCAGTTTTTCGAGGAACCCCATTCTGATTTCCACAGTGACTGGACTCGTTTACATGCCGGCCAGGAGAGCATCAGATTCCCCTTTAGTCTACAAAAGGACTAGGGGTGAGGGCTCTCTTGCTCCAGCTCTCGTTTGAATCAGTATGTCAAGCTGAATGGCTGACCTGCACCTCCTCGGTTTGTGTAAATCCACTAAATGCAGCTCACACGATGACAAAATTGCCTAGCAACAAATTTCTTAGAATATAGCCCTGTTCTTAAATAAGGCAGGCCTATATCTGTGAAGTCCCTAGAAAAGTGTTCCATGAACGATAGCTGTAATAAGATTAACTTATAAGTCAAATTAAAATTTACTCTTTCCTTTAAATGCCACATGAAGCCCAATTTTCACTCAACACACGTGCAGTCCCTTCTCTGGCTAAATCCTTGTGTCTCACAGTGAGTTATTTAGACAAGGCCCTGATCTGGGGAACACAACAGCATCAAACAGCAAAGACACAGGAATCTGCTATTTAGGCAGAAAAATCTATAGAAAATGAAAATTATTTCCTTAAATGAAATTGCTATTTTAATATTCTAAATTAATCAAATAATAATCACATATTTATGATACCCTCTTCGTTAAAACAAAAACAAAAACAACAACCAGAAACTCAAAGACAATATGGGGCTACTGGTAAAATTTCAAGGACTGTGTAACAAATGGAAGAATGCATGATGGCTGTCCCTTTCTCTTCCATCCAGACCCTGTCCCATAACCTGGGCTTTTCTACATGGGTTCTGGGGATGGGATTCAAGTCCTCATCCTTGCACACAAGCACCTGCTGTCTGAGCCATATTCTCACCCAACCCTTGTACCTGTTAAAAGCCTTCCACATCTCCATCCACACCAACGGGCCTGATCCCATTCTTCACCCCGTTCACACAGTGTGTAAATATTTTCTGACCTCGTAGGAGTTTAGCCGGTGAGGATTTATTGGATGTTTATGTAACATAGTGGTGAAGAGAAACCTGTGATGAATGTGATGTTTTGTTTGTTCAACTGCCAACACCCTCCCCTTAAAAAACAACAGAAGCAAAACACACCCAAAAATCAGAGCCTGGGGAGGACTAAGGCCTTGAAATAGACATTAGATTATTCATAGTTACGTCGAAGAAAACATTACTAAAATAATTACAAGTAAACTTTTAATTTTTTTCCCAGTCATTTACTCAGGGGAGCCATATTATGTGTACCCAAATACTACTCGGTAGAGTATTTGTGTGTGTGTGTGTGTGTGTGTGTGTGTGTGTGTGTGTGTGTGTATGTGTGTGTGAGAGAGAGGGAGAGAAAGAGAGAGAGAAAAAAGAGAGAGCGAGCTATCACTGATGGGAAAAAGTTTATTGATGGAAAATCTAGATGTATTTATTTCATCCTAACACCATGAAATAAAATACTCTTTTTATTGTTCAGTTTCTTAAGAAGATTTACAAATATTGAGTATCCAACCTTCTTAAAGGAGTTGAATTTTTTTTTCTGATTGTTCTTCATCACCCTTGCTATACAGCTAACACAGATCAAAAGGCAGGCAAAAGGAGGCCAGAAGAGAAAGTAGGGAAGTCTGGGAGGAAGAGATACTAGACCCAAAGACTGGGGTGGGAGCCAGTGGGACTCACAGTCTCCAGAGGCCATTTAACCCCTCAGAGATGTCGCTCATGGCAGTTCAGTATCCAAGTGAGTTCCCTAGTAATGGGAACAGAGACTATCTCCGACATGAACTCAGTGGTGGGCTCTTTGATCACCTCCACCTGAGGGGGAAGCAGCCTTACCAGTCCACAGAGGAAGACAATACAGCCAGTCCTGATGAGACCTGAGAGGCTAGGGTCAGATGGAAGTGGAGGAGGACCTCCCTTATCATTGGACTGGGGGAGGGGCATAGGAGAAGAAGAGGGAGGAAGGATGAGATTGGGAGGGGATTAGGGAGGGGGCTACAGCTGGGATACCAAGTGAGTAAACTATAATTAATAAAAATTAAATTAAAAAACAAAACAAAGAACTTAGCAAAGACCAACACCTGAAAGCCTCATAGCTCAGCAGCTAAGAGCACATACTATTCTGGCAGAGGACCTGGGTTCAGGTCCCAGCACCCAGGGCAGCTCACTGCTGCCTGTAACTTACCAGAGAACCTGACACCTCTGCCCTCCAGACACATACACATGATGGAGATGATGATGATGATGATGGTGGTGGAGATGATGACAAATCTTTAAAAAGATTTAGCTTAAAAGAAGCAGCAAGAGTAGTAAGGCAGTAGTTCTCTTTGGGAACTCTAGCTGGAACCACCACGTGACACATTAGTTCCGGCTTCCAGGGCAGAGTGAACGAGCAAACGGTTTCCACGACGGTGTTTCCCAGAGTTTGACATGCCCACACTTGGCGCTGCGTGCCAGGTGCATAAAAGCCAACATCGATTAGGTAAAATGAGTAATTTGAGCTTTCTGCAGGGCGTTCCGCTTAAATACTAGATTGGTTTGACTTTGCTGCTTAATGCTGCCTCTGGCCTCGTCAGCTCCCTCAGTGCCTGCTGTCTCCAGATCCACAGCCAGGAGGACTTTTTTATTTTTTATTTTTATTTTAATGGGCTCACTGGGTAGCCCTGGCTGTCCTTGAACTCACCGAGATCCATGCCTCTACATCCCTCTCCGCCCCTTCGCTGGCATTAAAGGCGTGATCCTCGGTGCTCCACCACACCAGGCCAGGACATGCTTTTAGTTCTTCAATTACCTGGTCACGGTTAATTGTTTTTTTCTATGAAGAAATCTCTCCTGACGTCTAAACAGGCCATCACCTTCTAAGTTGTGTCCACTATTTTCCCCCCTGAGGGAGGGTTCCCAGGCGGGTCTCACAGATGGAGAGTCGTCATCCTGGGTCCAGGCCATCCAGCCAAAGTGGTTCTGTGATTAGCTACAGTCACGTGACCGCCTGGATGTATCTTGTGGCTTTTAGAAAAGTGTCGCTGGCTTCAAAAGCTCTCACACACTCTGAGAACAAAACGAAGTGACAGAACACTGTCTTCACAGTCTTTGAATTCTTATTTATCACAAACCCCAACCCGCTCTCCAGTTCGGAACCCCTTCCCTGGGAAGCATCTCTTCAGTTCCTATGGGTTAGTACAGAGCCACCCCCCCACCCCCACCCCAGCAACCTCCCCACCAACCTCCCCACCCTGTAGTCTTCCTCTCACTGCTATTCAGAAAGTAGGGAGTATATGCTGGAGGACCTTCAGAGTTTGCAAGTTTTGGAAAGCTATAAAATAAAAATATGTTTTTGGCTGGAGCTCTGTCTCATTCGGATTAAGGTACCTACGCCATGAATCAAAAAAAAAAAAAAATCAAACTTAAAACTGCGGGGTTGGGTTCAATTTAGTCAAGTTACTCGTTTAAAAACTCCAGTTGAAGTCAATGTTGCTTTTCCTGAAAGCAATATTTTTTTTTCGTTTGTAAAGAATGAGAAGGCAACGACGCCCCTCTTGTTTTCCTTTGAAGTTCCGAGGGGTCTCCTTGCTGCCTAGGAATCCTGAGAAAGCCCAATCCCCGGTCCCCGCGAGGGTTTTGGGGGCGGGCGGGGGCGCCCCTGGAGAATTACCCTCGCCTTCCTCCAGGTGTCAGTACAGGCCTGCGCATCTTTTCGGCCTCCCCGCCCCCTCCTTGTCCATTGATAAAGTGGAGGGTGATTTGTGATCCGCCTCGCTGTGATTGCGGAGGGAAACAGCCATCTTGGCTTGTCTCGGTGGTAGATTTGTTTTTCTAATTTCTTTATACTTGAAGGTTTACCAGCTGCTTTATTGCCAGAGCGAGGCTTCCTTGCAGCCTCTTTTCTTTTTCCTCCCCCACCCCCGCCCCTGCTCTGCACCCCTCCTTTTTGTTCCTAGAGACAATCAGTGTCTCTGGTCCCAGCTGCCACTGCTGATTTTTCATTACAGTTTAATTTAAAACTGGGATTGGAATGGAAATGTCTTTTTGCCATTTGGGGTTTGCGAGGCCTGTGGTTTTATTGCCAAAGGCACAAATGTTAGTTACTACTGTTTTTCCAGAGTTTGTTGGGGAGGGGCGGAGGTAGAGATGGGGGGGGGAGAAAGACAGCTGGACTCTGCAGAAGTGGGAGGGGACTTAGAGGGGAAATCCCTTTTGGATGGCAACGTTGTTCTGAGAACGGTTCTGTCGTATGTTTTCAAGAATCCCATTTGGTCCCGAGGAAAACTAGGGATGTATCTCCCTAAACGTCCTTCTGTGTAGGTTAAATATTTGTCAACCCAGCTAGTGAGGTAACTAGGTGGAAGGTGATCGCCAGGTGGGACTGGCGCTGCCGTGGGGAAGATGGTTTTGTGTTTAAGTAATAGCACATCTGTGGCTCCACTTGCCTGCAGCTGTCAAGGGGAGCACCCAACGAGGGGCTGCTCTGGGTACAGCCTCAGCGGGAAGAGACTGTTTATAATCTCCATCACATATCGTCTTTCACTAGCTTCTGCCTTCTTGCTCCTTTTCTGTTCTGGATTCGCAGTCTAAGAGTTTATTTATAAGCTTCCGCCAACCACGGAACCCAGTTCCAGCCGCAGGATGGTCCCCATAATTCCTCAGGAGGGTCTTAGTGATGGCTGAAGGCCGGGAGATGGCTCAGTCTATAAAATATTTGACAAAAGCGTGAGGACCTGAGTTGTGTCCTCAGTACCCAGAAAACAACAACAACAAAAAGTCCTGGCACCTGAGCATAGCGCAGTGCCTTTAACCCCTGCTCTGCGGGGGCAGAGACAGGAGGACCCCAACCGACCAGCCAGCCTAGCCTAATTGGCAAGCTCCAGGCCAATGAGAGCCTGTCTCACAAAACAAGATAGAAGGTTGTTGAGGACTGACACCTTAGGTTGACTTTTGGCCCCCAGGCACAGACACGTGTGCATGCGCGCGTGCACACACACACACACACACACGCACACACACACCATGGTTACTAGTTGAATGGGCTGATTTGATTAGATTCAAGTCCTAAAACTGATTATGTTTGTACTACTTGAGTGTAAAGTTAAGAGGGAAGGACATTTTTACTTGAAAGTACTCCTGCAGGAGGGGACAGGTGGGAAGAAACGGAAGCCTTTGCAAGCCCAAATTTAAATACTTAGTATTGACATTGAGAACAGTTGTTTCTCAGCTGTAGGGAATCTGCAGAAGCCAGAGTGTCTTATCTGACCTGCTAAAAGACAATTGCTGCTTCTAAACAGCAAGAACCCTGCTCTTCCTGGATACACTGGTTTGGGATGTCAAACTGAGTGTTCCATTATCTCCACCGATCCTGCTGAGTCTTCACACATTGAACATTTCAACTTCCCTCCAACTGGCCTTAGGCAGCTGGGAGACCAGTGAGCCTGCCTGGGGTAGACACATCTCCCTGTCACGGAGCAACCCCAAAACCCTGGGAACTTCACTGGGCCCTTCCGGTTTCTGTTGCCAGCCTGCATGTTTTGGGGGCTCTAGTTAAACGGGACATTTTGTCCCAAAGCATTCATGTTTCAGCCTGGTCCCTCTTCTCCATTGCTCCCAGCTGGCTCCTCTGTTACTGTTCTGGTGTTTTCCAGTTCCCTGCTAGAAGGAGGAGAGAAGCTTTTTTAGAGCAGTCTTCCACAGATGGATTTTCAAGACCCTTGTGGTCATCTTCAGAACCCTCAAGGACATTTAAGTGGTTGTAATTTCCTCACAGAAGCCATCCCACTAACAAAAGAATTGGAAGAGAGAGAGAGAGAGATTTCCATCTCTATAGGTCAGAGTTCATAACACACACTGAAGAAAGAAAACAATAACACAGAGAGACAAGCATCTTAACCCACCCCCAACCCCCAGCTGCCCTGCCTCTGCTACAGCAGCCACCAACAGGACAAATAACAACAAATCTTTCACATGTCCACAGCCATCATTTAGAGAGCTGTTCAGTGTGATTCTGAAATATGTGTGAAGAAACTCACTCACTCCCCGGAGGAGTAAATGGGCATTTGAAGAAAAGGCAAGACAACTTATGGGTGTACTTCCTGGGTGAAGAAAATTGCTCACCTCTCACCTTTGTCAGTCAAACCTCTTCTTTGGGATAAATTTGAATCCAAGCAGTAGACTCCAAGGGCTGATGGGTCTATGCGGTAATGAAGGAGGCTACATCTTTAAATACTTTCCCTAGGGGACCACGTGTTGTGGTCAGCTCCTGACAAAGCAAACATTGCAGTAAGAAATTTCCCAGTGTTTACCAGGGCAAATTCAGGGGAACCATGGACTGAGTATTAGCTGTCTGGTGTGACAGGAAAATGGGCGTTTGATCTTCCTCTGTACTACAAGAGCCTCTTCAGAAATCTCTTGGAAGTCCTCGTAAACTTGCATTAGTGGCCACATATGGGATCCATTAACTGCTCATTTCTGCTTGTCCTTAGCAAATTTTTGTCTGGTGACTACTCCTGAACTTTGGGGTGATTTTGTTTGGCTTTACACCACAGAGAATACTGTTGACTGGTTTGAGTTTTGAGAAAATATTTAGCAATAAGCGGGTTGTGGTTGGGATGAGACAAGCAACTGTGATTAAAAGTTGGTGGACCGTTTGCTCCTTCAGGAAGCAAGAGGACAATTTCCTTCTTTAGAATTCAGGGGACTCTGGAAACTGCCAGCCAGCCTTCTGGGAAGACTTTTTTCCTTCCTTGATGAAATTAATAAGTAGGAGCTTTCTGGCTATATCCACCTATATTTCATAGTAGATATTTGGGAGAACTGATTTGCCAGAATCTCTGATTTTTGTTTCCTTTAGGACAAAGCAGCAACATTCTCTTTGGAAAGACATGCTAATAACCCCAAGTTAAGAGGTGTTAAATAGCTACATTGTAGCAATATTTGGAACTAAAGTTATTCATGTATGACAGCAGCAAAAACAAAACAGGCTTGAAGGCTGTTAACTCAAAAGAGGAAGGCAGGCTGAGAGATTTAGATGAAAATTAGCATTTCTTTTTGTGCTTTAAAGTAATTAATAAACTAAACACAACAGCCAGCGCTTTCACCCCAGCCAGCACCAGGGGACTTCAAACGCTGCTTTTGAAGTGGCCCCCAGTGGGGAGGACCCCACAGTTTAGGCGACTGTATAGTGGTAATACACTGTCTGGAAAAAACAGATGCCACAAAATTGCACAGATTGTGTCTCTAAGCATCTGAAACCCTAAAACTTCAGGGGGCCAAAGAAGGTCACAGCCTTTTGATTGAGAGAGAAAGGGAGAGGGAGAGAGGTGGGGGGGGGGCAAGGTATTAAATTGAAACAGGCACTTCATTTCTTTCCTTCATTTCTCTCTTCACCTCAGGAGACCTAAGTTAAATTCCTCTTAGGTCACAGCCAGACGTGGGTTTGATGGTCTCAAGCCACCTTTTAACTGTACGTTCATCCCATAAATAGAAGATGAATAAAGATGTCAAACTCCATCCATATGACATACTGACACACATGGCTCTCTCTGTGTGAGAGAAAGCTCCGGTGAAGGTGGACCACAATGGGTTCTGCAGAGCAGGGAACTGCAGCACGCCACAGTCTATGCTCATAAACAGGAGTGGCTCGGATCATGAGCTGGCAGCCCGCAGAGGTTCAGCTGTTGGTGTCTGCAGGAGAGCAGCAACCGGGCGGGTGCAGCCCAGGGTGGACCTCCTTTCCTGCAGCCACCATTGTCAGCTTTCACATGAAAGCGGCTGTTTTCCAGGACAAAGACAGACCCGTGCTTAAAGGAAGGTGTCAGAAATCGAGATTCAGTTCTCATACTAAAC
The DNA here is from genome assembly GCF_907164565.1 of Psammomys obesus. Lineage (NCBI taxonomy): Eukaryota > Metazoa > Chordata > Mammalia > Rodentia > Muridae > Psammomys > Psammomys obesus. The sequence continues at coordinate 29,139,271 of NW_026593286.1, read as the reverse complement.
AAAAACTGTGAGTACTGATTTGGGGATTATGCTATTAAAACAGATTCATTTATCTTTGTCCTAACTAGGCAAAGAACCAAATATAACAACTGGAAAGCAAAGAACACTCTGCCAAATATTGATATTTCCTTCCCTCGAATACTCGTGGCTATTTTTAGTTTGTTAATGTAAAATGCCAGCGAGATGAAAAGTGAAGTGATCCGTTTCTAGAAGAAAAACCAGTCGAATCTTCATTAATAATTCCCGGAGAACACTCCATGGGCCTTTATCTGACAGCCTGACAAGCTGAACTAAACAACAGAGACTGCAGGAATGTAAAAGACATAATCTTAACACTGAGCCTTCTGAAGATTTGGCTGTCATTTTACATTAAAGGCAAGGAATAAAAACCTCCACTGAAACACAAAAGGCTTGCAGCATGATGAGAGCAATAAAACCGAGTGGGGAAGAAAAGGTTGACATCAGAGTCGGCAAATGGTACTGTCGAGGAGTACTGAACAGCTAAGCCTTCTTCTCATGACTAGCTTGGGATTGTCGAGATGGAAAAATATTGTGAAGGTTATGACGGGATCCAATGGAATGATTCCTATGTCGACTGACAAATCTTCACTACCAGGAAAGACTTGCCATGGCAGAAATGTTGGATTAACCAGTGTAAAAAAAAAAAAAAAAAAATGAATTCAAAGATCTAGGCCCTGCTTCTGTTTCTATAGCAATTTTCCCTTCTCAGTCTTTTCATATTATAGTGCCTCAGTCTATTTTCTTGGCAAAGCCAGGAAGCAGTCAGAATAAATATGATCACACTCTTTTACAGATGAGGAAGAAGCCACCGTTCAGAAATTTTGAGGGATTCTTTCATGGTTAACAAGTTGGTAAATATCTGATTGGAGACTAGGTCCACGCTCTCTTCCTCTGTAGCTGTGATCTCGGTAGATTTCAAAATAAAAAACAGTGCAAGCAGCAGAATTTGAACAGCCCAATGCCCGTCTGAAGCTACAGCATTGATTGGCAGCAAAGAGGTGACATTAATAAGAATGGAACAACAGGTTGCTATTCTTCAGAATGTCTTCTTGACTGTTGGCTTTTAGAAAAATCCAGGAGAGAAGTGATCTGTTACTGCTCTGTGATTGCTTTTCCCTAGATCTTCTTATAATTGATACTCATGTAGTCATAAGGCCTTCCACACACATTCTCCTTAATGCCAACCTGTTTTCTAAGCCCTTTATATTGATTAATTCATCATTTAGCTCCACGAAGAAAGTTTTAGTGTTTCACCATTTTATCGGTAAGGAACCCCGTGACTTTATCTCAACTCGGAACAAAACCAAGGCCTACAGATATCTACTGGGGCCAGCCGTTGGAGAAGACCCCTTGACATCTCAGTCCACATATGGTGGAGAGAGGGGAGGGGTGGTGGTGTTGTGTGTGTGTGTGGTGAGGGGAAGGTGGGCCTCACAAGGCATTTCTCTCTCCCGCCTCGTCCTCTCCCACTTTATCAATATTTCCTGAGCACACCCTGTCATGTCCCCCCTTTGTTAATAAGTCTCCGGTGCTCCCAGAGCAAAGGTTGGCCTGCAGCTTTCTCCCCTTCCTGCTGCATGTCAGGAGAGGAAATCGCAGCCTTCAGAGGGACCTGACAGAGGGGAACTGGATAGCACCAGGGGGTCAAGGGTAAGAATGCAGGGAGCAGTGAAAAAGCCCAGATAGTGTCCAGGCAGGAAAGGCTCCTCTGCACGTGGTTCTCCTGTTTGCGGTTTTAGGTTCCTGAAGGAAAGAAAAACTACAGCAGATTTTGCTATGATTGTGGTGTGCACACAGCCATCGAAACTGCTAGGGTCTGACCCAGAGAGCTTCCGGGGATGCCCCGTCTTCAGCTATGCCAGTCTCCTGTCTACAAACAGACCAAGACATGTAACAAACCCGATTCGTGTTGGTTAAATGACAGTTTCGTGGATGACTCGTTACCAGCTTCCATTTCCTCTAACAACCTAGAGGGCAAATGTGCCAGTGTGTTGTAGAGATGGCATACAGGGATAATGTTTCCCGAGAAGGGCACCTTAGGAAATCTCCTTGGCAGATTCCCCTCAGTGTGTCTCGTTGGAGCGTGTGTCACCATGCTTGACCCTGCTGAGGACTGGGGTATGAGGCACCTATTTCTTCTCCATCTGCCATAGCTACTTTTGCTTTGACCCGCAGTGGGGACGTAGCCTCTCCTCCAACCCACCAAAGATCACCGAGTCCTGGCAACAGCCTCTCCTCGGCTAGCTTCGCTCAGGGTTCATTCTGGTCTCCTGAGTTATGGAAGGACATCTAGACACACAGGCAACTAAATGACGGAGCGGGAGGTCACAGGTTAAAAAGATGGGCATCGATTGTTTTGCTGCTGATGTTTCTAATTCCCATTAACTTCCACTGAGAGTTATGTGTGTGGCTGATGAGGGGGAGGCACACTTCTTAGCTGCGTCTCTCCTACTGGCAGTGAGCTCCATGTTCTCAGAGCGTGCGGTGATAAAGATCACAGCTTTTTACACCAAGAATGGGGGTTAGCGATTCTTGAGGCGACTCTCCTACTTTACAGAAGAGAAACCAGGTCCTGCGAGGCTAATCCCTTATTCCAGGAAGACGACAGTGACAAAGAGGGTGTAACGGAAAGTTTCTTGCCCTAACTGCCCCTCCTAATACCCCAGGAGCCAGCATGTGTGCCAAGTCCTTGCTGCCTTGGACGTGTGTGGAATTGGAGGCACGTTTAGTGGCCAGAAGCTACGGGCAGGCTATCTTTTAAAGATGCAAATTGCTATCTCCTAAATAAAATGAGTGTGTGTTTTCGGAAGTTAGTTCAGCTGGAGCTAAGAGGCAATAGTGTTAATTAGTCTAAGGGCATAGGTCCAATTTCCACAAGGGCCAATTAGCTTTGCACAATGGGAAAAGAGGCTGTTGCCTAGACTTGGACCATACCCTGAACTCTGTCAGCCCTGCCCCTGAGGACACCAGGTGAAAGAGAGATGACAGAGCACTAGCCCCTTCCCTTGCTGGAAAAACAGCTCCAGGGGCATTTCTCAGCAGAATCAGCTCAGGGTGTTCAGGTGTCCAGAGCAGATGTTCTGGGAAAAGTTTGAGTTGGCCTGAAAGATAGGGAGAGCTCTATGATAGCACACTTAATGCCCGTTTTCTTCACTTCGACAGAGATGTTTACTCCTGGGCTCCAAATTAGGACTGAAGACACAGAGAGGTACAATTATCCCGTTGTCCAAGTCAGGCATTAAGAGAGCACACTGTTTTAAGACCTGCATCTAGGGCTTCGGAATGTTGTGCTCAACTAGACGGAACAGTTTCCTAAAAGCAGGCAAGTCTGGCTTTTACTGACCTGGAGGAAATGAAAGTGCTCCGAGAGGCAGCCATATGCTGCCCACTGTCCAGTTACAAAACCGGCCTTTTGTCCTAGGAAAAAGAGGGAAAGTAACCATGCTACTGCAGCTCTCGTTAACAACTTATAAACAGACACTCATGAGAGGTCTTCAGCAGCCCTGGCCTCGAAGGGCCACATCCCTGTTTCACTAGTCAAAACTCATTGATGGGAAAAAGGAAAGTGTGGCCACAGACGAGAAAGGACCACGAGGCTACACAGGCTGGAGGATGGCACATGGTGCTCCCTCACCTTTATCACCCTTTCTCATCAGCAACTGAGTGTCAGGGCACAGCCACTGGGCATCAGTGACCTGCTTGTGGTGATAAGCCTTCATAGAAGCAGCTAAGAAGTTTTCAGCATCAGGCATAAAGCAGCCGAAAGGGGCACCGAACAGCAATAGGCAGGAGGCAGAGCAAGAGTCCCCACTGGTCACTTTAGCCTCCCAGAGGTTGGGTAGCCGAAGCTCTTCTCAGAACCTCCGCATCTCCCAACAATGGAGAAGCATCGGAAAAGACCCTGCCGTACTCAAGCAAAAACAAAAGCGAAACTGGGCCTGTCTGCATCCCTGGCTGGTCTGTAACTTGCTGTGTAGATCAGGCTGGTCTTGATTTCAGAGATCTGCCTCCTCTACCTCCCAAGTGCTGGCATTAAAGGCATATGCCACTATACCCAACTATGTTGCCTTTTTAGTGACTGGACTGAATTAACCACTGTTCAGAATATTTTAATAGCTTACTTACTACTTTATTCAACCAGCATTTATTTTGAATTCTACTTAAGGAGTTTATGGATGCAATGCAGTTAGGACAAAGTTTTCTTTCCTTTTAATCTTCTCTTTTCTTTCTTTTTTTTTTTTAAACTTGTGGCTAATATATTTTATTGACTGTTTCTTCTTCCTCTCCCCTTCTTTCTCCTCCTCCTTGTTCTCCAGCATATTTGTGATAGGCCAGAAAGCAACAAGACAAGCAGGAAGAGCTTCCAACACACCCAGCAAGGCCATTGCGCCCAGCACCGCACATCTATCTGAGCGGAAATGTCCACAGTAGACTAGCAGTTTTCTCCCATTGGGAACGTGCTGCCGGCAAGGGGATGAAAACTATAGCTAAGAATGTATGGGCACTCAGGCTGTTGCGTGGCCCAGGCTAAGGTGGTCACAGAAAGGTGGATGCTATCGGAAGAGTCTCAGACACTGCCGAGGGTATTCCTTACCCCCAGCTTTCCAGTCTCTCTTCCCCAACTCAGTGTGAACACGGTGCACGCCTCAGGGAAAAAGGCCATTCCAATGTTTGCCAGTTCTAATTCAATAGAGTTACTCCTTAAAATAGGAGACATCTGCTTCCGTTACAGCTCTGAACCCCTGGTTCTGGCTTTGTCCTCTAGAGCCAAAAGCACAAATTCAGACCTTATAGCCCTATTATGTATTAACATCTAGGCATCTTTAGCTGATGAATTTATTCATTAATCCGTTTCATTTCATCCCATTTCATTCACATGTTATGCGGTGTTACGTTTAATGTTGAATACATACACATATTCATAGAAAGGGTCTTCAGGACTTGAGTGTCAATGTCTCTTTTCCAATCTGAAATCCCTCAGCTCCTCCCACCTGACAGAAAATATAGACGGCTTTGCCGCTTGGCTCTCTTTCTCCAGACTCTGCAGTGAATCACTGTTAGTAATGGTAAGTATTGAGGCTCTGATAGGTGTCAGCCCTGGGTTAGAACCTATAGCTGGTATTCTGAATTATCCATAACCGGTAAGATAGACACTACCAGTCCTGTGTTAGCTGGGAGGACCCGTGGCATGGAGGTGCAAAGCCACTTCTTTTGTTTTGAGTAGCTGATAGACAGGGAGTGAAAATTCAAAGTCTCAGCGGGATCCTTCTGAGAGGCAGCTCCTGGGTGTGAAGACAGTGCCCTGGGTCTGCTTTCTTCTTCACAGTGGAGAAGACTAGCCTCCACATGACAATGGTGGATTTTAGTGGGCACCATTCCTTTGGATATTCCACTACGTCATGCCCAGCACAGTTAAGCCATTGTTAGCTCATAGGAGCTGCTTTCCGTCATGAAGTTTTCTTCCGAAAGGATTTTAAAAATCATTCACTTTTGAAGAAAAATTCATGAGCAACTTATTTAATTTATGATAGGCAATGATTGCCTTGGCGCCAGCATCACGCATAGTCAGGAATTCTTGTAAAATGTGAATATCTAGCATACAAATTATTTTCAAATGTAATGAAATTTTATGAACGCGGAGCGCCACAAATCATGCAGTTGACATCTTGTTACATTTTGTAGATGTTTAATTAAACATTTATTAATTTCGGTTTATCAGTTTTATATTTTGTAAATAGTAAATCTCTTGAAGCCCTAAAACATTTTTATTGGCGTTTGGAAGGAACACAGGCCATAAACGCTGCATTGTTAATGACTAAATAACTCTGGGTCTTTCATATCCTCTGCCTGTGACAGAAAAGCCATTATGGCTATGTATAGCTTAAAATGACAGTGGCTTTTTTAAAAAAGGTATCTTGTTGATTTTTCTTCTGCAGCCCCCTGTGGCTCTGGTTGCACCACCTGCCCATTTTCTACACATTGGAAACCAGATAAAAAAGGCTGAACAAAAGCAGGCCGTCCTTTCAGCGTCTCTTGCTTAGCCTGAGTACTGGTGACGCTGGTGGGCAGCCTCACTCTGCTGGAGTGCTTCTCCTTGCTTATAATTGAAGAAGATGGCTCCTTCTGAAGTGGGGTAAGGTCGTGTTAGCACTAGCCTCATGAGTGGCCAGTGGGAGAGGCCAGAAAGTTCACCCAGATAGTGTTGACATTTCTGTTTGGGTCTTGCCAATAGGAGAGCAGCCAGATGAGTTGCTATCCTTCTACCTTCTTAGTAATCCAGGCACAGGGCAGGCGTGGGAATATACATTGTGTTGATTTGTGTCTTTCTTTACCGGCTGTTCATCGTCAGTACCTTAATTCTTGGCTCTTACTTTTTCTGTTAGAGAACCCAGTTAAGAGATAGCCAAGCAACAAGTTGCCATTTGTGGATTTTATGGAGTGCCCCCCCCTTTTTTGTGGCTCTTTTTGAAAGTGCTTTAAACTATGCTTCGGCTACCTTTGCTGCTACCAACTTTTACATTTGCTTTCCCAACGGGTTTCATCCCTGGTTCATCCTTACCTTCACTGTTTAGAAGACAGATCTAGAAAATACTGAGTCTTCTATTGACTAAATGTCAAAGGCTGCTAAGCTAGATTCTCTCTCTTCTCTATATACAATTAGACTTTTGAGGCCAACTGAAAGATCATTTTATTTCTCCCTGTTAAATCGGATCATATTAGTAAGATCATTATTGTTCTTGCCTGCCAAAAACATTTAGATTTTCTGACAGGGTAATTTTCTATATCCCTCATATCTTTCATCCAATTAGATTAGCTTTTTAGTTTTGTGTTTGTTTGTTTGTTTTAATTTACAGGTGTTTATATAGGCCATGGTGAATGAAAGAACCAAAGGCAGTGCGTGAATGCCTTTCCAGCTCTAATTGTTGCCCATTAGTCATATTTGTTTGTTTTCTTCCTGATTCCCTTGCTCGTTGTCTTTAGGTTGGAAAACTACATTCTGTTGTGTGTATGACCCTTCAGTGAGTACTTGGCGGGGCAAATGACAGTGCTGAGTGCTAAATCTCCCTTCTTGGGACACATGAACAATTGCAGAAGTTCCACTGACGAGTCATCCTCTTCTTGAAGAGAAAGTAAGCCTGTGCATGAGAAACCTGCTTGTGGGGACAACCATCAGATTCCAGAGCAGGGAGATGCTCGCTTGCTTCTCCCCCATAAGACTGCCGGCTTTACAGAGAGAAGATGCCCCGAGAAACTAGACAAACTAGTGGAAGAATCACTTTCTCTCCCTGAAAATTGCGTTTATAAAGAAGGTGTGAATTCAGAAACGAAAATAGCCTCCTTCTTAAGCACCTACTGGTGTCGATGAAAATTCTTTGCCAATTCACAAAGTCCTATCGTGGTTGCAAATTACTCTATCACAATAATTGTTTCCTGCTAGCTTTTAAGGCAAGAGTGAGAGGTTTACTGATGGCAAGAAGAGCATCTGGCATTTCTGGTTTAGTAAATGTCAAGCACAGATTTCTTAGAAGGAAAAAGGAGGAAAAAAATCAATGGGAAAAGAAAACTAGAAGAGGGCAAACGCACGGAGAAACAATGCGGCCCGTGTGTTCTCAGAAGCGCACGGGAGCTCCCTCAGAGCGGCGCTTTGACAAGCAAGTGTTCATTGTGGTACAAGACAAACACCGCTTGCAAGAAATCGGTGCAACTGCCAGGGGGAGAAGTGAAACAGGCACAACAGAAACCTCGGAACATAATAAAAGCCGCAGAGTCAATCGCCTGGCTAATTTAGTAGCTACTTTGGTGCAATTCACAGAGAGCAACAAGAGCCAGAAGAGACTTTGATACAGGAGCGAGTCACAGGCTATCTTTGTGAAAGAGCCAGCTTGTCCCTATCAGGTGAATCGATCCCTAAGAAAGCCATTGATTATGTTCCTGGAACTGTGAGGGAACAGGTTCATTGGATTCTGTTATTTAAAGAGCTCAGGACTCTCGGACTTGTCTCCCTCCTCTTATTTTGGTGTTTTCACACTTCTAAAATGTTGCTAACCAAGTCTAATCCTTGCTACAAAAAGACATCCATAACTTCATAAGCACACACACTTAACACACATGTACATGACGAGATTATTTAGGTAATGCTCCGTGCATTGAAAGCATGTGCCCCCTGGACTGTTGTCTGGTCTGAAGCAGAATTGTGCTGGAGAGACTCGATCGGACTTGGGCAGGTGGAAAGGTCACACATCTGGTCTCAGCAGCTGCCTGGCAGCTTCCTGGCAGTGGCCTCATGGGTGGCAACTCAGCCACAGATTCCACCATAGGGAACTGGAGGGAAGGAAAACAGGAAAAATTACACTGTTTGCAACTCAAATAAATCCCTGAGGATTTATGACTTCATCTTTGTGCAGTATCACTGAAAGGCACACAATCCAGTTAACTGAAAGTAATTTAAAAAGCAATTTTAATCTTGACTTGCTCTCTCAAGGAACATTAAAGGGGATCCAATTCATAATCTACAGCCATACATGGGGGAAAATCTCCTTTCTTCTCCTTTTCAATTCTTTTATACACACAGTATCCCACACCCATGGCCTTGGGGGCTTCTCTCTCCCTAACCCCACCCCCAATCAGCCAGCCCCCCCACCTCTCAAGAGCAACACCTGCACAACCTCTGTCTTCCTTCCCTGGGGCCACCTAGACACATCTGTGTGTGACAGTCGGAGGATGTTGGAGACTCCACAGCCCCCCACTGGAGGAAGCTCAGAGATCCCACTAGTGAAGAGTTCATGGACTCCTCCACTTCTTGAGTTCTTTTGTGACATTTCCAGATACAGTGTAGGGCATCTACTTAAACCTGGCTTTCAGATAAATGATGAATAATCTTTCAGCACAAATATCTCTGATATATTATTGCACATGTATGTACTTTTTGTTTGAGACAGGGTCTTGCTATGTAGCCCAGGCCAACCTCCTGCCTCAGATTCCTGAATCGTGTGTGTGTGTGTGTGTGTGTGTGTGTGTGTATGTATTTAAATCTTGCAACCACATAATATTAGACGATTTGATTCACTAAACGTTTTGTATACTTATCAGAAATAAGAGAATAAATAGCTTAGATGCTTTGGGTACTATCTGGAAGAAAAGTAAATTTCTAATAAATGAGGAGAAAGCTATTTTGTTGTGTTATAGCATATCTGAGTCACTGTGCTCAGTTTTGCCCATAAGAAAATGTTTCACAAAATTATTTTATATGCATGAATCATAAATTAAATTACCTTTTACATATCTTCCATCCAAAAATTTAGGATTTTCTTAGCATATGTCACAGTGGCATAAAATAGATCTTTTAAATGCAGCTAAAATATCCCCATGCTCTCTAAAATACAATGTTTTCTCTCTCTCTTTCTCTCTTTCTCTCCTCACACAACACACACAACACACACACACACACACACACACACACACACACACACACACGTATATATGTATATATTGCCTAAGCTTGGTTGATTTCAAAGCCAGGTATGAGGAGCTGGTACATCAGTTCTTTAGATACTTGATGTAGAATTGCATTGGAAGAACAGGCCTGATTCCAATTCAGTGGTAATCAAGAAAGCATGGGAAAGAGACAAACGGCTGAATCTGTTTGGGGTGTCGTGTGAGCTGTGATACTTGAGCTCTGCCTATGAGTGTAGGGATGGCAGGGTTGGGCTTGGTTTCCACCAGGCTAAGGCAACATGCAGGCTGGGTGGCCGAGGCTTGGGCCTGAGGGTTGGTTGGGGATAATGCGGGCAGGCAAGGTTGCAGGGATTCACCAGGTTAGGCTGTTACACAGGTGTGTGATCATGTCTAGGCCTATAGGTTGGATGTGGTGCGGGCTGGCTAGGGTCTGGGAACTCACCAGACTGGACCAGAACATAGGATGTGCAACCAGGACCACGCCTGGAGGTTGCAAATGGTGAATGTGTGGTAAGGTCCTTGGAACACACCAGACGGGGTGGCGCACAGCATGTGTGACCTAGGCTAGATCTGGATGTTGGGGAGAATACAGGCAGGGAAGGATCCAGGAAACTCAGCAGACTGGACTGGAGCACCGGGTGTACAAGCTCGGCTTGGACTGGAGTTTGAATGTGGTGCAAGGTGGTTAGGATTAGGTGAGCTCCCCAGGGTGGGCCCCTGCAGACTCCATAGGGACGGTATTAGGTGCCTGCTCGGTTTCTTGAGATTGTGAATTTTGCCTTAGTATAAATGCATCCATACATAGGCATGCAAATGAAGGGCCTCCTTTAAAAGGGTCACCTTGGAAGAGGTATTTATTTGGAAGCTGCTGCTCCAGGCACGCTGGAGTCCTCAGGAGTCACTTTCAGCGCCCGTTTTGGAGCCTCTGAAGGAATCGCTCCTGTTTTATGGTCTCCTTTGTTTTGTCCTTAGACTCTGTCACTCGGCTGGGTCCACTGCTTTGCCCACCCCGTGTGGTGCTAAACGACTCTTGGTCGGCTCCAAAGGTCATCTCTGTTCTCCAGGGAGGAAGATTCACAACCCCCGGGAATACAGTGACATCTCAATTAACAAATCCCTGGGAGCAAAGCTCTCTTATAATAAAGTGCTCATATTAAAAGTGAGATTAACTCCTTATAAATCATAGAAAGCTGAATGGCTGGAGTGCACTAACGGAATGAAGATGCCTCTTCAAATGCTTCTGTTTGTTCTTGTCCTGTTCGAAGCAAAGGCTTGGTCCTACACCAAACGGCAAATCACCTTGTTCATCGCCCCCCCCCCCAGCCCCCAACCCTGGGCTCAAAGGAAATCTCCTCTGCACTCATTTCCACTTACGTCATTCAAGTTCTAGTAACCTTTGTACCCTGTAAAACCGTAAGTAGTTTGCTCCCTCTGATTCATGACCTGATTATATTTTCTAGGAACACATTTACTTATTCATTTATTCAGAAATATTTAGAGGAAGTCCCAGCCAATGATTTGCTCTAACCAGCACTTTGAGTTATGCTTGGTGTTAAAATATTTCTCCATAACATAGGAACGCTGAGAATTATTGTGTATACGCCATATTTGTATTTTAGCCAATGAGAAGGCATGAGAAATTACTCCCCCCCTGAGCGATCAGCCTGACTTGAGAGAGGTAGAGAGACGATTGAAGTATCATCTCTTACGCTTCTGTTTTCTAGAAAGAAAAAGGAGGGAGCCATGCCGAGTTTGCTGGAAGCCTAGTTTCTCACAGCAACCGGGAGTTGCCTGAAGGAGCCTTTCCAATCATGGTCTCGGCAGACTCCAGCTTCTATTCTGTAGTGCTGAGGAGAGGGGACACCCCAGTGTGGCAGAGAGGGAAATGGAAAGAACACGTGACTGTTCTTTCCATTTCTGTGACTGTGCCTTTCACCGCTAGAGTGGACACAGTAATGTCTGGTTCCTCAAGCCCGGTCAAGTTGTCTAATAGAACGCTGACGCTGCTACAACCAATCCCACAATCCTTTAGCCTCAGCACAACATACTTAGGTTTATAACTTTTCATACCCCTTAACCAAGTTGTTGGCAATTATAAAGATTCTGCTCACAGCTGCCTGCGTTTCCTCCACTCCTACCTAGTACGTTTCTGAGAACAGCTGGCATTTAGAGACTCTAGAAAGTGTCATGTGGGGGTTAAGCCGATGATTAAACACAGTTTATTTTTCTATATTTAGGGAGAAGTGTCCCTGCCTCTTCATAACTCTCTTTAGGTGTACAAGCAAGGATAAGCAAATAATGACACACCGCAGTGCTCAGGGTAACAATGGCAGACAGCTCGGCTGTTGGCCGTGTGGTGGCGGGTTCTTAGCCATCCTTTGTGTGTGCAGATGAAGGGGTGGGCTTCTTACAGTGAATTTCTTTCAGACCTAAGTCCTTCCTACACGTCGCAACTACTCTCTGATGTACGCTCACATTTAGGGGTGATGACGGTGACTTCAAAATTAGGATTTTAGAGATGGTACAAAACTGACTTTGGACTCCTAAGATTACCCCTGTCGTTTTAATGAGATATATATCTATATTAATAATTGTTCATAACGAAAATTCATTGAGTATCAAAAAAAATAGTCCATGTTGAAAGTAGAAGACTGCATAAATGGTCACAAACGACTTTTCTGATGAAGAGAAATGAGAAAGCAAACACCTACAAGCAGAACAAATGATATCTTTCTTTTTTTCTTAATGACAAAGAATGATAAGGCTTGAACACTTTGGCTTATCCTTCAAAGTTCCTCACAGTTGTAATGTTCATTCAGTCTCAATTTGCATGTTAATTAATGCCTTTTGAGAACATCTAAGGGATGTGATCTCTCTGTCTTCCCCAAACTCTAGCTTTCTCTTTCTCTCTCCTCTCAATTTGTGACACTTGGGTGTGTGTGTGTGTGTGTGTGTGGCGGGGGTCTTGAACCTAAGGCCTTTACACATGCTAGGCAAGTTCTTTCTCACTGAGCTACCTCATCAACTTCCTTAAGGGTCTCACTGGGGTGTCTGATCTAGCTAGAACTCACTGCACAGCCTAGGCAAGACTTGACCTTGTAATCAGCTCAGCTCGGTTTCCCCAGTTGCCAGGAGTGTAGGTTTGTGCCAATTGTTCATTCTTGGTGTGTTTGAAATAGTTTTGGGTAGAAGCGGGTGAGGAAAACACGTTAAATCTTTTTTTCCTTCATTGAGAATCTCTTCTGTAGAATTTCTAAATTTTTGGCTTCAAAGAATTGGCACACCATGGCAAACTATTTCCTTTGTGATTTTTGTACTTAGTAAACAGGTTTCGTAGATTAACGACTGGTTAGAATTCTTTATAGGTCTCTAAAGAAAAGTAATGATCAAAAGAGATTTAGGGTTCCGACATGAAATTTTATACACTAATATGTTTGCTAAGGGGGGGCAGTGAAGTATAACTATAGTCAAGGGTAGAAGCAACTGGCCCGCGACGGCAGCACGATGAAAAGGATCACTGCTTGGAACCCGAACAACAGCAAAAGAATTTCTTAGAAGAGTCAAGGAAAAATGTGTAAAAAGCTGGGAAAAACAGGCTGCAGAGCTTATGTTTGGAGAGCTAATGGAGCACTTCAGATACAGGAAAAGAAAGGCTGACTGAAGAGAGAGAAAACTGTAAGAAAGAATGGAGTCACGATGTTGAAAGTAGGGCAGCCTGGCATGCTCTATCCAGCTGACTATGGTTATATATCCCAATAGGAAGGCACTCTTCCATGTTGGCTCCTAGCCTGTCTCCTAAGAATGTCCAGAACAGGTGTTGTGTAGCTGCCTGGGGGAGGCTAGAAGCAGAAAGGCTCTGCTTCTGGAGTCTTCTGGGAGGGCGTTAGAAATCTACTGCAGGTGGATTTGGGAAATGGTCGCAGCAAATGCTGTTTCCCACCTCTCTTGCTCATACCTTGTTTGTCTGGAAGGAAGGCAGGCATCCGGTCTCAGCTTCTGTACTCATTTACTATGTGACGGACCAACTTTCTTAAATCCTCTAGAGCCTTGGTCTCCTTGATAAAACTAGAAATATTTTCTAAACTATAACCACAGTGCTCACCTGCACCGGTAGGTATGTCCAGATGGCTGGTGGGTAGAGTGCATTTCCACTGACCTTTTCGTGCAGACACTTTAACCAGCCTTCATCCATTTACACACTGTGAATCTAGACACAACTTCCTGTTAGAAGTTTTTCTGTTGTAACATTTAAAAACTATTATTAAGCAGAGTCTCCAAAGTATTTTCCTGCTATAAATTTATACTGTTCCACATGAATCTTTCCCACAAAGAAATAGCTATCTATCTATCTATCTATCTATCTATCTATCTATCTATCTATCTATCTATCCATCTATCTATTTTCAGTGCTAAGGTATAAACTCAGATCTTGCACGTGCTATGCGAGCACTCTATTGAAGAGCTGTGGGCCAATTCATGAGACTTTTGTTCATGTTTTGAGACAAAAGTGTCATTATGTAGCTCAGGATGGCCTTCGCCTAGTGCTTTTCCTATCTCCAACTCCTGAATGACCCCCTCCACATTCAAATTTCTTGATACCACTATGTTGTTAAATGTCGCTACTGCTATTGCTGTCTTGTTTTTGGAGACAGAGTTTCGTGTCAGGCTGGCCTTGGATTCACCGTTTAGCCTGGGCTGTCCTTGAATTCTTGATCTTCCTGCCTCTGCCTCTCAAGGGCTATGATTACAGTTAGAAGCCACATTACCCACCCTTGAATGAGATTTGCATCAAGACTCTGGTACATGGTGAAGAATGAGGAACCATTTGCTGTCACAGAAATGATGTGCTACAACCAAACAACTTGGTGGCATACACCAAACCATGTTGCTGAAGCTGGCAAATGAGGCTTGGGCTACAGGGCGTTGGGTGGCACTCAGGTCTGAGACGGTTACCAGCTGAGGATGCAGCCATTTGAACTCAGCTGCAGATGTTCTGGCTGTTGGTTGGGCCAATCAGCTTTCCTCTAGGTCCCTCACATTCTTCCAGCCAGCTAGCCTGGTTATGTAATCACAGCGATGACAGAGGCTAGAGGGAGCAACAGTGTTCAAAAGCCTTGCCAAATCTCTGTCCATGTCAAGTTTGTTATTGTTCCACTGGACAAATTAAGCTGTAAGACCTTGCCCAGTGTCAGCGTGGGAAGGCACGCTTCCCAGGGATGTAGGTTCCAGAGAGGCCATTCACACATGGATTCTTACCATGAAGAAATCCTGAGTCTTATTTCTATAGAAGTGGCCCAGCAGACTGAGCTATGGAATTTGGTTTGGTCAGTGCTAAGCAAGCTGGGAATTCAACCAGTTAATTAATTCAGCCTGGTTTATTAATATTTAAAAAAGATGCCAGCAGGTTTCTAAGCAGGAGAATTGTGTGAGTATAAAGGATGACCTGAAACTATTCTTCTAAGCCTTTCAAGGTTTTTCACACTCCTGATATGAGGCCATAGCTTTCATGCATTTAATATTGCAGAATGAAAGTGTTCATGCAAAGCCTAGAGAGAGAGAGAGTGGGAATCATTTCACTTGTGCAACAGTGTAGAACCTTTTCTGAGTGTGGGTACCAGGTAAGAGCGTGTGAGGTAAATCGTGCATTCCTAAAACCCCTCATAGCATAAAACTGAAACACACAGGTTCCAAGTCCACTGAACTGAATCATCTCTTACTAGACTAAAGAGCTGGTAAACTGAGGCAATGGAGTACCTTGCCTATCTGAGCAGTAACTTTGGTTATGAGTACCTTTGCCATTCAGAGGATTGCCAAAGCACCCTGAAAGCAAATGTTTTCCTTCCTTCCTTCCTTCCTTCCTTCCTTCCTTCCTTCCTTCCTTC
>NW_026593286.1:29106850-29123902 GCF_907164565.1 Psammomys obesus | reverse complement strand
CTTCCTTCCTTCCTTCCTTCCTTCCTTCCTTCCTTCCTTCCTTCCTTTCTTCCTTCCTTCCTTCCTTGTCTTCTCTTTTCTTTCTTTCCTTTCCTCTCTCTCCCTCTCTTTCTTTCTTTCTTTCTTTCTTTCTTTCTTTCTTTCTTTCTTTCTCTCTCTCTCTCTCTCTCTCTCTCTCTCTCTCTCTTTTAAATAGCACTGGAGACCACATTTAGTGCCTTCTCCATTTTAGGCAGACACCTTTCCTCTGAACTGTGTCTTCATCTCAACAACAGAGCTGTTGATTAGGGTTAGGAAACACAATGGATATTTTAATTACCTGTGACTCCTTCTTCACCTGGAAGGTGAAAGCTAGGCCCTTGCCTCTCAGTGATGCCTTCCCGCTCCTGAAATGTGGCCCAGTCTACTTAGTGCTTTCAGTGGCTAACTGCACTATCTTCAGCAAGATTTAATAAGAAACAAAACAAACAAACAAACAAACAAACTGTTTACTTCAATTTAAGTACTTCACCTTGATAACTTCACCTGGTCAGTTTGGGCCCACTGTTCAAAAGCAGGTAAAAGGCAATATTGCAAAGACTGAAGACGAGAAGGTGTGTACATGCAGTACTGCATACACGGAAACAGTAATTTCTCTAGATAGGTGTCTGTCAAGATCTCTCCACAAGAAATGTCATTTGGGGTGTCACATTCAATTTCAGCGATGTCAGTTAGCAGTCTGTAAAACATTCCTGGGATTAACCCCTCTCAATAAGAAAAGCATGTCCCAGCCACTGTGACGAGTATGACCTTGTCACAGACATACACTCAACAACAGCATCCATTTCTGCTTCTATTTAGAGTCTCTGAGTGACAACTATGGTCAGATGAAGGTGGAAAGGGAACAAAAACACGAACACAGTGATTTCTAACACATTTTTTCCCCTTGTCTTGGGGCGAAAAATTACACCATTATGTCATTTTCGTGATGTGCTCCTCAACAGGAATGAAAACCTCATTTGTCATCTTTTGGTGTGATAGGAAATCGGAGTTTAGGGAATCCAGTGGGGCCGTCAGCGTTCTTCACTGTCAAGAAAAAGAGCTGAAGGAAAGCAGCAAGAGCGTGGGGGCCTGATGAGAGCTACTGAGCTATGACACCCACCCTGACTATGGCCGTGCATGGCGTGATTGGCCATTTCTCAGCCTCCCAATCCAATTTTCAGGAGCTGTTAATCAGGCTCTTGTGCAGGCAGGATATAAATATGCCACTTAAATCTGCAAATACAATAATGAAAACTGATATTTGTAATTGTATCTGTATGGTCTCACAGATGCAAAACGAAATGGATTTCCAACCTAATATGGCTTAATATGGCCTCCAACATGTGAGGCCCATTATGGTGGAAGAGTGACATTGCTTCTTATGCCCCGACATGATAAAAACATCTCTGTCATTGCACATGATTGAAGTATTTTTGTCCATGCCTATAATTGCCTTTCCTTAGTTCTTACCCAATCTCTCATGCTAGAAAAGTATAAACCCTGTTCCTTCCTTTTGCTGTACTCTGTATAGCTATTGTTTCATCCCAAAGAGAAAGTTCCAGGGTCTTTCAGCCACTCATTTGGTTCTGGGGTACTTCTGACCGCTCACTTTCACAGCCACAAGCCAAGTATCTTCACATAACCATCCTACACAAAGTTTCCTCTTAATGTAAAGGGCTCAAAGTCTCATTCTATCACTTAACTACCAACTGATGAGAACTTTGGCATTCCCCACCATTTATGATCCTAGCTCAATGACAGGCCCAAATCCAGAAACATTGGTCCAGCATTGAAAGTCATTGCAGCATGGTTAAATCTTTGCTATGGACTCGCTTGAATATGCAGATGGGAGAAAGCAGTCCTGAAGACCACTGCAACTCATTCCCCAGTTCATCTCTCTTTAGGCTGCTTTTTTCACGGGAATGAAAACTCCTTTGAACTCTTCCTCTATTCCAGTCCACATAGACTCTTTAGTCTCTTCTATTCTCCTATGGATTTAGTTGTGTATTTTTAGATTTACACATCTTTACATATCTCTCTCTTCACATTATGTAGTACAGAAGACCCTTGGCTGCCCAGGGAAGGAAAAGACCTTTTCCTTGGGTTGAGCAGAAAGAGAGGAGGAGAAACACAAAAATATGAACAGTTTTATCTTTTCTGTCATTTTACTTCCACCTCTTTCCTTCCTTCCTTCCTTCCTTCCTTCCTTCCTTCCTTCCTTCCTTCCTTCCTTCCTTCCTTCCTTCCTTCTCTTTCTTTCTTTCTTTCTTTCTTTCTTTCTTTCTTTCTTTCTTTCTTTCTTTCTCTCCTTTTTCTCCTTCTTCTCCTCCTTCTATTAAACAAAGTTTCATGCATCCCACGCTGGCCTTATACATAATATATAGCCAATGATGATCTTGAACTTCTTATTCTCTTGCCTCCACTTTTCTAGTTTGTCATGCCTGAGATTTATGCTGCACTAAGATCAAACCCAGGGCTTCATACGTGCTAGACAAGCACTCTACTGACTGAGCCTTAGCCCCACCCCTCATTAGTTCCTTTTCGTGAAACCTCTCTTACACTCCAGGGCCTCTGCTTCCTCATCTGGTGGAGTGGGGTTAATGGCATTACCTGATAGTGGGGACAGGAAAAACACCCTCCCCCAGAATGCATATCTGCATGGTTAAACTTCTCTTTGTTTCTTGTCCCCCAGTGGTGTATCAAAAATGCTCCTCTTTTATCTTCAGACTGCAAAGTGATTGACGGCAGCACTTGCTTAGGGCTGTTTCTGGTGTAGTCATTGTCTTTGACACACACTCTTGTCTCTGTTGCATGTCCTTACCATTTTGAAGGAAGGAGCAGTACTTCGCCCTTTTTTTTTTTTCTGCTATTTATGCTCTTTATTGTAGTGCCTATCAAAATTCCTGAAATATATTCAGGGCACAATAATTGTTGGAGCATGCCGTACCACTGGGTTATGATATGGAGTGAAAAAGCATTCCTGAAGACTATGACATTTCACTGCCCATTCATTTCTCTCCTCACCTCCGGTTAGCATTCCTGTCTGTAGGCTGCTTCCTAGACACGGTAGTCCCATGAGGATGTCTTT
The DNA here is from genome assembly GCF_907164565.1 of Psammomys obesus. Classification (NCBI taxonomy): domain Eukaryota; kingdom Metazoa; phylum Chordata; class Mammalia; order Rodentia; family Muridae; genus Psammomys; species Psammomys obesus. The sequence goes on along the minus strand of NW_026593286.1, from coordinate 29,120,793 downwards.
GGGCCGTGTTTAAACCTCTAGAAATGATAATGAGGGAATGGCTTGCAATGGTGGTGCATCCCATTGGTTGAGGTTGGGCAACATTCTTTTGGGAGCAAAGGCTTCATTTGAGTTTCTTTTCTAACAATAGATAATACTTATATTTCTAGGTGTGGGGTGTCATCATGAAACTTGTCAAAGATCTTCCTATAAAATATAAATGCTTCACACATTAATTTCCTTTGGAAGACGTTTCTGTCAGGTGTAATTATGTTTTGCTTCCTTTTTGATGAAGTTAAACTTTAACAATATTTTTGCCCCCACAGTTTTCCATCCTTCAGTTGAAACTCTACAGTTCCTGGTCATCAAAGGAGTCTGATTCCCGAGTCTTGTTTGAAAAGCCCAGGTGCTCTGAAGTTTGTGAAATGAGTCCTGTTGGTGCTCGAATCTATCACATGCTTGTTTTTCTCTCCATAAATAAGAAAACAGGCAGACTTCATTGCAACTTCAACATATTATATTCCATTCTGGGATCTTCATCCAGGCAACCTTACAACCAAGAGGTACTTTTCACTTTTCCCTGACCTCTTCACCCTCTCACTTTTCAAGAAGTTACTTCTCATGTTCTTATTGTTTTATTTTCAGACAGACAAACAAATAAACAAATGGTGTGAGTCCTTAAAACACAGCAGTGTTACATTTTGGGGATTCAGCTGGGACCAGGGGGAAATATTTCTATCCCCAGGGTTAATTTTTGCCTCTTTTGTTAGCTAGTACAGTTTTCCAGCAGACAGAAGGGGGCTTTGAGAGGGAAATGGGAGGCGACTGTGCCTCAGTTTTCCGAGCCCCTGAAAATGAGGGAGAAAAATAGAACCCCTGGAACATCTAAAGCCAGTTGGCAGATGTCTTCTAGAAATATAAGTGAGAATTTGTTCTCATGGCCCTCTGTTCCAGCTAACTTATTCACCCTGCACAGAAGAAAAAGTAATGTTCAGACATCTGATTTCCACAATAATATCTTTTTATCTAGAAAAGTGATCCCAAAAGGCAAACACTGCTTTTAATGGCATTTATGAATACGTTTTTTTCTGTTTTTTTAAGTGATGAGTGTTTCAGATATGAATGAGGGGACACAGAAGGAGAGGCCTCCCAGCACAGTATCTAGACTCAGGCATCAACTGCGCCATATCTCTCTCCGTGTACTGAGTGCTCGGATGTGAATGCTTGTCTCTACTTAGCATTAGCTTTAATTTGATTACAATTTCCCCCTAACACAAACAAACAAGGAAACTGCTTGAAATTACATTGCCACCCCTTCTTCCCTCCTTTTCTAACTTCACTGAAAGAAGTAACTCTGCAAACTGGATGCGAAGTGAGTTTTGAAGGCATGTTTTCAGATGACATGGTAATTTTAGAGTTTCTCACAGACAGACTTTTTGAATCGTATGAAACACTTAAAAAAAAAAAGCCAGAACAGACGGTAGCCAAGGGTAGAGAAAAACGGTTGAATAGTCTGCTGTGGTGTGGAGAGTAGTGGAAGCAGGAATAGAATGAGTGAGCCTATCACATCTAAGCCTTGTTCAAAAGAAAGAGGTCTCTGCTAGATGGGCAGGGTGCCAGGAATCAATAATAACGGAGCCCTGTATCCACAACAACCTACTCTAGAAATGCTGTTTCCAATTAGTCATGAGTGTTTATGCATCAAGATGTAGCACAATGCTTTTGGTAACTGAGTTGTACAGACAGCTGTAATTGGCCACGGAGAGGCATCAGAGCAAATGTTGTGACACCTAGTCTTGAAGCTGTTCACATACTGCATTTGCACTTCTCGGTCCCTTTGTCCGGGAGCAGGATGGATGGACGAACTGCCTTGGACTGCAGGCTCAGTTCTTTCTGTGCCTTAAGCATTGCATTAAGGCCATTTACAGATGTAGTTCCTCTTCCTGATAAATTGGAAGAAGAAAAGTGGAAGTAAGATTGAAAAACATCCCTTCAGGAAGGTTGGTGGGTATTTTCTTTAAGCCTGTACAGAGCCTTGAGAGGATGGCACACTTAAATGCATTCCCTCCCCCCCCCAGTTAACTCAGAAACAAAATAGAGGAGAGGAGTCATAATAGAAATCCCTATTCCTTCCAGGTTGCATCAGGAAGCTTGGTTAGACAACCCGAAAGCAGCCAGACGGGCTTGGAGTGCAGGAGACCCCAACAAGGGCCCTTGAAAGCTCTGTTTCTGTGCTTTCACTCAATTCCTTTTTTAAAGTCATTGATCTAGAGTAAGTTCCAAGCTGGATGAGAGGTTCTGTGAAAAGGGAGTCTCACTAGATGTTTTTCTGACCTTTAAAAAGAAAATAATCAGTACTGACAGACTTTCAAATAAAATTGTCTATATATATATAATTTTTCAGAAGCACGGATCTGCAAATGATGACTTAGAGCTCTCCTTCTTTATTCTCCAAAGTTTTCAGACACTGTGTGAGAACTTTGTGACAATTAAATCAATTTCCACTGGAGTCCCCAGAAGTCGGGCTTTTACGGCTTCCTTGAGGAGAGACTCCTTAGACTAATAAGGGATCAGAAACTCATTTGAGAGGGTCCTGCAAAAGAGAAAAATGGAATTTCAGCTCAATGAAGAATTTTGTAGCAGAATTACCACTTTGCACAGGCTGAAAAAAAAATCAAGCTTATAGAAAAGAGAATCTTGTTTATAATGGGAAGAGTGGAACAGCCAAAATTAGGCTTTGAAAATAGCTGTCTGATGGCACTATTTGACTCTTGAAAAAAGAACTGTCATTAAAAAGAAATTTACTCCATTCGTACTTTTCATTTCCAGAGGGGAAAAAAGAAGCACCAGTCCTGGTACATAATGCTCACAGCACACAAAGAGTTATAGATAAAATAACTTGAGCATTCCATTCACAATATGAAAGCGAATGCTAAAATATCTCCCCATCGCCTTTGTTAGTGTTTAATCCAATTAATTAAAGTGCAAAACTCTTTGGAGCCTCAGATCACCTTCATGCACCCCAACACTGACGCTTAGCTTGGTCAAGGACCCCAATCTCTGACTGAACCAAGTGGCTGTCTAATTTGCAGATCAAGGCCAATTCAGAGCCTTTCGAGAATGAAGGTTGTGCATCTGTGATGTGCTTAGCGTGTGGAGCCAAGATCACTGCAGGCTAAAGAGCCAAAGGATTAGCAGGTGAGGTGTGCCATGTGCCTTTGTACCTGGACAGCCTAGCCAAGGACAAGGAGAGGAAGAACCAGCGCCACCTGTTCATATCACCAGGCTGGCCACTTTCCCGTGAAGCATCAGGGGGCTGTGATGGGGAAGACACAGCAGAGAGATGGCTGAGAGCACGCAGCCATCCCCGGCCAGGTAAGTACGCACTGAGTCGAACTGAAAGCCCAGTGAGCGATGTTGGGCTGTAGAGTGTTTGGGGGATTTAGAAAGCCAAGGAAGGTTCTCAGGGTGAGGACTTAGGATGCTTTCCCTACCTGCCAAGCCAGCAAATTAGAGAGCAGTGACTGGGCCGGCACTGCTCTGAGTTCCTAACCCACCAGAGTGCTAAGCAGCCGAATCACTTGCAAAGCGTGTGTAGTTAAGGTGATGAACTCTGCATGTGTTGGGATGCCAGCTGCTTGACTACCCTCAGCTGGTTCTGCGAGCATGTGACCCGTACACAGGGCCAGGGCTTAAAATGCCCCCACCCTAGGTTTAACGCTTTGCTGGTGACATTTCAAAAGTCTTCGTCTTTTTGTAAAAGGCACCCACGTTTTTATTTTTGCATTGAGCCTGCTAATCACATAGCCAGTCCTGGATACAAGACCGCAGATCGGAGAAGCTCTTAGTTCATCTGCATCAGGGATTTAACAGTAACTCTTCACAATGATTTCAATAAAGCTGGAAGCTCGCCTTCAAATACCCAGAGGAGCCAGTGGAAGCTACTGTGGGGTGTTTTGAAACACAAGTCAGACCCCTTCCACAGAATGGGACAGAACAGATAAAGCTGATCCTTGTGATAACTGGGACTTATTGATGTGAAAGTCAAGCCAGGTGCCTTGCTAATTGATTGGACAAATGTTTTTATTTCCTTCCCTTTGGAGCTAGATGTTATTCTTACAGGAAGAAGCAAAGTGTGTCCTCAGGAAGTGTGCTCCTCAGCTTTTTGTTACTGTAACAAACACCTTAAACAATCTGTAAAGAGAAGACATTTATTTATTTGGGCTCTTGCCCTTCCAGGTTATAGGGCAAGATGGAGTGGTAGTGTTACTCTGGGACCTGCAGTGAAGCAGTGTGTGGTAGGATACAGGAGAGAATGAGGCAGAGGCCCCATGAGTCCCTTCAGTAGCACCCCACTCTTAAGTAAAAGAACTCCCTCTATCTCCTTATCTTCAAAGTTTCACCACCTCTCTCTCTGTCAGACCACTGAGGCAACAAGCCTTTTAATCTATGTGGCTTTGGCTTTAATCTATGTAAGCTATGGGTGTGATGGTTTGTAACTGTGATCCGAGAACCCAGAAGGCTTTGGAAGGGGGACGGGTGTGACACTGAGGCCAGCCTTGGCTATGCAGAGAATAGTGAGTTGTAGCCCAGCCTGGGCGACAAAGTACGGTCTTGTCTCAAGCAAGCAAGCAAACAAACTAGAGGGTAGTTGACTAGATGAACCAATAAGTGGCCAGCAGACCTGAAGTGTGTGGAAATACAGAAAGAGAAGCAAGAATCCATGTAGACTCGTAGGTCAAGATCTAGGGGACTTCTAAAGCAACGAAGGTGGCTAGCAATGGCATCACTCCTGTAAAGGTAATCTCATTTTACTGTTTGGCCACCCGTCCTGGAAACTGTGCTCCAAGCACCAAGACGCCATGAAAGCCTTGAGTGTGCTACCAGCAGCTCCAGGAAACAACAGTAAATTCCAAAGGAGACTTACACCAGACACAGTGAAAGCTCTGGGGGACCCCTTGCTGTTAACAGAGATTCCTGTGAGCTGTGGTGGTTAGAAAGAGAACAGCTCCATAGCTTCATAGGTTTAAAGGCTTTGTCTCAAGTTGGTGGAACTATTTGGGAAGGATTAGTAGGTATAGCCTTCTTGAAGGGGATTTGTCTTTGTGGGGAGGTTTCAAAAGACTTGTGCTGTTCCCAGCATGCTCTCTGTCTCCTGCTTGCTGAGGAAGCCGCTGTTGCTGCTACCATGCCTTTGCATGGACTCTAATCCTCTGGAATGATAAGCTCAACTCAGAGCATCCTTCGTAAGTTGCCATGGTCAGAGTGTTTTGTCACAGCACTATAAAAGTACTTAATTTAAGTCTTCTCCAAATGAGGAGGAGGAAACCTGTGGACCACCCAGGTGGTCTGATGTAGTCGGTTACGGTTCTCATTGTTGAGACCAAATATCTTGACAGGATGACGATTAAGGGAGAACAGCCTCACTGTGGCCCTGCAGGGTGACAAGACACAGTCCATTACTACGGAACAGGCCGGAAGAAGAAGCTTGACGGCTAGATAGTAACATCGCATTTAAAGTCAGAATGAAAAACAAAACAAAACAAAAAAAGCCAAAAACAGACAGAAAGTGGAGTTTTAGCCCTAAGCTCAGCCGCAGAGATTCACCCCTTCCAACTAGGTGTCAGCTCCTAAAGATCCCACAACTTTCTATAACAAGGCCACACAAGCCTGTAGGGAACGTTTCACATTCAAACCACAACTATATAGGTACATGTGCATACATACATATATATATATATATATATCACAACCAAATATATTTCAATATATAGTATACATTTATAAGATATACTTAAATTTTTCTAGTTTAATTTTATTACAATTATTTATAATTAAAATTTGTAATTTGCAGAAACCTTTACTGTGTCCGAAATACCAAATGCTACATGCTACAAGTTTATTAAATATAGTTGCATATCTACTATATATTAAATATACAATAGATACAATGGTTAAGGCTATCAGTCATCTATGTTGACATGGTTTGGTGACTTAGCAGAACGGGTCTTCGCGTGTTTTGTTACAGATAGCATTCGTAACTGTTACCGTACTGTGTGTGGATCTGGCCAGTGTTTTGTATGTGATGAGTAATCCTGCTTTCCAGTGGTTCTCAACCTTCTTCATGCTCTTCAGTACAGCGCCTCATTTTCCAGTGAGCCGCTCAAACATGAAATTATTTTCATTGTTCTTTCGTAACTCAAATTTTGCTACTGTTATGAACCATACTGCAAATTTCAGATATCCATCCCCTGGGAAAGGTTCATTCGACTTCCAAAGGGATCATGACCTATGCGTTGAGAACCACTGGCTTAGATAAACTCAAATCAAACTTTTGTCTTTCACTTGCCCATTTGTTGATGTTTGCAGTGAAGACAGCTGTTTGTTTGTTTGTTTGTTTATTTATTTTCATTTTTTTTTCTCTTGGCTCAGGATTCGCCCATCTCTGTGACTCTGAAGTCACTGCTTGTGTTGGGGTTCCCTTGCAGCCCGACTGACTTCTGGACAGATGTTGTCAATAAGGAGAACCCCAGATAGAGCTGGCGAGGACAGGAAGAGAAAGCTTGAGATTGTCTTCCTTGGTCAGTTCCGTCCTCCTCTCTCCTTATTTCTGTCATAGTGGGATCTCTCAGTGAACACGGACCATGACCACTCGGTCCTCCTACAAGGTCGCTCCTTTTGGTGGGCTCTGGTTTCTCACTTGCATCTCTGTTGACGTCACTCTCCCTGGTTGTCACCATCCAGGTTTCCTTCATTTTGCCTGCTAGGGTCATCATGGCCCTTTCTTAAAGTCTTTCCTTGTGAGTCCGCCCACCTGGGTCTTGGCTGATGTCCCAGGATGCCATATAGCTCCTCCCACCTTGGTGGCACTTTTGGTGCTCAGCTTGCAGATGTGTCATCAGGCCTGGCCCTTTACACATTTATTCCCGAGGCTGTCTTAGAGTCTCTTCCCACCTTCAAATCTTCTCCCTTACATCCTACCACAGTTGAAGCACTCTCTGTTCTTAGAGATGTTTTTGAGAAATGCACTGCTAGAGCCAGTTACCCCACACCAGGCTGGGGAAGGGTGTGAGAATGAGTCTATGTGATCCCAGGCCAGAGAAGAAGAGAAGAGAAGCACGATGCTATCACTCTGGCTTTTGCAAAGGCACGACCCTTGGAAATAGCCATCTATCTGAAATGACCTTTGTACCCTCCTCCAAGAGGGCATTTGAGGGTGGGAAAGGAAACAGGAGGGACCACATTTTGCCTCACCCCAGGCTCTCTGCCCAGACTTCGAGCTCCACCATTGCCTTTGTCATAGTTGACCTTTCTTCCTCCCTTTGCAGGGAATCTTCTTTGGCAGAGAAAACTTGCGGCTCGCATCCGTGCTTAGCCCACAGTCCCTGCTAATTGTTAAGACAAGTTTTTCTGCAACACTCTCAATGATTAGCTTGAAGGGAGAGAGATTACCATATCCCTTCCAGGGACAGAGCAGGTTAATACTTCGAATAAAAAAGATGATTGGAGAGATGGGAGGATTCCAGGATCATCGAACACAGCCTGCTTCACCATTTAGTCTGTGTGTCTTTAACGCGTTAAAGCCAAGGTGTGTAGGGAATTACTGACTCTGAACAGCACCACATCTGTGTGGTATAGGAGAATACTGCAAACAGCAAGCTTAATCCCTTAATAAATCGGAAGGCCATGACTGTGGCCATGACAGTGCCTCAGGGATAAGTACTTCATCCAATCAGAAAGCCAGGCTTTTTGCTTCTAACCCTGCCAACCCAGCAGCCACCTGGTTTGGAACAATGTCATCTAGCTCTTTTCTGGTTTTTTTCATCGCAACTGATGCGATGGAGGTGACACCTTTGCTTTTGGTAACATTCCCAGGGCCACGGGGAGAGCCATGCAAGATCATGCAGGTACCAGTTCTGGGCCCAGATGAAAAGCATAAGGCACAGATGAAGCTTCAGTGTCAGGATGTCCACAACTCAACTATCAGATTCCAGGAGAGGCTGCCTAGGAGGTGCTCTGTCTTGGGAAAAGCTTGTGACTCTGAAGAAGCAGGTGTGCTGATCTCATTCCAGGAGCTAATTGTATGTGCTCTGAGAACCTTGATGTTTTCCAGCTCCAGTTTGGGGGGAGAGGGGTGTTACCAGGGAATTCATGCTCCTGCCTGAGCACATTCCCTCTTGTTCCCAGAGCTGTTTCTCCCCTGGCTTTGCTTCAGTATGATTACTCACTAACTCATTTCCTCTCTCTTCCATACTTTTGACTAGAGATTCCAGGATGGCTTGTAGATGCAGGCTAGAAATACTTGGGTAGAAAGCCACAAGAGATTCACCATGAAGGAGTTTGCAGGTTTTTAAACGTATCTTCTTAACCAAAAGTCATGGGTCAGATCATTTTTATATTGTAGCTGTGTGTCTGAGTGCATGCATGTGTCCAAATGTGTGTGTGTGTGTGTGTGTGTGTGTGTGTCATAGACCAGAGGTTCATTTGAGTTTGGATGAGTAAGAAGTGATGGGAATTCAGAGTGCTCAAGATTATAAATATTACAGAGGTTATTCAAAATCTCAATTACTTTTAGTCTGACTGCCTCTTTACTCTCCATATTTAAATTCTATTTGCAGACACCGGCCCTGATACTCTTAAAGAAAATAACAGCAAACAAGAGATAGCTAGATAGCTAAGGAAAATGTGAATTGGTTGGCTTGCTTCCTTACACTTCTGAGCAGTGAAAACACAAACAATTGTTATTCTGAGGGTCTCGTTGAATATGCAAAGTCTTTGTCTTTTTTTAAAAAGTTGCTTGAAAGGTCAATCTCTTTCTAAAGAGTTCTTTGTATCTGGAAACCAATTTTAGGCACTATTTGCCTAACTGCAAAGTTCCTACAAACTTGCTAAAGTTTCCTACAATACAAAGAAAATGAAGGAATCATTTTGTTTGAGAAAATATGTTCTCTTTTGACATTTGCCAAGTCTTCCTACTAAGCATCTTCTAGAAGCAGACTGTTCTATGTAGGCATTTGTGTTCCAGGGTACAAGGGATCAGGATTCTGCTCTGGCCTGCCCTGGGCTGGAGGCAGTTCACACATCCCAACAATGATGATGACGGCAGCAGCAATCTGTGCTCAAGATGTGGGATCCTCCCAGAAAATTCCCTGGCCCCAAGGCCCTTCCTTCCTGGATAGTATTTGCCAGCAGCTTGCTTCATGCACCCACATACACAAGTGTTTATTCTCATGTAAATCTTACATGCTCCTTTTCACTTTTTACTATAAATTACCACGGACAAGCCAAGATGCTGTGCTCTGGCTAAATCCTCCAATAAGGCCACCAAAGAGACAGGATCTAGCATCCAAAGCCTCAACTTTAGTGGGGACAATACATGAGCCATATCTAAGCAATACAGATAGATAGCATGTTCCTTCTCCAGGATGGGAAAAAAATCCCCATAGAATTCAAAACCTAAATTACTAAAAAATGTAAGGTTTCCACAAACAAAGTGGGAGGCCAGGACTCCGTTACACAGACAGAGAGGGAGAGGACCATGACTAGATCATAAAGGTGGAAAATTCCCAAGATGGATGCTTTCTTTTCCGTCCTGCTTGTCTTCTGTCTCCCGCCAGAAGGCTCCCTGCTGATGGACTGGCTAGGCAAGGTCAAGGGTGGGTGAGGAGGTGTTACACAACAGCTGTGGCTCTACCAATCATCCTGGCATTCTTGAAATTGACTACCCTTAAGTTAGAAGAGGAAGACTCCTCAAAAGCTAGAAGACCCCTAAGATATTGAGAAGAGGCTGCCTTTTTTTGTTTGTTTGTTTTTTACCTTTCTAAGGTCCCCTTCCCTCACCACTTCACAGGTTTGTCTATGTACCTGCTGTGTGTGTGTGCCTCCCCACCCCCAGTAAACGCCTTTCTTCAACTGCCCATTCTGTCTGTGGTGCTTCAGACTTCTCTGCTGCTGCCTGATGGGCTGCAGCTCTTTGTTGCCTTTTAATTCTCTAACTGGAAGAGAAAATGAAGCTGGTCAAGACCCCTAGACTGTAGTAAAGAGGATTCCCCCAGTTTTTTTTTTTTTTAAGGATTTAAAGAAATATGAATCACTCCACGCAAGTTTAAAATGGGGCTTGGTTCCTGGAAGGTTCGTTCCAGCACGTGCAAAGAGAAGCATACTCGTGGTCCACTTTTGTCTTGCATTTCAGTGAACCTAGAACTCTTCCCCAAGCTCTGTGTTCCGTCGCTCAGATTTGGACTGGCCGTTAAGTACTTCTCCTGGAATTCTCCCCTCCCCTCCCCCCCTTTCTACTGAATCACAATAGTGGAGTTTTCTTTGGTTCTGAGGATTTAACAAACAGCTCTTTAAAGATTGAGGCGCATGTACTTGGGAATACGGTCTGCTCTGTAACGAGCTGCATTTGTTCCCATGAGTCAGTGCTCAGAGGTACAAACAATTGTAATTGTGGCCCACCTCTTTGTGATTATTCCTCAAAAGGTGTTTCAGGGAGGCCAGCCCAGAATTTGAAAGTTATTCCAGAAGACCAGCTTGGTCCTGGTGTGCAGTGATAACTCACTTCCCTGTTAGTGGAAGGCACAGGTGTGGGGATGGAGGAAGTTGTCCTGGGCCGGATGAAGGGGAAGCTGGCCTAATTCGTAAGCACTCATGAAGAACACACGTGGCTAGTGCCAGAGGACCCATGAGCCAAGGAAAGTTTGGGTTTATAGGGCTTCACAGGTCCATGAAAGGGGTTGAACCTTGTCCTGAGACAATAGCAAATCACTGGAGGATATTTAGTTCACTGTCAGGAGCTACATAACACACAAAGTATCCGGTTTGTGTGTCTGCGCATATAATACAGAATGGATTTCAAGAGGTAGAGAACATATAGGAGAGTTCAGAGGAAGGCTGAGTGAAGGGCAAGAGAAGATGGAGAATTGAGCAGAACAGGAAGGGAGGTGGGAGGAAGAGAGACATGTGGCTATGGGGGAGCAGTGGTCGGTCAACAGGACTTCTTTCCTTTTCCCTTTTACATACTCACCCTTAACATTGACCTATTGTTAACACCAGATCTTTTCTTTTTAATTTTTATTTTTTACAATTTATTCATTTATATCCCCATTGTAGCCCCCTCCCTCATCTCCTCCTAGGCCCTCCCTCCCTCACTCTTTCACCCCATCCCCTCTTCTAGTCCACTGAAAGGAGTCCTCCTCCCTGTCATCTGATTCTAGCTTATCAAGTTTTATCAGGAGTGCCTGATCCTCTTCCTCAGTGGCCTGGCAAAACCGAATCACCAGGAGGAAGCGATCAAAGAGCAGGCAATTGAGTTCATGACAGAAGCAGCCCCTGCTCCCCTTACTTGGAGACCCACATGGAGACCGAGCTGCCTATCTGAGCAGAGGGTCTAGGTCTTCTCTGTGCATGGTCATTGGTTGGTGCATCAGTGTCGGCAGGCTTCCCTGGGCCTGGCTTTGTCGGCTCTGTTGGTCTCCTTATGGAGCTCCTGTCCCCTCTGGGTCCTTCAACCCCCCTTCTTCTATAAGACTTCCTGCGTTCTGCCTAAAGTTTGGCTGTGAGTCTTGGCATCAGTTTAGATCCATTTTCGGGTGGAGCCTTTCAGAGGACTTCTATGGTAGGCTCCTGTCCTGTTCCCTCTCTTCCACCACTTCTGGTGTCTATCCTTTTTGCCATTCTGAATGTGATTTAAGCATGTTCCTTCCGGTCCTCCTTGTTGTTTAGCAGATTTCAATATGGTTATATTATATAACGTCCAGATCATCTAAGCTTTTGAGAAAGAGGTAGGCTGGAAGGCAGAAATAAAGAACCCAAGGCTACCAGAAAAGCTCGAGAAAGGAGGGTGAGAGTCAGAGGGACTCATATCAGGGTTTTCAAGAGAGCAGTGCATACTTGGTCCATATAAACCCCAAGCCATTTCAAGAGGCAAACTGGAGCTAATCTGTGCCCAGCAATTTGACATTAGTGTCATCGAAATGAGAGTTGGTCCTTTATAATGTAATCAGAGGAATTCATGGGGCTTATGAGGCTCCTTTTAATCATCTTACATACCAGCTGTGAGACCAGGAGGTGGTAAATGACACCAGTCTCCTTTGATAGAAGCATTTTCTAGAGCCTGTATCCAATGAGAACTGTCCAAAGACAGCACAGAGTGAAGGATTTGGCAAACCAACCCAGAGTAGAACCTCTCCAATGTAGCATTCTCTACTGAGTTGTATTTCTTCAATGTGGTGGAGGAGGCAATGTGTTTGACAGGTTGGGATTTCTCTTTGGTACCCTTGTGATGGTAAATACAATTTAGAGACCTGCTTGCCTTCAAACACGGTTGACAGTGTTTGTCAAGAAAGTAGTGTTACTGCTTTATATGATGGCATGAGCCTGGGAGGCGGGGCCTAAAAATGAGGTGGACTAAAGTCTCATGCAGCAGTCAACTTTCTTTAGAGCATCAGACAGGGTATATTCTGAGGACATTCTGGGGGCTAAGCAAGGTCATATGAGCAAGGTTCACCTGAGTTCAAGTTTTACACAGTCACAAGGCAGGGTCACATGAGTTAAAGTTTATATAGTCATGAGGGCAAACTCACATCAGTTCAAGCTATACACCAGTCATGAGGACAATGTGTGCTTGGAAACATCATTCTGAATAATAATGGGCAAGATGAAGCAAAGACAGGCAATCTAAAGCGAAACGCACTCCTATGATTACGCCTGGGAGGGACAGGAAAGCACATTCCAAGAACACGTTATGGAGGAACAGAGATCATAAGAGTCTTGTTTACTTCGAGTTTTTATCACGTGGTCTCGGAAGTCTCCTCACACAGCTTCACTCATGGAGTCTGCTTCAACAAGTAGCATTTCCATCTTCTCTGCTTCTGCCTCCCAAGATGGATTATTCTGAGGCTACCATAGAAGTCCTTCCTCTCTTCAGTGATTGGATTAAGTATGGTCATGGGACACTGTTGATAGGAGAAAGAGTCACAGGAAAAAGACATGGCTTCTCATATCCTTTTGGCCGTAGAATGTCATTACATGGTACATACAGTCAATGTTCTAACAGAATTTTTTAAAGAAGTCAACCACATCCTGATATAGTCCGGGTATGTTCAGACATGGCAGTTTTATTGAATTTGCTTGGCTAAAAGTTTATCTTTCAGTATCAGTCCTTAGAGGATTATGTGTGGGGCATCCCACCTTCCTTCATAAGGGAGCAAATGCTTATGAGATGAAGCAAGAGCTTGTTGGCCCCATATGCATAGAAACCAATGCCAGGCTCTTGCCAAAGAGAAAGGCTTAATTGCACAGTCCGCAAGGGGGTCGGGATCTGACACACACAGGAAAAAATAACCGCAGCACCACGGGAGGATGAAGCAGGAAGATGTGAGTTCAAAGTCATCCTGAGGAGCACAGTATGAAATGTGCTATGCCAAAAGGACATGAAATGAGAATATAAACTAATATATAAATAAACTAATCTCTTGAGGTCATTGTGTGGATTAAAGAGGATAAGAAGGCAATGGAAATGTCGTATTTACTCAATAAATGGTAATTCTTGTTAGCGTTATCGTTTCTATATGTGCTATTATTACCGCTCATACCACTCTATCAATGGCACTGACTCTGGACATGATTCTGTCCTTTGAATGGAGAAACCCACAGGGAAATGTCTCAAGGGCTTTTAACATATTTAACTCTGTAACTATGATGAAAATCGCAGCTTGGTTGGGTCTTGTGACTAACGTGTCCCTACCCCCAACCTCCTTTATTTGTTAGTTCGAGTACCTCTTGCAACCTTTCACAAATAAGTGGGTTGATTCACTCTAGCACGCGCTGTCACCAGTTGGTTCTTTTCCGTGTAACCCCTCGCGTCCCTATTCAGCAGAGGCTAGTAATTACCATAGCAACTGCAGCGTGTGGTGCCTTGCGCGCTCTCAGAGACAAAGCAGTTGCTTGGGAAAAAAAAAAAA
>NW_026593286.1:29034466-29106840 GCF_907164565.1 Psammomys obesus | reverse complement strand
AAAAAAAAAAAAAAAAACACACACACACACACACACACACACACACACACACACTGTTTAAACTTCCGTTCTTGTTTGTAGAGATCCTAATCTTGTAACCTTTCAAACATTCAAACTAAGTCCAGGATTTATTCTATTTCCTTCTAGAATATTTGCTGGCAAATATTGTTACATGTCAGGGAACCTAGGACCATGTAAATCAAAGCATGGTTCATAAATCATCTCTATCAATATGTTTCTGATCCTAGCTCGGAAATACCATATTAGATTTTTCTGGGGTTAGGGCCAAAGAATCTGATTTTTATATGAGGAATTGGGGTGATACTATATGCTACAGTTTGAGACTTGCAGCTCTGAGGCAAAATAGAATCCATCTAGCATGCTTTCTTTTGTTTCTGAGTTTCAGGTAGATTATGCAGTAAATGCAGCAAAAATAATTTGAGTAACTACTAGCTTCTTTGGTGGACCAAAGAACAAGGTGTCCTGGATTTTTGGTGGTAATACGTAGTATTCATGCATCTGATAGTCACTGGAATCCTATTAGGAAAAATAAACATACAAATGTTAATCATGTTTAACTCACACAACTGCAAGCTTATGAGGACATATGTCTGAAGGGTGTGCGTGAGAGAGAACATAGTGAAGAGACTGAGTTGCTAATCCATGATTCTGTCTGTTGCCTTAAGACTGTGCCTCAGATGTTTTTACAGGTGAGAATTCTGAAGTTTCAAAAAATGTGAGTTGTTTTGTGAAGGAGATAAACCAGCTAAATAATTTTAAAGATCTATCGTAACTATCTAGATGTCAAAATTGGATAAGAACAGCACAAGAAAATAAAGCAACCAGAACAATTCTACATATAAAATAGATACAAAACAGCAAAATAATTAATTAAATCCCTGAAATGCATTTTAATCAAGAAACATTTATTCCAGGAATCAAAGGATAGTTTACCATCAGAAGTTTACCTCATTCTTCAGGCACAGTGGTGCATACCTTTAATCCCAGTACTTGGGAGGGAGAGGCAGGAGGATCTTGGTGTGTTTGAGCTCAGCGTGGTCTACACAGTGAGTTCTAGGACACCCAGGGCTATGTAGAAAGATCCTATCTTTAAAAAAATAAATAAAAAGGTCACCTCATTGATGGTCTAGAGAGAAAAAGCATCATCTGACTAGCATTGGAAAAACCGACTGTGTAGAGTTCAATAGAGTGATAACAGCAGATCATGGTATTAATTCAAGGCAGAGAAATAAATCTGTATTGTCCCCATATTTGTGTATATGAAATGTACCTATGTAAAAATATATGAATATAAAATCTATGAGTCAAATTTACAGTATATAACTCTTTGGTGAATAAGAACTTAAAGAAAGCGTCTTTAATTTGACTTTTTAAAAGCCACATGCCTAAAAATTTTAATATACAACACTTTAACATGGTTTTTTTTCCTAAATAGTATCAGATATAAAATAAAAAAAATATTTATTATCAATGGTTAGCCCATTGCTGGGTATCTTGCCCAATTAAACAAAACAAGAAAAAGGGAGAGTTTCTTTTTTTTAATGAGCTAAATTTCTGATGTTTTATTGATAGTTTGCTTGTCTCTATTGAAAGTTCAATCAATTTTGAATTCAATCTAACTGAACCAAATCACTGGAAATTTCCAGAGCTTGATAAAGCTGATAGACGAAAATTACCATGCAAAAGTAATTTTTTTTTATTACCAGTAACAACAAACTAGAAAATTCCACTAAAGTTTTACGTAGTGTTCCCAATACCATTGAAAATTTGAGAGTAAGCTTTTTTTTCAGAATACAGCCATGAAGCAAGAAAATTTAAAAACAAATAGAAGATGTGAATTCTCATAAACTTAAGGATGATTAAATTACTCTAATAATTAGAGAACTTTAAAGTAGTGGAGAAGTGATGCTTAGTGACAACCAGAAATATAGGAGTTGAACAGGAGAGAGAAGCAACAAGTGCTGGTGAAGATACAGTGAGAAAAGATGCAGGGCTGGGGGATAGGAGCTGGTCCAGGCACTCTAAAGTGACCTGACGATATGGTGCTTTGAAGTATGTCTACCCTACAATCCAAGTTACAAAGACCTAGTATTAATCTTTTAAAAAGTCAGCTTAAATTCATTTTATTTTATTTATTTTTTGTTTAATAAAACTCTGTTTGTAGCCATAGCCGGGGCCTGGTCCTTTGTAGGTAAACTCTGGTGTGAGTTTTTACTAGATTGTTGGTGAATTCTTGATAAGGTGAGTTGGTGGAGACCGCCTCTTTGCAGACATCGGGAGTCGGGTAGTAGTCCCTCTTGGAAAGTTGTCCAGAATGGCAATGGAGCCCCCGGGCAAAAGCATAATCGTCAACAGTACTGGCCAGAGGCAGCAGCTTCCTGGGCGTAGGCGCTGAGGCAATGCCAGTGTTTTCTGGCATGGGCATGAGGTGCACCAGCACAGAGCTGTGAAGCCTTGAAGGGAAGTGGTGGAGCTTCCAGATCTGGTCCCCTAGTTGCCTCTCTACACAGGAACAATAATAGATGGGCCAAGATGGTGCATTCTCAAGATGGTTGTGGCCTCCTTGTTATATTACTGAACAGCTAGACTGGTATGACCATTGTAGTTCCTGGTAGGAAAAAATAAGTTCTAAGTCTGGTTCCCTGGGCAGCATGAGCCTGCCTCTACATTGTTATGAGCTTAAATACATCATCCTCTATGAATTACCTCCTCACTCCCCGAGAAAAGTTCATAATCTCAGGTTCCCTGATCTGACGGGAGAAAAGTTGCCTCTTTATGCCTTGACCAGACATCCCATCTTGGTTACAGGAAGCCACTCTGGGCCTTGCCTCTATGAGCCCCAGTGGCCTCAAAGCCACATCTAGACCATGGCATCCTTGGAAGCCACTGTCCATGCTTCTACGGAAACCTGTGTGCCTCCTAACCCTGAGTGCCTCCAGTGGACTCCAGGGCCTCTGGCCCCTCTTGTTACAAAAGAATTAGCTTCCATTGGTGCTATTCTAGGGAAGAAGAGGAGAATCTCCTCTCCTCTTACAGACTTCACAAAGACACACAAAAGAATGTTAAAAAATTGTTCATAGGTGTATTGTCTGCTCTCTGAGACACTGGTGATCACTTCAGGGGTCCTCAGTAGTGGAATACAGAAATCAAATGCTGGTGCATGGTTTGCACTCCTTAAAATATGTGTATATATACATATGTATGTATGTATATATACACATACATACACACATTTATGTATTGGTACTCAAATACAGTCTTGAGTAAGAAATGTCTTGAAACAGAATTAAGCTTCATTTTATAAATTACATATATATATATATATATATATATGACAACATTGAAATTTTGCAAGAGTAATTACATCTGTGGGACATATGTCAGATACCTTTTTGGACTGGCAGGGTGAAGGAAGAAAATAGGAGTTTGGGAGAGGCAGTAAAATAATAGAACAAAAGCTGGGAAAGGGCCTTTGACTAACTATAATATTCAGAGGATAGAGACTGAAACAGACCTGTGGACCTCAAGCTTAAAAAGCAAAACAAGAAAAGTTAAGAAACATTTAGCCAAAATTTAGAACACTGAGGTTAGCAGTTTTCATAAAGCACACACTTGCTATTTAAATTCCTCACCCTGGGTGTACGTATTTACAGAATCTCTCTCCTTTTGTGGATGTTTCCTAGTTCAGAAAGGCTGTATTTATGGGTATTTGGAGGAATTGGAGGTGGAGAGGGTTCTGCTCTGCGATTGCTCAGAATGTAATATCCGCCTAGGCTATCTGTGCAGCTATCAGCAACATTAGTCCTCTGGTGAATTGGAATTCTACAGGTTGTGGCTTAGCATTTAAATGTAATAGGATCATATTGAATAGTGCTGAGGAGATGCCAAAGCTGTTTATTTTTCAGGATCCAGCTCAGACTGCTATCATACCAACCAAGCATTTCTTTTTTTATTTCCATTGGCTTAAACACAGGGCCAGGCACACACTAAAGTATTTCTTTTTTAAAGTAATAATATACCTTCTTGAGGGAACAAAGAAAAAGAACAAAAAACAAAGCAATTCACTCTCTTGCCTCAAGCAAAATGTGTAAATGCGTAATATCTTGACAAAAGTTCTACCAATAAAACATTCCGTAATTATAAGTAGGAAATGTGTAGTCTAATGAGAACTGTCTCTTAGATAAAGAGAGTGGATTTGGTAAAATATTTCTTGCTTACCCCTTTACGGGGTCCATCTGTCCCCTTGTCTAATGGCTGGAGACCTGCCAGATGATGGCTTAGCTTCAAAGATTGAAACTGTCAAACTTACAGAGCAATCTAACCCAAGGAGAAGATGGCTGGAGACCAGGGGAAGAATGGTTAAGAGGCTTGGACAAGAAGAGTCTCTTTAAGGCTGTTGAGCAAAAGGGAAACCCGCACAAAGTTCAGAGAGCAGACAGAGGCGGCCAGCCTCCGCCAGGAGCTGCTATAGCTGCTCCCTACCAGAAGGCCAGATGCAAGCCAGGCCAATGAGACTGGAGGATTTTGAGTAAATCTATGAATTAAGTGCTTTTCTAATGTTATTTCCTTCAGTCCTTACAACCTCATGAGGTGCCCAGGGCAGCAGCTCCTGTCTCTATTTCACGTTGGCCAGCTTAAGTCTCAGAGACCTTGCGTTTTTTGATGTTCAGGTCAACAGTAGAAGTAAAATAGGAGCCCATGTTTTTTTTTGCTGTAAAGGCCTTGTCTGCCTTTTCTGTACCCTGTGCTGGCGTGAGGACAGGTTAAGGGGAAAATACGCACTTTTAATTGCCACAAGAGAAGGGTATGAATTTAAATGGGTTGGCTTCACGTTTCAGGAGCCTGACAATACTCAGAAGCGAATGTCTTGAAAGCATTTATTTCTTAAATGGCATTGGCATTTAGTCTATTCCACCTACCCAGAGCTATCTATTGTTTATAATGAACTTTTTAACATTTGTGTGTCATCAAAAACAGTTGATAGTGCTGCTAATACACAAGAGTCTCTGAATGACCAGGGCAGGGGTGGGGCAAGGATGCAAAGAAAGATTACTCCCTCCCAAAAGCTAGAGAAGCAAATAGAAAGACAAGATAGGTGATGGTGGACAATATAAAAATAGGGGTGCAACAGAAAAGGGCCACAGGAACTCAAAGACCAGGGGGTAAATACCGCGTGCGAATAAGCACCCGACTGGAGACAGTGAGCTTTAAGAAAGGATCTGAGAATGAAGAAGGCTTAGATCAGGAGCTCTTAGCCTGTGGGTCGCTTGCCTTGCAAGGACGAGGACTCCAGTTCAGTCTCCAGTACCCGAGCTAAAGACTAGGCAAAGTAGCGTGTGGCTGTGGACTCTTAGAGACGGGAAGACCTTTGGTGCTTGCTGGTCAGCCAGTCTGGCTAGATTGGTGCGCCTCGGGTTCAGTGAAAGGCCCTCAAAAAGTGGGGTATAGAATGGGTACAGAAGCCACCCAACGTTAACCTCTGGACTCTGCACATCCGTGTTTGCATGCGCACACGTGCACGCTATATATATGCTGCAGGTAGATCCGTTGGGGATGTCTCCTCTGTGTGTCTGGCCTCGAGCCCTTCGGCTCTACCTCAGGCCTTATCTCCAACCTTGGGGACGGAGTCGTTTGGTGACGCAAGCGTTCGTGCACAGGTGATCCCATCGGGCTTCTCTCAGGGACCTGGCCGATGCTTACGTCATCACCTGCCTCTGCCGGGTGCGCCAGGTGTTTGCCGCGAATAAAAGTGACCTAAGCCACCCCAGATCTTTCTCTCTGCCCTCACCTCTCCCTGCCTTCTCTCTGCATTCTTTCTCGGTCTCCATGTTTTCATGTCCGAATGGCCTCTATCTCTCCCCCATGCCCCCACTCCTCTTCCCTCCCGATACACCTTTTATACTAGATCTGTTGCATTTGTTAAATGGTGGAATTTCTCAGGGGTATAGCTTGGCATGGCCCGCCAAAGGTGCCCCTCCCCTCGCTCACATGTGCTATGATATCGTCAAGGCAAACTAGGCATGTGTCCGCTTGTCCTGGCCTCCAGGACAAACAATAAGTTTGGAAGAACTGGAATGTTTGCTATTTCTTATTTTTGTTTTTAAGTAAAAATATCTTTTAAAAAAATACAACCAATTCATAGCTTTCTTGCAATTTGGGAAATTTATAGTTAAGAGTATCCATTACCAAGTAAACTAAGCACGTTTTTATCTGATCTTTTGCTAGCCTTATTTTTACATAATTGTGATCACATTCTTTATGTTATTTTCTATCTCAGTTTTCACTAATATTCTGTCATAACCATTTTCTTTTCATAAAACTCCTCATAAAACTATTTATTAAAATAGAAAACATAGCCGTTATGCTACATGATAGTCTATCACAGAGCTCTAGCATAATTCACTTAGGCATTTCTTGATTATTGAGAAATTGTTTTGTTTCTGCTTTATCACCAATATAAGTAATACTGTGGGTGAACATCTTTCTTCATAAAGCATTTTTATTGCATTTTTCTTTTTTTTCCATGTTCCCAATAACAAAATCACATTGGTAACCTAAAAAAAAATTATAAAATTGCAAAGAGTAACATCTTGAATGACCCAAGGGGACAGTTTATTTAATTTTCTCGGTGTCCCCTCCCACTTGGATGCCCACCATCTGCTGCTTTCTGTATGGGGTGTGGGGAGAATTGCATGAAATGTAGCTTGAAGTCTGGAGTCTGAGGATTGAATTCACCGTTGATAAATATCAGCTGTAGTGTCTACCTAGCTCGTTGCTCGTCTGGGGATGAGCCTCAGCATCTGGGACCTAAGCGTGAGCCGGGCTTCCTAGCACTTCGAGGAGGAGGAGGTGGCTTCATTCCATCCACACACCCACCCTCAATATCGCCAACCCCGTTTCATAGAAAAGGGAAGTGTGGCACAGATACGAATTGGCTTGTCCATGCCACCCTGGCTTCTAAGAGGCAGATCCAAGGTTTATACCCAGGGTGTGTATACCATGCTCTTCTCCCTTCGGGATTTATGGCCTTCCCAGGCATCACTCTTCTCTTGGACTTTAGCTCCACAAGGGCAGAAGAGACAAAAGATGTACGGGCTAAAAGTCTAACACTTGGAGACAGGCCAGCCTTGTTCCACCATGGGGGTTCTTTTCCAAAAGGTAAATTGAAGAAGTTCCTGGCATCGGAATATTTGGAGGCTTGTGACTATATGCAGTTGTTTGTTTGTTTGTTTTCCCCACATTTGCGTGTAGGAAAACGACAAATTCTGAAGTACAGACTCAAAGTCAAGGAACACCTGCTGCCCTAAGGACAGAACACCTACAGGGACTTGGCTGTCATTTCCAAGTAGTATTTCATACAAAGAGTTTTATAACTCAGAAAAGTTTGCAATAGCCTGTGCATTTTTGCCGTTTATAGAATCATCAAGTAAATCACGTAATTAAAAAACCCAAGAAGTCCCGCAGTGAAGCAACCTGTTTAGATGTATCGGATCCAGAATTTTCCATACTGATTGAGATCCAGAACATTTTTTTTTTCCTCACATGAGCCCTATTTACATCTCATACACTTGGGAAAATGTTGGGCCAGGCTCATGCTAGCTCGGGCAGCGATTCTCAGGTCGCTCCTGCAAGTAGGAGCCAAGCACCGTTAGCCCCTGGGTTTCCAGAGATTTTGAGTGTGGGGATGTCAGGCTCTGGCGGTTCTGCGTTCTCTCCTTCATCATGTCTCAACCGTGGGATAAACAGTGCAGCGAAACATGACGATTCCCACCGAACAGGCGAATTCTCACATTCTGACTCATTTCCTTTATGCTTTTGAAAACTCTGGAGGCCAAAGGGAGGCGTGCTTACAAAGCAGACGAAGGTTCCTTCTTCACTTTTCGGGCCGTGCCTGGCTCAAGCGAGTCAGGTTACAGGAACACCTGCTGTCTGTTCTGCAGCCCAGGCCCCTCAGCCAACTCGCCCAGCTGGTGCTGGCTCCCAGCACATGAGCTATTTCAGGGAAAAAGAGAATGAAGACTTTGATTTAGTCCCCCCCCAAAAAACTGTCTTCTCTCCTCCCCCAGCCTCTTCTGGTTATTGTGTGGATAGAGGCGGTGATTGAATTAAGAAAGCTGCTGAAAGCAGAAACAGGAAAAGGAACGAGCGCCTCACGCAGCAGCTTCCCCTTTGAGCTCCACTCTGGAACAAAGACTCTCCGAGCTGCGCTTAAGTGGTACCTGGTGATTATAGCATTAGCGGGGCACTGCTCTTCAGTGCCTGCCACTCAGGGCCACCGCAAAGCCTTCTGAACCAGGGGAGCCGCAGAGAGGCTGGGGGCCATCCCAGCCCTGTAATTACGAGGGTAATTCCGAAAAGGTCAGAACTCCTTAATCAAACGCTAATCAAAGCGTTTTGTATATGATGCTGCTTCTACTCAGAGTGAGAGGAAGGGCAGCCAGGAGGCCAAGGGTCCCAGTGCGCGTTTTGAAAGTATGGGTGGAGCAAATAGCATTGCTTGGAAAATTTAGTCGTTGGGGTGTTTATTTTTATTTTTGAAGTCCAAGTCGACGTCACTTTCACGATGTCTTTTTTTATGTGGTGTAACCAATGTGAGGGACCAGTTAAGGGAAGGCAGCCAAATCTGAAGATATTTACCCCCCTTGCTGTCTTCTAGAAGTGTGTCTGAATAGCAATAATTAAATTTGTACAGCCCGTGTCCGCTGATGAAATGCCTTGGTCTGCATGATATCTGTCTGTTCTTGCATTAATTTTGCAGGACAGGTTTGGTCCATTGCTGCGGTGGACAGCTGAGATGGGAAGTTCAGCTGCTTTCTTTTGGCTCCTTGGTAGCAGAGAGAAGACTCAATCTCAGCAAAAAAAAAAAAAAATAAATAAATAAACAAATAAATAAAATAAAAAATAAATAAAAAATTCCTGTGTTCTTTGAACACGTAATAGCTCCTATTACTGTAAAGCTGGGTGTCCAGAGCCACCCTGACCTCTGCCAATAATCAGGACTTTGCTATCCCGCTTCCTGACAACCCCACACGAATTTTGAATAGTTATTATCCCTTTGGTTATAAATAAGTGAAACAAGCAAACAGCAGAAAAAAAAAAAATCCCCCTGGGTCTTTTCAAATTTCAGTGACTTTATATACTCATTGAAGAACACATATGTATACACATGGACACCGATATACAAGTACACATATACAAACATGCACGCACACACACGCGCACACACACACACACACAATTTTTTCCAAATAATCTTGTTCGATCAATTAAGTCTCATTATACTTTTTGTGTGGATTTGTAACATCTTTGGTGTATGTGTGTGTGTGTTTAAAGCTTTGGCCATCAGCTGAAATCAAGCATATGGTAAATTTCTAGAAGGTTTCATTGTGTAACTGGTCAAGGTCACCCCTCTGGGAGAAGAGGGTTTCTCCATGGTACCGCATTACGTATAGCAGGCTTCGGACTCCAGGCAGAACATATCAACAGCAGCCTCCTCTTCCAAACCTCATTTTCTCCTCTTCCTGGGGTGTGAGCTCCCCAAAGTGTGATTAATCCATCTATTGATTGCCTCCTGCCATAGAGAGGGTGAGATATGGCTAGCAATCGGTGCCAGGCTGCTTATGTGACTGGACTGCTAAGCCACGAGGTGAGAACAGACAAGTGCTAGCCTGCGCCTTCCAACCCTGCACACAGAGAGCGGGCACAATAGCTGTGTTTCCCGCATGCTTTGCAAAATGATCCTGCTCATCAAAATGCAGCTGATTCTTTTTCAAATGAATTATAATGTATACTCCCTGCTATCTCAATTGGCTTCACAAAGGTCTAATAAAAGTTTATGGATAAAGGGAAAGAAGATGAAAAAAAAAAAAGAGTAACAAGACAGAAATCTCCTGGAAAATAGAACTAAATAATAATGTGCTGCTTTGATTAAAGCGGCCTGGGCAGGTGTAATGGATGACCAAAATCTTGCCAGCGAAAAGGATTAGAATAGTAAGAAGGCATTTACCTCATAGTCAGAGGCAGTGGGGCAGGGGAATGGTAAGGTGAAGACAAGCTAAGGGCAAAGACCCCAGAGAGAAAGAGTACTTCTGCTTGCAAATGAGAAGTCTTGTAGGCTCAACTCAACACCAGCCGAGTTTTGACCAGTAAACAGAAAATTTAGCCAAGGTCTAGCAAGACTTTCTTTCCTCTTTCTACTCCAGCTCAAGAAGGCCCAAGAGAAAGTCAAGTATGTATACCTGACATAGCAGGTGCCATGCTTTCTCTCGTTCTGCCCCTTATGTTTGGAAGAACCTTACATCTAGTCACACCATCCTCTTCTGTCAGGAACGCCTATCATGAGGGAGCAGAAAGACACCTGGGATTGCCTAGTTCCTTCTGCTTCCTGTAAAATTATCAATCATCCAGATAGGAAAAAAACCATAACAAATTGATTGATAGTCTAATGAAAGTGCCATTTTTAAAGGCTACAGACTCTCTACCTACTAGCTGACGTGTGGAAAGGGGTGAGCAGGAAGCAAGAAGACTAACCAGGAGAGGATGGTCCTCATCCAGGTGGTGGCAATGAGGATAGATACAAAGTGAGTCACAGGAACAAGCCATGACCCCCCAAAAGATTATCAAAAGAAGAAATAGCTTGTTCTAAATAGGTTGCACAAGGAACCATCATTTCAGTTACTCAAAAAGAGCAACAAAAAGTGTTAAATAAGCCCTGACTTTTTCTAGCAGGAGACGGGAGTTCAGCAACTCTGAAAGGCAAGGACATGGAGAGCAGTTACAAGCTACAGAAGGAAAAGTTGTGTAAAATCCAAAAGGAAAATGGAGCCATTAGGCATATTGAAAGAATCTACACCACTGGACTGATTCACAGGAAGCTACTTAAGTAGCATTGAACCATCAGCCAACAAAGGCATAGTTGTATGGGGGTGGTGATGGGCAAGCTATTTTCCACAAAGCGTGTGTTTCGCTATTTTGTTTGGCATCAAAATCAAATTGTGATAAAGAAAAATGTGGTTTGAAAATAGGCTAAGAATTAATAAATGAAGTACCCATGGAGAAATGCCAGTGTTTCCCCATACAGAGCACAGCCTCTGATAGAAATATTATTTTGTATTGTCTTTATTAATAAATATAAAAAGGGTTGCTTATTGATGCAAATTGCAGATGCTTTTAAATAGGGCTGTATTGTCAACACTCAGCCTATCACAATGTCCCCAAAGAGGTTAGATGTGAGGGGCAGGAGATGATAAAACAAGGCTAAATTTGGCCACATGAAAAGTACATCTGGGGAAAAAAATAATTCAAAAAGCAGATATTCACTGGACCGAAAAAAAAAAAAATCTGGATCATGATGTTGCCAAAGGAGACCCAGGTGCGAAGCCGGATGGTAAATTAGGTGCAAGTTTAAAATACAAGAGGGCAGCCCAAAGCCATTCAATCCTGGCCTGCCTCATCTGATAGAGAAACCCCATCCAATCATAAGAAAAGATCAGGTCTGTCTCCACCTTCCCTATTTGCAGGCTATTCACAAAGGAAATTGCTTTGGTTTTAGTTAGTAGAGCTAACACACATACACACAAAATCACTTACCAGAGTTTAAGCCTTGACTTAACATTAGCTCAAGTTCATGGCCAGTGCTTTTTAGAGAAAGAACTAAGCCACACTGATTTGCATATAGAAGCTTCATTCATTTATATCCTAAGACATGTCACTGCTGTTCCTTCATTATAATACTCTCCCAGGTAAGTGGCTTAACTAGTCATATGGCCAATTTCTGTTTTACAGATTGAGTAGCTGGGTATGGTCACCAAGGCCATTCAAGAAGGCCAGTCATTGGTTTCTTTGTCTGTTGCCTTGTTCATTACAAGAACACCTTCTTTTTAAATGATTTAGGGTTTTGAGAGGCAGTAAGGGAATTGGAGAATCATCATCAATGCCATTACAGAATCGGGGGTGTGTGTGGCAATTTCAGTAACTCATGAGTCAAGTAAAGTATGTAGCTTAAGGCACCAATTAAAAATTAATTGATATATAAATATCCTCAAATAATGTTAATGGTAAAATTCAGACCTTTGTTGGTTACCCCTTTATGCTTACTTCCTAATACTCCTATGAAACAGTAGAGATCATGAACATCTCAATGCTAACATTTCTTAATTTATATCCAATCAATGTAAAGCCCTTGACAAAAATAAGAGGCAGAAAATGGAAGCAAATGCTCTCCCTGCACAGAAATTATTTTGTCACTTCTTCAATTTGCTTTCATGACTTACCAATCACACTCAGAGGATGTAAATGCCTCTAGAACATGATTTTAGCCAACTGTCATGGCTCAACTCTAAACAAACCTGCTGGCTGTATATGTGTGTGTGTGTGTGTGTGTGTGTGTGTGTGTGCGCGCGCGCGCGCTTGGACAGAGCTGAGAGCCATTACTGATATGAATGTTCAGAAGCTCTTCCCAAAACTATGATTGTCTTTTGACTTTGACTAGAGTCTATAGTTCAATGGGGTCTTTGTTTGTGAGACTCATTTCAATCACATTGACTGAGTGACAACTCATTATTGCAAATCAAGTAAGGGTTAGTTTGTGATTTGGGTTTTAGTGAGGGCTGGTAAATTTTATAGTGTATATAATTTGGAGCATGTCTGCGTTTCAGCCCATATGTGGAAATCTGCCCCGGTGCTTATTATTATGCTTATCTGCAAATGACCAGATGGCCTTCCCCAAATGTAGAGAACCATTTAGTGCCATTTTAAACCATTAAGGCTATTAACTCTGACTTGAGATAATCCTGTGCCCAAAGGGAACTAGTTTTGCTGTCCCTCAAAGTCATCAAATGTAATTAAATGCCATATTGAGGAGTAGGCATTAATGGATTAAGGAGCCAGCTTGTCAACCAGTTATGAGTCAACCAAACAGAGGAAGAATACTGTAATAGATTTTTTAAAGGTGCATTAGGTACAGTACTGGCTGAGCAGCTATAACAAAAGATACCAAGAATATGACTCAAAAACAGTTCATTTTCCATCCACACTAAAGTAAACAGAAAATAACAGTAAGATACCCGGTATAGACAGCTCTGCTCCTTAAGATTAGCTAGGGACCCCTATTCCTTCTAACATGTTCTGACATCTTTTAATGGTATCCTTACTCAGTTGGACCTGTCTTGGCTGCATATATGCATCCTGGTTAGCGAAAAGGAATATTGAGAAAGTGGAGCACAGCAGATATATTTTAAGGAAGTCATTGGTAAAACTGTTTACATCACTTCTCTTTACAATTTCCATTTGGTTATTAATTGCAAGGGATGCTGGCAAATGGAGACTCCCAACATGTCTCTGTGTGCAGCGACAGCTCCGCAGGCTAAGTTCTACCTCCAAAACAAGAATGGAGGAATGCATAAGTCTCTCCTGCTGTTTTCTGTTTCCATAAGCTTTAAGAGAGGTTAGTTTCAAGGGTCGGATGCAGAACCTGCAGTGCTGGATTGGCGAGAACAGTTGCAGACTGGGTTCAGCTTCTCATTTATTTTGCCCAGTTATTCAGAGCTCGACCATCTACTTATGGCCTTGTGACCCATCAAATCTCCAGTCTAAAGAAGCCCATTGTCTTAGTTAGGGTTTTTATTGCTGTGAAGAGATACCATGTCCACGGCAACTCTTAGGAGGAAACACTTAATTGGGGCTGACTTACAGGTCAGAGGGTCAGCCCATTATCACCATGGTGGGAAGCATGGCAGTGCACAGGCCGACACAGTGCCGGAGAGGGAGCTAGGAGTTCTACATCAAATGGACAGGCAGCAAGAAGAGAGTGAGACACTGGTTCTGACTTGAACATCTGAAACTTCAAAGTCCAACCGCAGGGACATACTTCCTACAGCAAGGCCACACCTACTCCAGCAAGGCCACACCTACTCCAGCAAGGCCACACCTCCTGATATTATCCATCTCTATGGTCCTACGGGGGCCATTTTCGTTCAGACCACCACACCTCTAGACCCACTGCGGGAAATGAGAAACAAGTGCATGTCCCCTCAAACATTCAGAACCCAAATTCTCCCATGCACCCAGAACTGTTTTCCTTCCTCCCCTTCTGTACACTCCTTGGCCTTCTTCCTGATTTGAAGCCACACAGCTTCTCCAGACCTTATTTTAAACTTTTCAATCCCGGTTGAATCTTTACTTGTTTGGCTAAGGGATAACCCCTGAAATTTACCCATTTACTCACAAGAATGTTGTAAATATCTTTACTTCCCAGATCTGAACCCAGCAATGACCAGGCAGTCATTGGGACTATGATGATGAACACAATTTAGACAGTTCTTTATAGCTCGCTCTCGTGAGGAGTCTTCCTTCACTGACGTTTACTTACACAAGGAGTATAGAGAAGGGACACATCCCAGGCCTGAGCAGGTCATGGTAGGTTCCGATGAAGAAAAATTGTAAGGTGAGAAGAAAGGTCACCCAGGGAGGAGGGATAGCATGTGTCAAGGCCCAGAGGCTCAGAAAGCCGTGAGCCTTCAGAGAGAGGGAGTGGACGAAGTTCAAAGAGAGATGCGAGGTAAGGTTGGAGAAGCAGAGAGAGGGACCAGCGCTCGAAGGGATAACAAAATGGGCTTTATCCCGCTGGTTCTGTGAGGATATTGAATGGCTTTCAGCTGTGGAAGGTTACAACAGGCCTGTGTTAAAGAAAAGGCTTTCTGCTTCTGTTTGTCGAGGTTTGATCTTTGTTGCTTGGGTCTTCTAGTCCCGGTTAGCATGGTTAGGGGCAAGAATGGATCATCATGCTGAAATAAGGATCAGGGAACTCAGAAGTAGGAGCCAAACTGATCTAGAAGGAAGGTTATCTGCCCTGAAATAATTCAACATTTTTTTCTTTTGAGGGAAGGTTTCTCTATGTAGCCCTGGAGGTTGCGATATAGAGAAGGTTGGCCTCGAACTCAGAAATCCTCTGGCCTCTACCTCCCAAGTGCTTAGATTAAAGGAATGTAATACCTTGCCCAACTATATCTCAACTTTGCTGCTTTTTCAGTGTCTATGGCCTCATGAAGCCTAGTAAACATCAAATCCACTGCTGAATGCCACATATTTATTTATTCAATCTCATGAGCACATGCCTGGCAGTGCACGCCATTATGCCAAAAACACTTTATCCTGTATAAATTTTCATTGTTTTCAAAGCATCTATATTAGTAGTTACAATATATGCTCTATTATGGTAGCCTATAGAAATATTATGATGTCATTACTAATTACTGCTATGCATTTCCATTTAGCAGATACAATCTAATTCCAAATTAATTTTTCTATCACTTTTGAATCTGCCTCTGAAATGAATTGCTAATATTTTGGCATATTCTGCTTTATGCTGCTCTGGGCTTAAAGTTTTATATAAAAATACTGTGGGATCTAGTTTTCTTTTAATATTTTCTCCTTAGATAGGCTCTCACAATGTCGTCTTGGATGGCCTGGAACTCACAATATAGAAGACTATACATATATAATTTAGATGAAATTTTCTCATCTGGGCTGATAACACTCCCTCCAAAAATACCAACACCAGGCATGAGAGGCTCTCTTTTGATTTGTTAGTTAAGGTTTTCCAAGAGACTCCCCACACATTACAGAATATGGCTGTTACCCTTGGGGTTGCCTACTAGTGGTTGATACAAGTCCTTTTGGCTGAAGACGCCATGTAATTCAGACACAGGATCCAGGGGTCCCTGAGGTGGAACTGATTTAAAAGTCTCTTCCTTGAGGACTAGTTTTCCTGTTACCAGAAGATGCTATGCAAGCTTCCAAAGGAAGGAAGGAACAACAACCTTCTCCAGCTAAGACACCGATGAACCACCACCACAGCCAGCATGACACAATGATTGTGAGAACGCAGTAGTGGCATGTTTACCTTGATGGTAACCAACAGCTCTCTAACTGAACTTAGAGACTGGGTCAACATGTTTGATATTTGAAATCTAGCTAACTGCCCAGGGCTAGTGAAGTTATAGATCTAAGAGGAGAAGTTACAACTGTCACTATACTAAACTGGCTTAAACCCTAACTAAATTATCAATATTTGTCCTTATGCCACAGATAAATGTAGTCCTCATCCCTCATCAAGAAAACTTGTCTTTTACATTAGACAAAGACCATGACAGAGAACCACAATAAGAATGCGGGCTTGTAGAACTCCATTCCAACTGACACATCTCTAAAACAACTTCTTAACCCCAGGCCCAGGAAACACTGCAGAAGAAGGTTTGGAAAGATTTTAAAAGGAGGATCAGAGAGTCTGCTGTGAGATTGTGTCTCCTAGTGATGTCAGAGAGTACACCTATGAAGTGTCAACGACATGACTGCCCAAACGTGATCTGAAAAGGACAACAATTAGACATGCAACAGTAGACAAGGGGAAGCCTGAGTAGTCTCATGCCTGCACACAGAACTGCAGGCAACTAAGGAATACTGAGAGTGGGAAAAATCATCTTCCCCAAGGAAGAGCTCACCAGATAGCTATCCGATACCAAATGGCCAGTCCAGTCCTGAAAACTTGCATATGAGTAACATGATACAAACTGAGCAAGGCGTATTTATGTATTTAGGAATACATGTATATACATACAGGCATACATACATGCATGTAAAAACAATACAATGAAAAAAAGAGGCCATGGATTTGAAAAAGAGCCAAGAGGGATATGTGAGAAGATTTGGAGGGAAAAAGGGACGTGGGGAAATGATGTAATTATAATCTCAAGAAAATAGGAGAAATAATTTTTATAAAGTAAAAAATAAAAATTGTTTGATTGATAAATCAAAAAATACTTTAGAAAAACCAAAATGTAATTCAGACAAGAATATATTGACAGATTAGGAAAACGAGGCAAAAACTAAAATACTCCCCAGCCAGCCTCAGTTTCTCAAGGAACTGTTGGAGGTTAGCCTGATGCTAGCTATGTATTCTAATGTTAATTACTAGGCCCCAAGATCTTGTCCCTGCTCAGCAGAGCAGATTCTCACATAAATCTATCCTGGTTGTGTAAACCTGCCTATGTCATTATATCTGATTGGTTAATTAAACAGCCTTTAGGTGTGGCTAAGATTCCCAGGCATTTGGGTTCAAGAGAGTCACAGGGAAACAGATGGACTGGAAGAGAGGAGGAAGGAGTATGGAGAAAAAAACCACGTGGGCTGAGAGTAAGGACTCCAATAATGGTGTGAAAAGGCCCAGATGAAAAATACAAGCAAGTTCCATGAGATTATGGACGGAAGGAAGACCAGATGAGGAGGATTAAGGACGATGGCATTGAATGGGGGCTGGGAGATGGATGGTGAGGTTATTGAGTCAGTGTAGGTGAAATATCTGCCCAAATAAGGCAATTATAGAATCTAACAGGTATCTGTGCTTTATTATTTGTGACAGCGGATTAAATAATACTGCCATGATAATTTTAGGGTCAATAAGAAACACTACATAGCCCAACACTCATTTTTATTTACTACAACACATAACAACTGAAATTAGTCTACAGACTGGATTCTGAGCTTCCAGACAGGCAGAATGAAAAAGGGAAAGTCATTTTATGGTGTCTATAAAGAATAAGCATGCTATATCTTAAAGGAAGCGACCTCTTTCTTGGCACTTAGGTTTGAAAACATTTGTTCCTGTAAGCCTAACACTCTGAGGCTATTTACTGTTGTGGTGCAAAAATTCTTCAACATCCATCCCAAGAAGACAAAAGTGAGGGTACAGACTATCTTTAGTACATGTTTCTAATAAAGATGAAGAGCAAAACTTCATGTCTTTCGATCTTACCCAGCTGTACCATTTATTTTCAGAAATAGGTGTCTTGTTGTATGATCATGTTCAAAGATAAATCTCTTTAGAGATTTTTTTTTTAAAAGAAAGCTGAAGTCCCGCTGCTCTTTGAGAAAACTCCATGTAAACTTTCTCCATGTTTTCAACACTAACTTTGACTGGGTCCCTTCTTAGCTCAGTTTGTAAGGGAAAACTCCTTGCTCTCCCGTTACCCACAGCACCACAGCTTAAGGTTACACATTTTACTAAGAAAATCTTGTAATGAAAATTCTCTCATAAGATTCGGGAAGAACCTTTATCTTCTAACAGTTGGTTACAGCTATAAAAATGAACACATTGCATTTCACTCATTACCTTTGTCTTATCTGGACAAAGTCAATTCACAATCAGTAATGGGATGGATGGACCCTAGCTTCCAGAGATAATAGCAGTAAAAACAGGCCCACACTTACCATTGTTGCTGTTTCCACTCAGAATTCAGACTACCCAGACCTTATCTCTCTGACTTCCTCTCTTGGCTCAGAGGGTTCGGGTCTCCCTCAAAAACTCCCTATCTTCCCAGCTTCCTTATTTTCTGAAAATGTTCTCAGTGGGAAGATCTTCTCCAAGTCCTTCTGGATGACTGTGACAACGGCACTTGATGATTTAATTATGCAGCCACCAGGCTGCCTAGATGGCAGCTGGCTAGGGCCAGAATGCAATCTGTGACTGTGGAGCAGAGCCAAGTTAACTGAGGTTGAACCATGACCTTGGTCTCCTGGGTGGGATGAACGCTCAGTTGCTTGCACTAACTGGCCACATTCGTGACAAGGCTATTATGCACCCTAATAATAGTGGGAATTTGTATTTATAGAGCACTGTTGACTTTATAGAGAGTATCTCCTATGAGCCAACTAACAATCTATAGTCTCAGCTCCCTGTGAAGGTTGCGTGTCCACTCTTCCATGGAGGGAGACAGCAAATAAATCAATGACTACAGAAAAGTTGTTCCTCTTTACTCTAGCTGGCCCGAATCTTCTATTTTTTAACCTCAAGACTCTAATTTACAACTGAGTGAACTTGGTAATGGTGGCATCATTCTTTCTTGTTAATTATTTTTTTTTTCAGTTTTGAATCTTGAACCCACAGCCATTCTAGGCATGACCTCCATCATTGAAACATACTCCTAATGCCTTTTATAATATAATGCCTGAGATTACCACCGTGTGTGTGTGTGTGTGTGTGTGTGTGTGTGTGTACATACCCACACACATGAATGCTTTTGTATGTAGGAAAACCTCAAGTGTTTTTTCCTGGGAGCTGTTCTCCTTATTTTTCTAGACAGGATCTCACGCTTGCCTGAAGATCACCAAGCAAGCTTGGCTCACTGGCCAGCAATCTCCAGGGATATGCCCCAGGGCTGGCATCAGAAGTGAGCCCCACAAATCCACATCTGGATTTGTAATTTTAGGGATCAAACTCAGGTCCTTATGTTATCAAGACCATCATCTTGCAGACCGAGCCATTTCCACAGCTCCTGAGAATCCCATCTTGGTGGTGAATAATGGCTAGCCCAGGAAAAAGAGGGTCTTGGTTTGTTTTCTATTTCTGTAATAAAGACCAAGGCCAAAAGCAACCTGAGGAGCAATGGGTTTATTTCACCTTATAACTTTGGATCACAGTCTATCATCATGAGAAGCGAAGGCTCCTCTCTCTGTGGCTTCCTTTATCCCATGAAGGTCCTGTTTCTTGGATTTAATTATACCCACAAACATATAATTCCAAATAGGGTCACATTCTTCCAGGTAGCCATATCTTTGGGGACTTCCTAATCTGTAAACATGCAGTACGTTGGCTTGTATTGTATCAACCTTTGGAGACAACCACTTTCCCTTTGTTTCTCGTTCTGTTCTTGACTGACAATGTAACAAGTTGTTGTTTCCTCATAAAGGGATAATTCTTGCCACTATGGTACGTTGGTGGCACTCCTTCATAAGATTGGTTTAAAGATACAACATGAACAGATGAACTGAAAGTTCTCGATTAAAAAAATTGTTATCATATATTTAAACAGAATTCTGGAAGGATCAATCAACCTGTGAATAAAAGTCATTCACTAGAGGGGAAAGTATCAGAGGTTGCTTTTAACTTCTTTTAAAGCTATTTCCACATGTTATTTAAAAAAAATCTGTGGCTGTACACATATTACCTTTTTAAAACTGGAAAAGAAACAGTAAGGCCATT
Organism: Psammomys obesus; assembly: GCF_907164565.1. Taxonomy (NCBI): domain Eukaryota; kingdom Metazoa; phylum Chordata; class Mammalia; order Rodentia; family Muridae; genus Psammomys; species Psammomys obesus. The sequence continues at coordinate 29,086,784 of NW_026593286.1, read as the reverse complement.
CTTGTCTGGGACTGAAAAAAAAAAATCCCGTGTAGATTCTGCATGCTCTTTGAGGTATGTATACACATGAAAACACACAGAGTAGTTATCACATCAGCTATGCAACTAATTGTTTTAAACTCTCTATTAACTTTGGGAATTCCTTTTCAGCTCTCTTACGTTCACTTTTTCCCTGTGGGGAGAAAATGTGTTGGTATCACTGATACTTTCAGTGCCAAAGCCTGAAGAATATTTAAGAGTAACCGGGCTCATTGAAGGCTCATAGTGTAGAACATGGTGTGTAGATATGTCTCTAACGACGGGCTCTGACGGTGGGAACATTGCTGTTTCTGAGAGAGTCCACGAAAAACAAAGAGCCTCTGTCAGAAGCAGGGCTTGGGGAAGGAAGGAGGGAGAGGAAAGCAGTGTGCAAAGCAAGAGGTCGGGTCAGATGTGAACTTTTCCAGTCTATTACTGTCATCTCTGAAGGAATATTTTTAGGGTTAGCCATCCTTTTGAGAAAGGCAACACCTTGTCTGTAAAGAGTCATTTAACTGTTTTTTATGTGAAGAGAGGTATGCGGTGAATGAAGAAAAGGCTGGAGAGAGCAGCAAGCAAAACTGAAAATTAAGAGCAAAGAATCTCACCCTTCAGAGTTAACTATATACTGCTCTAAAGTATATATATGGACACAGGTCAGTCCATGTGGGTGTGCTTAAGCCTATGAAGGCATGCATGTGTGTGCCAGAACACGTAGCACCTGTGTGCAAAACTGAATAATGTGTCTAACCTTGGAGACCAAATTGAAAAAGAGATGACCTCTCTGGGCAGATGCAACCCCTGTAGCTTCATGCTTTGGCAAGTAGAGAGTCCTTTGATGCAAACGAGGAAAAGGGCACCAGTTCATTTGATCTGGAACATTCGTTTGCCAGATCCTTGATACCCTCGTTAGAGGACAACTGGGAGAACTGCAGGCAATGGATCAGAAATGAAGACGTATTTCCCGGGTGATTTCAGTGTTTTATTGTTGAATATTTGATACATACAAAACAATGTGTATGGTATGCAGGCAAAAAAATTAATAAATCCATTTAACCAATTTCAGAGCAGAAATATCCACCACATTCTCAGCTACCTCAGAACTAGCTTTTCTTCAGAAAGGGAACTACTATTTCAAGCTCTGTTTATTATTGTTCTGACATAGAAGTAAGCCTTATAAGATTTGTTTTAAAACTTATATTACTGTGTTGCCTAGTTTTTAACTAAGCAAACATCTTTTATGCCATAAAATTTTATTCTATAATGTTGTACAAACTACAAAGTATTCCATTCTTTATTTGAACTATAATTTAACAAAGTCTGTTATTATGTTAAATTAGTTAAATACTAATTATGTTAAATTAACGTAGTCTAACAAATTAAAGGGGGCAGACTCTTATTTCGAATGTTGCAACAAAATCTTCATGATTGTGTCTAAGTTCCTTCTAAATGAAACCATAAACAACATCTTGATTATTTTTCGTAAGAGAAATCCCCAGACATAGAATTAGTGTCAATGGATGGGTGATTATAAGGCTGCGGTGTCTATGAACAGTGGTGATGCGCTGTTAAGATCATGAAGAAGCCGCCTAATGGACAAGTGATCAGTGGACCAAAGAAGTTCAGTCAGGGTCAACAGAAAATGAAAATACTCTCCTGACCCGCTGCTGTAGGAGAAGTGAGGTGTGCGCTCTGTTCTAACTCAGGAGGCTCATAGTGATGTGGAATTGAGGAGCATGAAGCATCACAAGGCAGCCCATGAAAATTTTACACATTCGTGTGTGTGAGCCATGGTCAGGGCACCTTTCTGCGCTGTCATTTAAATGAAGATTGTCCCGAGAAAAGGCCCAGAAGAAGAAATTAGATGCTATTGACCACTCTGAGTTGAGAGATCAAAGCCACCCACTTCAGCCTCACTACCAAAAAGAAAAGACTCCTCTTTTAAGACCAGAAGAACAGAGTGAGAAGAGGAGAAAAGAATCATGGTTCCTGGGTGCAGGACAGTTAATTGAGCCATTGTCTAGTCTGGCCTTGACAGGTATTTAACTAACAAAAATATTGTTTATATGTTAGTATACTTGCTGCTTTAATAAACAGCTTAATAATATTTTCTTAAGAAGCCGTTCTATTTTCAACTGATTGAATTATTTGACTACTATGCCTAAAATCTTTATGATAGAAACGTGCATGCCTTGCTTTCCATCATGTCTGGAGCAAAGAAATTAAATTTGTGTGTTAAGCAGATTGTCAATAATGCATTTCAAAAGGTCATAGTGTCTGGACTTAGACAAAATTACATTTTTATATAAGGAAATATTTTCTCTTGTCTAAAAACATGCCAGCAGTTTCTCTCTGCTTCAGTTTGTAGTATTGGCCCATTTTGTCATGTGATGAAACCTTGTCTGCTCAGAGCCACCACGCAGCAATGGTACTTATCATTCATTATGTCTCAGGCGGTAGAAAAAACTTCATCCTTTTAACAATCTACCCAGGAAGCTTCCAGTGTCCTTCTGGGGGCTGGGCTGAGGTCAAGTGAGGTCAACTAATAAGAGAAAGCCACATACCAGAATCAGTGGCACGTTACCGACCTATCTATCTGTAACCAGCACCCAGTGTCAAATTAAGGGGGCACAGAGGAGGAAAATCGACACAGAGGTATGAGTGGGCCCTTTATATTTCCTGGGGGGGGGGGGCGGGAAGGAAGCCATGTTACTTAAGGTTCCAGCCTTAGATGCCTTCTCTAGATCTCTTTGAGGGTTATTTTCCATTCATTTCCTTATTTTTTTTTAATTTGTTTTATTTAACCATAGCTTTAGGCCTATCATAGCAACATAATAGATTTTTATTTTTAGAAAAAGTGGCAGCCACCTTTACCAAACTTGCTCATAAGAGGTAATTTCTCACCTTACCGCTGATGTTCATTTATAATCATGACCCAAGTAAGCAAGAAGAGCCAAACACATTTATGCCTGAGCTGGGCTCTGGATTGGAACTTTATAAAAAGTTTTCAGTTACAGGATCCACCACAGAAGCAAGTTTATGAAGTGTCATGCATATTTTCCTGACTTTGAATTTACAAAGAATGCTTACACACCTCCAACGTCTCAGACCCCATGCCAACTTTAAAGAAGACAAAGACAGGTGAGAAATGAGAGATGAGAAAGCCGTTCACACACCCAGAGAGAGGGGGGTAGGTAGGGAAAGACACAGAGACACATTACCACACCTTGGGAGTTCTGAACTATGGCTCCCGACCCAAATCCTCAGGAGAACTCTGAAACAGTGCCATGACTGGGTTCTGCCTTCTACCATCAAAAGTTTTTCCAATTTAACTATTTTAGCTGGATGCCAGCCAGTCTTAGAAGCACCCCAAGTAATTCTAAAAGGTGGTCAGCAGTCACAATCATGGAATTACATCACCCATGGCATGCCCGGAGGTTTATTCCTGAAAGTTTCCGTAGGAGTAATTACCAGATCTAGATTAGGAAGCGCTGATGGAAGGTGCGCGTGCGTGCGTAAGGGTTGGTGCTTAGAAAGAAAATCCCCAGAATTAAGTGGATCTGAAAAAAATAACGGAGGCCAAAAGTGAGTTCTTACAACCCTTCCAACCAACTGTTATTCAAGAAGATAAAGAGAAGACGTGTACTATCTGCTATTGTTGTGTGTTTCCTTAAGATTGCCGACAGTGACTACAGCATCTCGTCTTCAAACCACAAGTAAGTCACGTGAGCCTGCAGCTACTCAGGAAGGCACTTGGGGAAAGTAAACATGGGAAGGACAGGCAAGGACCGCGCCCCTGGGCTGATAGTACTGGGGCTCAGGTTCAACACTGAAGGATTTCCCAAAGACATTGTTCAAGAGGGTTTGAATAAGTGTGACCTGAGATTATTTTTAAATTATCAAAAAGTTGGAACTATTCAAGACCCATTTCCTCCAGGCGTCCAGGCGGCGCTACTGCCTGTTTGAAAGCAAGACTCCTGGTTGAAAAGACTATTCGAAACATTCTAGGCCAGAATTCTTTCATTTGGTTTAATTTAATCTTTAAAAACTAAAAAAAAAAAAAAAAAAAAACAACAACAACAACAACAACAACAAAAAAACATTGGTTAAGTTTATCATGTATAAAATGCTGCTTTGATGCATGCACGCGTTGCAGGATGGTTAAATCGAACTTCTAGCAAAATGCATTTCCTCATCAAATAAAGCACTTTCCTGTGAGCTGTCCTCAGCACGTTGGATAGTAGGTGTCTTGCCTGTACTCCTTCTGCTGGAGTGAAATCGTGCATCCTCAGAGCAGCAGCTCTAACCCTTTGGCAATCCCTGCTAGCAACCCTGCTTTTCTCTGTAAGTCAAACCTCCTTACATTCTTAATGGAAGTGAGATCATGTATTTCTCTTCTTGATAGTACAGACATTTTTTTTTACACATTCAGATGATTTTACTTTGATAAATGTGACATTCCATATAATAAACGTGTGTTAACTAAAGTAATCACAAACAGACATAATTATAAGGTCTTTGTTAATTTAGATTAATGACCACTGCAAGTGTCCACTTAGCAGCCCTTGGATCTGTCTCAGCCATTTGTAACACTCTGTGGCTTACCACTCATAATCCCCCTCAAGTGAATTAAAGCAGGCATGAGCCCTCATAGCTTCAAGTATTGTGGAACTTATCTTGATTAATAAGGATGTGGATGACAGATTTATCATGATTTACTAACAAATATAAATTTTAAAACCCTCTTTCAAAGATCTGTTTGTATGCAAAATCATTGTTCATCGTAAGAAATAATTTTGGACATTAAATTAAATTAGTGGAAGATTGGAAGAAATATGGATTCAATCAGCAATTTCTTGCCTGGAAAAAAAAAAGCCCAAGTTCTAGAAGAAGATGAGGTGTTTTAATTATTTCATTTCACATGTGGAAAGAATAATTCTGAAGGAAATAACTCAGGACTTCTTCCAAGTTTGAATTACAAATTATCCCAGGGCTCTGGAGAGAGGCGGTTCTTCTTCAGGCCAGCCTTTCCATCAATGCTGAAAGCTACCTTGAGGACCTAATTTTTTCCTTGTGCTATTTCCCAGAGAAGAGAGGAGTTTAATCTTCTTCCTCACAGGTCTATGATTTGTATGATATAGGTTAGATGGCTAGTGTCCCAGGCCTAGAGGTTATGCAAGCCGCCCTCTACAGCCACCTCCACTTCAGCTGAGTCTATAGAATGAATTCATACCTGACTCTAGGGTTAACTTTTTCCCACTGGTCTTGTAGCCTGCACCAGAGACAGGGGATGCTGACTGCCCCTGGGCCTGTCCCACTGGTGGTCACATCCCCACACACAGGAAGGAGGAAGTGGCTGACCCTGCAGAGCTCAGAGCCTAGCTGGACTCACATGTCAGAACCATGCTTCTTACCATGTTGCCATCCCAAAGCTTTTCTAGTGACCTGCTCTGCTTTTCACAGAGCTTAATAGCGAGCAGAGCTACAAAGGGGTCAGAAGGTGGAATAGGAGGACAGAAGACCTGGAATAGAAGGGTTCCAGGAGAGAGAAGAGAAAGTTGTTAAAACCTAGTCTAATTCGCCATTTCTTTAATTCTCTCTCCCGACGCCCATCAGCTTTCTTGCACCACATACTAGGCAATTTCATACCCTCAAGGGATTCTCTGATGTGTATCCCTAAGTGTAGATGCAAATATAAAAAGCAACCTTGACAATCTTTTGGTAACAAAAACATACAACTGACAATCCCTGAAGGGGTGAATCTAAAAGTCACACCATTCATATTAGATAATACTAAGAAAAGAATAACACAAAAGCATGAATTTTAACGAAATACCTACACATCATTCTCTTCCATAAGAGGCAGTGGAAGACATAGAATATTTCATAGGCAGGTCTACCAGTCCCCCAGAATCGTATAGTACCAGGGATAACAGAAACAAATTAAATATAGATTTAGTGTTTGGCTGAAGCTTGACCTAATTTCTGTCATTTACATTGATTAACAGGAGAGGTATTTGTTTTGTTTGTTTGTTTTGGTGGTGGTTTTCCTAAATGTCCACCCCTCCAGGGATGTTTGGTCCCATTTGCACTTATTTCTCCTGCCTCTACACTTCTAGCTTGGCACCTGAGCAGTCTCCTCAGGTGGCTAAGCTGCTATGGGAGAGTCCCGGCAGATTGGAACATTATGAAATCACAGAATGATGGGCCTAGAGCTAAGGTGCATCCCAGAACACCTATATAAACTCTTTCCCTGCCTTCTATCTCTGCCCAAAGAACATCTTTTTGGCATCTACAGAGACACGTTTTCCCCTCTGGTGCAATGCAGCTTCCATTGCAGTTGATGCTGGGAGCTTTCTGCTAAGAAAAAAAGAGGAAAAAAAGAAAGCTAAGTGTCTTTATTATATTTTAAGACATTAATTAACCTTGCTGAGATAATTACTGCATATTGGGAGACCTTGACTATCTCTTGCAGGTTAGATGGAAAACGTAACTGATTTTGAAGAAAATATACCAAGAAAAGAGTTTTCTGTAGCAAATGAGAAGCCTCAGGCTAGCTTAAAGGAAATAAAAAATGCATCTTACCCAGAAATCATGGTGCCGAAGGACATAAGTTTGTTTTAAATATTAAGAAGAATATACAATTATTAGGTTTCATCTTGGAACTTCAAAATATGACACAGTCCTAAAATCCTTCCTTAAACTGGATTATTCTGTCTACATTAGCTCAGCAATTCAGTTATTTAACAACTACTTATTGAGCATTTGCTCTTTAGTATGAAATTAGATTCTCTACGCAAAAAAAAAAAAAAGGGGTCAACTACAGTGGTTGCCTTCAAGGACTTATCTTTTTAGTACCGAGGCATCAAATTCATATAAACTACAGAATGGAAAGCCCCAATTGTATCCATAAGTTAGTTAGAAAATTTAGGCTAAATTTGGAGGAGGTCATGCCTACAAATTACTTTGAGATCATTGGAGCAAAATAATTTTCCTAGAAATCTTGAACAATTCCCCAGTGTTTTTCAGAAGACCTAATTTGTAATTTCCAAATGTATGTCATGGTGATTAGGGTAAGCTAGAATTGAACACAAACTGGCTTTTCATATGGAGTGGGCGTATGGGGCTTTGATTGTGAGATGGGTGTCATCGATGGAGTTTAGGTCATACGTTTACCTTGTCTGTGTCCAGGATGGAGAGAGCATGTGTAGTTTTTAGTGATTCAGCATGCTCACTTAAAAAGACTGTCCAGACCCCTTGTCTCCTGAACAGTAAGCGTAAGTTGGCCAAGGATGTACATGACACGGGAGCCTGACAGAATAAGAAAAGACACCCATTGCATTCAGTGATTAAAAATGTCCCGAAGCAGAGCCAACCAGTGGGAACAGCATGAGCATTGAGGGAGACTTTGGCGTCAGGAAAACATGGCGTGTCAGTTGACAGATGCTGCTAAAGGACAGAACTGTGAAAATGAGAAGCTGACTCCATTGCTCCTGATGATCTGAGTACAAGCCAACCAGTTGGGAAATAACACTACAAGCAAATCCTTACCCTTTTTTTGTGTGGAAATAATGGAAGGATATGGGGAAAACAATGTCCCCACTATAGCGTAAGATTGTCAGCAACCTACTTGGGGTGTTTTCTGCCATACCTTCAAGAAACCCATTGGTAAATCTTAGGTCACCGAGGTAAGAAGTTGAAACACATCATATATAAGGAAAGCTCGAATGACTATAGCCCACTGAATCTAGAGATGTTTCAAGGACCTAAGGAACATAAGAATTATGTTTCTGTAAAGAAACCACTTCCATGTGGGGAGAAAAGGAAGCACTCTGGGTAGTCAAAGTTGGAAAAAAAATGTTAGAAAGAGTCATAGAGAAATAACTCTTAGTTCAGCATAGGAAAGCATTTGTTAACGATGAGAGCCGCAGTAGAGAAAAGCTTGCTGTCATGGCATACTATGAACTCTTTGTGCCTGAAGCTTTTCAGGGGCAAGCATATGAGCATATTTAATGGGAGGTGTTGGTGTGAAATCACAGGTCAGATATGAAAATATCACAAAAGACTATTAATAGCCTCCATAAGTCTGTGTCCTATGAGCCCGTGCACATGGTTAAGATCATTTCCCTCTGCCCACATTCATCTAGACATCTACGTTCAATCACAGCGTTGCTTTTACCTATGAAAACTCCGAGAAAGAGACTTCTTGTGCAATAAGTGCATGATATGAATCCGTCATGGCTCACACGTAGATACTCAACAAGAATGTGTTGAGTAAATGAACTTACCTTGTCACATGTAACAAATAGAAACAAAAACAAAAGCACTATGAATAACGCAGCCATGGACTATATTAGTTAAATGTTCACAGCCTCAGTTCCATCCACTCCTCAGACAGGAGCAAAAATCAGAAGATCGAAGTATTCTATATCTGTGTTTCTCCATTGCTTTTTCTTACTTGCTATTACTTCTCATTCCTGCCTTAGGAACCCAGTTCTAAATCCCAAATTCCAAATAACTCTTCCTTTTCCAAAACTGAGTAGAACTCCAGGAATTCGCTTGTCAGCTCCTCAGCTTAAGGGGCTTGTGGCTGACGTACCTCTTCACCTGCTTGGGCTAACCTCTGTGACGGAGGCAGAGAAACATTTCACAACTAGAGTTGGCTCTCAGCAGTCAGCAGGTGAAGAAGGCCAGGAGGCAGTTGGGGTCAGATCTGAGCTTGCCCACCATATTTCCTAGTGTTGCAGAAACTGTGTAACTGGTAGACTATATAGCTGTTCCAAGGAAAGGTAAATAAATCCAATGAGGGACATAACAAGAGAGAAACTGGCAAAAAACTTTCTTTAAGAAACTAAGTTTAGAGGCAGGAGTTAAAAAGCAGGTGCCACATATGAGTGAGTATAGGCCCTAGGAGAGCTGCTCAATCCTCACTCGGAAGGGCAAATGCCGATAGACATCGGAAGCAGAAGACAGGGAATGAGACAGGAGCCTACAATAGAGGGCTTCTGAAAGATCTACTGATAAAGCTATCAAAGCAGAGGCTGAGATTCATAGCCAAACTTTGGGCAGAGGGCATGGAATTTTATGAAAGAAGGGGGAGACAGAAAGACCTGGAGGGGACAGGAACTCCAAAACGAGACCAACAGAGCCAAAAAACTGGGCCCCGGGGTCCATGCAGAGACTGATGCTCCAGCCAAGGACCATTCATGGAGAGGTCCTAGACCCCCTGCACAGAGGTAGCCCACAGGTTTAGTCACCGAGTGGGTTCCCTGGGAGTAAGGGGAACAGGGGCTGTCGCTGGCATGAGCTCAGTGGCAGGCTCTCTGATCACCTCCACCTGTGGGGGGCAGCCTTGCCAGGCTACAGAGGAAGATGATGCAGCCTGCCCTCATGAGACCTGATAGGCTAGGGTCAGGTGGAAGGGAAGGAGGACCTTCTCTATCAGTGGACTAGGGGAGGGACATAGAAGAAGAAGTGGGAGGGAGGGTGGGATTGGGAGGAGAGGAAGGAGGAAGCTACAGCTAGGATACAAAGTGAATAAATTGTAATAAATAATAAAAAAAAAAGAAAAAAAAAGGCAGGTGTCAACCACTTGGCACAGGAGCTGGGAGGTGAGCTTAGGTCCTTGGCAAAAACAGTGAGCACACTAAACTGCTGAGTCACCTCTGTCCCCAGCAAGTTAACTCCTTCCTGTAGGTCAGGCTAATTCTGCCTTTTGAACAGGAATCAGAATGGTTTTTAGAGCTCTTCCCACTTCTATAAGCAAAGTAGGCCATTGGTTGGGCAGTGGGTGCTGGAAGCCTCTTTCTCGATACTGGAAGCTCAGATGCCTAGCTGCATGATGTCCATGGCTACAGTTTGCCTTTAGCCTTTCTCTGTTCTGTTTTCCGTTTTCCCTCGACTTGAGGCTCACCAAACTTGCCAGGCTCCTCCCCTCCTCCTGCTCCTTTATTTCGCCTTTACATAGTGGGGGACTCTTTCTCCTGACTTGAGCCAATCCCTTCTCTTCTCTGCCTTTGACCCTAGAGAGTTGGATGTATGTTTTACATTTCCAGCTCATTTGTTGCTAGCTTAACTAATTTATTTTTGTAACTCCCTCTTTCTGACATCCTAAATGCCTCCATGTGTGTCTAGATTGTGTGTCTACCTCTGTTCCCCTAGTTTCTGGTATCAAAGAGGATACTGCACTCCACGCAACACAATTAGTCGAAGTTTTTACTCTATTGCTACCAGCCCCAACCTTGGACCTTCCAGAGGTTTTTCTGCAGCCAGAAGAGAGAAATCAAGCTGCAGGGCATTTCACAAATAGACCTTGTAAATTCAAAGCATTAACGCAGCAGCACATAGGATCTTAACAGCCCCTGTCCCTGGCCACAGGGGAATAAAGACTGTAAAGCAGAACTTTTTTTTTCCAGGCACACAGAAGCCCCGAGGTAGACAAGTGCGTGCCGGGGCTGGTGAGTGTGGAGATTTAGTTTTTGGTGTCGTGATAAGTCCTGCTTCATGTTCTCAGCTGCCTTATCCTAATGATGCTTAATGGCCCTGCCTTCAGAAGGAGGGATGAGCTGAAATGAAAACATCAAGTGTAGAGGAGACTGCAACAGCACACCCAGCTGGGGGCTTGGGGGCACCTACGGGCCGGGTGGCTGGGGCGCAGAGTGGGGGGGGGGCAGCTTGCAAAGTATGCTGTTGACCTGGATGCTTAAATCACAGCCCAACGCCTGGAGCTCGAAACAGAGAGAGGAGTAGAAAATTATGTGAAGCCCCGGACACTGGAAATGGAGGCTGTTAGGATGCTGACTGCAACATTCTCCAGGCAGGTGGTCCATAGTCTGTGCTAAAGGCTGTCTTTGATCATGATCTTTTGATGACTGGCTTTTAGGAGCCAAGGCCACCTGTGAAGTCACTGACAGAGAACAAATAGCAGAAGAAGTAGAGAGGAAAATGTGTTTCAGTGAAAGTGGAATCATATCCAACAATTCCACCAGGCCCCACTCCCCTGGGGACATAGTTCCTGCCCGGCCATATGGACCTCATGGAGACACTGCCAATACAGGACAAAAAAAAAAAAGTCACTACTGAGGGCTGAGGCAGCTGCCTCCTGAGGCTGTATTGAGTTTCAGCACCATGCCCTCCCAAAATGGAATGCCATCTTTAGAACTTTGAGAACCACATGGGCTCAGCCTCTCAACCTCTTAGCAGCCTACTCAAGTTCCCCAAAGTCAAGGAAGTGATTGGGAGGGGTGAAGTGCTGGCATTTTTTTTAACGGCCTTAAATTTCACTCCTGTCTTCTTCCTTCTTTCCTTTCCTAATGCTGGGGACTGAACCCAGGTCCCTGGACATTTCTAGGAAAGCACTCTCAACAGAGATACACCCTTAACCCCTATTTGAGTTTTTTTATTCCCACCCAAATCCTCAGTGGAGGATTTAGTTTCAACTTCTTCAAATAAGAACACCAAAGCCAAGAAAAGTGCTCTGACTCTTAGCTGGGCATGATACCTCATGCTGTAAGCCCAGCAATTCAGGGCTAAAGCAGGATTATTACAAATTTGAGGCCTGTCTGGCCTACATGGTGACATTCTCTCTCTCTCTCTCTCTCTCTCTCTCTCTCTCTGTGTGTGTGTTTCTCTCAAGAAAAATGGAATCCTGACTGTAGACCCTCCACTCTTAGGAAGGAGTTGAGAGAATAAGGAAAATAGGAAGGCAGACAAGCAGGCTCATTGCATTTGTTGCTGTTCTATAGGGCTGTTCTGTGAATGAAACAACCACCCTTGAGGTGCCCACCTGCAATAGATCACCCCATGACATCCCCACATAGAGGGTCGGGGGGGTTCCTGAGACCATCATCACGAGATCTGCATTTGAGTGTCTAGTCATTCCCTACCATGGTTTGTAGCTCTGCCCTGACTGCATGAGGCCAGAGTCTATAGGGAAAGAAATCGAGGAGGCTCCAACTATGTATGTATGGGAAAGACCTCATCCCTGGTGGATAAAGACTTTCCTGTATAGCTCTTGAAGGAGCGCCCACATACCTGTAGGAAGTATGCAAGTGCAATAAAGTCATTAGTTGAGTCATGCTTCAGTTTGTCTTTAAGACAAGCTGGGGAAGGGTAGACACTTTTTTTTTTTTTTTTTACTGCTCTCCCTGGGAAGGAATTTAGCAACCATTTCTGACTGTTGTGAGTTATTTTTGTCTCATCTTGACCAAATAACCAGTAAGAAGCAACCCAGGAGAGGAAGGTGACCATTTTGGCTCACAGGTTGAGGATACGGTCTATCACGGTGAGGAAAGTATGGCAACAAAGTAAGGCAGCTTCTTGTATGAGGACAGCGAACACAGGGATGAATTCTCACACCCTAGTTCTTTTTTTCTTTTTATTCCATCCAGGATCCAGGACCCAGCACCTGGGACTCAGGACCCAAAGTGGTTCTGCCCACACTGTGTGTGGGTCTCCTCACTCCAGTTAAATGTCTTCGGAAACTCCTTCATAGAGACATCTGGGGTCACATCTCCCAGGTTATTCTAAATCTATCAGGTTAACAATGGAAATTAACCATCACAGACCCTGAGGACATATACCTTTAAAGTTGTTGGTGGTGGCGGTGGTAATGGTATATGTTTCTGGGTGTGTGTGGCAATTTTGGAAACTCTGTCACAAAAAGTAATGCCAGTCTGTTCTCTTTTTCCTTATAGCCTAAAATTGCTTCAAAAATCTTGTCTGGGCTTGTGAATTATTATTACCAAAAAGACAGAGAGAAAAACTGCTGGACATAAATTCTGGTTCCGGTATCAACAGATAGATGGAAAAAAAAAATCTGCCCCATTTCCAGTTGTGAGAAAGTATCTGAAATGACAACGCTCCCAGTTCCCACTCACGGAGAAACAGGCATGACACAGGCAGAGTGCTCGATGGTGTAGGATTCATACTCATAGAGCATTGAAATTTCAAATCCCTTCTGTTCTGTGTTTCCATGCTTCCCCTGCCACTACAGTTGGAAAAGAAAAAGAAAAAAAAATCTCTTTCCTATAGAAACTGGAGAGTTAAAATACTAAACCCAAAGCGCTGCCTGGAGTTTTTCTGTCAGTCTTTCTGGACACTGGCCAGAGGTTTCCTCCTTCTGAGGAGAGTGCAGTCCCAGAATATTGGCACTCTGGAAAGAATCCACAAATGGCTGTCACATTAGTACAGTTTTCCCGGCAACCACAAACAGGAGCAGTGTCCTAGTACCAGAAGCTGTGCTGTTCAGGGCCAAACCATTCATTCTCCATTTTCCCATCATAGACATGCTCACTCTACCTGAATCTTTTAATGAGAAAGCTTGGGCTCCACTAGCTTTGAGATTAGTCAGCTATTTTCAAAGAACTCCTGTGGCGAAATGATAACTGCTATTGCAACTGACATTAATTCCGCTTTTACTTCAAACCAGATACTATTTAAACAACTCTCATGCATTAATTCATATCATCTTCTTTGTCTATACATCTTACTTAGGCCTTTATTGCTGTGAAGAGACAACATGACCGTGGTGATTCTTACAAACAAAAAAAACATTTCATTGGGGCTGCCTTACAGTTTCAGGGGTTTGGTCCATTATCGTGATGGTGGGCGACATGGTGGCACACAGGCAGACATGGTGCTGGAGAAGGAGCTGAGAGCTCCATATCTGATCCGAAGGCAGCAGGAGTGAATGCCACACTAGGCTAACCTTGAGTATCTGAGACCTAAAAGCCCTTTCCCACTGGCCCACTTCCCCTAACAAGGCCACACCTTCTAATCCTTTCAAATAGTGCCCCTCCATGGTAAACAAGTATTCAAGTCTATGAGACTATGGGTCCATTCTTACTTAAACCACCACAGTGTACATATTTGTAGTTCTAGTACTTGGGAGGTAGAGACAGATAAATCCCTGGGGATCATGACCTTCAGTCAGTTTAACCTAGTTGGTAAGCTCCAAACCAATGAAAGTTCATCCCTAGAAACAAATCAAAACAGCAAGATATATGGTACTGGAAGAATGATACCCAAAGCTGTTCTCTGGCTTACACACACATACACGCACCTGTATATACACTAACACAAACATAAAAACACAAAAATTTTCAGTAGATTCAGATTGGGTATTATGGTTGTTTGAATAGCAATGGCCCCTGTAGACTCGTGTGTTTGAATGCTTGGCCCATTAGTAAGTGTGGCCTTATTGGGCCATGGTGTCTTCTGCAATAGGAACTTATCTTCCACCTCTGTGGCACAACTAAGGGCAACAGCAATAGCTGTGAAGTTTTAGGAGTTTCTTGAACGACCGCTTAGCTTTTTAAGTGTAGGTTCTGGGAGAGTAAGCACAGGTCTGCATGCTTGGAAATCAATCACTCTATGACTAAGCCATACCCCAATTCTATGGGTAGTTTTGTTATGTGATTTTGTAGGTTTGGGTAGATATCATTCATACCAAAGAACATTACATTTCCCTAAAAGCCAAGTTTCTTATGCAACACATGATATTTGGTCAGCTTTATCTTTCTTTCTTTCCACTTAGGGCTTAAAGAATAACTAGGAATACTAATCGTTTGAATTAATTACCAAACTGCTTAATTCTTAATGTCTCAAAACATTTTCCATGTTTAAAAACTCAAGAATATCCAACTTAACAATTTAAAATTTTTTTCTACCTTTTATTGTCTGTTATACACAAGGCAATATCTAGCATCTCTTTAAAAAATGAGAACTAAGATAAAAGCCAAAGAGTAAATAAACACCTTCATAGATGTATAAACTTAAAAAACTTTCTCAGATTAAAAGAAATCTGTGCATGGAAGTTGGAAGCCTGTACTTGCATGCATGCTCTTTCTAAATAATAATAATAATAATAATAATAATAATAATAATAATAATAATAATAATTTTTAAAATAAGAAGCACACAACATAACTATATGTATCTGTGGGTAAAAGACAGTGAATTCGAATGTAGTTAGGTATTATGGTGGTTTACTAAAGTGGCAGTTGTAGATTCTCATAGCTCCATGGCTTTAACCCCTGACTAGTTATGTTACAAAGAGAATGGTCTCCAGTCGCATTGAGGACCTTATTGGTCCTTCCAGGAGGTTCAATCCAGAAAGTGAACCTTTCCTCATCTTGGGCCTCTAAGCCAGGGGGATTCCCAAAGCCAGTCAGCAGGTTTTGGGGGAGGCTGAGTCTGCCTCTGCATAAGCTCCGGTCTGTTGTATAACAACCCAGCCGACCTTACTGGGCAATGACAGCATGTCAACCTCAGCCCTCTCTCACCTGTCACAGCCATCACAGCTCAGCCTCTCTCTGTGGTACACTCACTGCTCCATTATTCCATCTTTCCTATGTCTTCATCACATGTTTGTTCAGCCAGGTAGTGCCTGTCCTGAGGCAGGGGTGGTGCCAGGTGCTTCCCGTTCCTCATCTATCCTTACAAATAAGAGTTGGTTCTGTCTGGGTTCATTTCAGCTCCGGAGTGAGACCTCCATGGCAGCTGGGACAAGGGTCATTTGGGAAGTTCATAAGAGGAACTACCTATCTTTTCCAGTCACATTTATTTGTAACTGGTCCACGTTTGCCTGATGCAAGTTGTCATTTGTGTTTTCTGAGATGTCATTGCCAAAATCGGTCCTATAAATGTTTGTTAACTGCTCCGACTTTCCAAGTTGATCTATATTTTGAGCCAATGGACCACTGTTCATGCCAGTTTATAAGCACTTGCTAGTTAAAGCTTAAGGAACACAGAGAGTAGGCAGAGTGCCTTGGCTGGGTTCTCTGTGGGCTCCTTGATCTGATAACGAAGGAGATCACTTGGGTCCTGTGTCTTCTCAAAGTCATAGAGTGCAGGTAGGATGACAAGTCATTACATTACTCACTGCAGAATTGTTAGATGCTGATGCCAGTGTTGCAAAGGGCATTTTTACCAACTACCATAAGGAAATGATGCTGGCTTTCCCTGTGACTTGGCTTGAAGTACATCCTGAATCCATGGAGTCCACCATCTCCAGTGCATCTCTTGGGAGGAATTGAAATGCATTTAGAAGCTCTACTCCCTAATCAGATCCTGACCAATATCACATCTTCCAACCATCTGTTTTTGTCTATTAGATATATACTTAGTTTTCTGAAAATGCATGCTTTGAATTTCACAAATAGCTGTAGGATTTACAAGAAGAAACATGTGCCTGAATGTTTTTATTTATACAAAGCTCCAAACCACATCATTTATAAAATAATCTCAGACTGCTAACTATCTAAAGGTAAATTAATCATTATTCATACCTCAGTAACTGAATGTAACATTGTAGTTTCCAGAACAATTCTGTCCACTGCAATAGATTAGATTCCTTTTGTTCAGCATTGATCCTTTCCTGCAACTCATGCAAATCTTCCCAGTGGACTGGAGATGCTTCACTGGCCCCATTGACATTGGTCTTGGCCAAGCAACTAGTGGACTGTACATTTCAGGGAGTGATATGTTACTTTAAAGCTCAGTCTTTTACAGCTACAGGAAGCTTCCACTTGTTCTTTTGCATTGCAGTTGGTAGTCACAAGAATGCAAATAGCCATTGTACCTTCATCCTGGCCCAGTCCTAAGCAGACTTGAACCCAGGCACAATCATGATCAAATGAACCACCACTGGTCCAAAAACTCATGAGGGAGATATACTTGTTGTTACAAACCTTTGGGGATTATTTATTGTATCGATGGGGCCTGCTCCTTTTGGGTGGCATAACTGTAGCCATTTCTGTTTCAGGCCTAGCAGCCACATCCTCTCAGGTTGTTGCTGATACAGAACAATGAATCTCTGTACAAGGTCAGGCTGACCAAAAACTGTGTTTATGTTCGGCATACTCCATGCCCTTGTTGTTTCCAGAAAATTCCTCAGCCGTAAGCATGGGTTATGCCCCTGTCAGGCACACTTTCAAGGTTAGCTAGAACTGCTTGTTAGCAAAATAAGTTGAGTCAGAGATGACTGCCCTGTTGCACTGTGCCCCCATCCCCTTACCCCTGGGTGAGCTAATTGTGGTCTCCATCCTTTATTTATGCAATATAGTTTCCCCCGGAGGACAGAGTTCGGATCCCAAACCGACCACCTCCATGAACTCAGAAAATAAAGCTTTCATTTTAAGCTTCTGTATCTGAAGTGGGTTTACTTGGCTTCCACCCTTAACCCAACAGCGTAATAGGATTAGAGCAAAAGCAAGCCTAGATTCTAACATGTTTATAGACACCTCCTTTGTGTTTTCCTCTAAATAGTTGTCTGAGTAGGTATGGAAAAATCATTGTTCCCATTCTATAAAATAAGTAGTTAAAGCTTTTCGAGGCTTTGAGGTTCATGTAACACCAGGAAATTAGTGAGTTTTGGAAGCCGTCACCTAACCTGGTTATCCTGATGCCAAGAGTTGTGCTCTTTCTGTTTCAAATGTAGCCTCAACAGTGCTTCTCTCTGTAGAAAGACCCATCAGTAGCCATTTATTCCCAGTCATCCCACTAACTAAGCACATATCTAGTGCTCATGTACTTATGAGGTAGGAAAACTCCTTGATATAAAAATGAAGATTCGATTTGTATAAAATTTTATAGGAAGGCATGCCTTAAAGATGTTATGAATGATTGAATATTTCCCATCCTGACTGATTCGCACAGTGAGCTGCATTCTTCTTCATTTTCTTCCATGGTGGCTGTTAAAAACGGAAGGATTAGTTTTTCAAATGCTTCCTGGGAATCTCCATTTCTAGCCCATTTCTTAAATGTTTGCTGGACAATTGCATCTCCCTGCTGGGTGCTGGATAGAACAAGGGCTTCATGGACAATAACAGCTGCAGTAAAGTCGGCAAAGTCCGGAGTGGTACCAACTGGCCTGAGTCCAAACATCCAACTGACCGTACTGAATAGTGACCCCTGCAGGGAGGGAGTAAACACGATACCATTTTCTCAAGTTGTGTCCTGTTATTACAGTTACTGACATGAATTAAGCCCTTAGTGTGCTCGACTGCTTAATGCACATTAATAACAGACTCCCCTCCAACACACACGTGCGGTGATTTGATTCGGCATGAACCCTGCTTCGTTTCTTTCTCTTTCTTCTCTGCGCCTACTGACTCTGGAACAAAAATTAAAGAAGAAAGCCAGCATTTACACCTGTAGGTGCTGTGAATTGGAGGGAAAGATCATAAGGTTATTTGGAAAACAGGATTGGAAGTCTGAGTGAACTGAAGTGATCGGATCCAGATGAAATGGAAGGCAGTTAAAGATGTGTCTCCAATCTGAGCAGCAGGCAAGAGGGCCAGAAAAAAATGGAAAGGCTAAGGCAAAATACATGACGTAGGGGTGATGGGTAACACAGAGGTCCAAGCCAGCTGTACTGACCGCAGCGCAAGAAATATGCCCCAAGAGTTCTCTTTATCTCTGCTATGACGTCTGACCAGGACACTGTGGCGACAACCAAAAACAAACAAAAAACAAAAACAAGAAACACAACAACCAAAGGGGGGGAAAAAACCCAAACAAGTCTTTATTCAATTAGAGTTTATTGAACTCTTTACCCACAACAAGCTCAGTGCTAAGATGCATTTGCCCAAAATGGTGAAAATTACAAGACTCTGATTTGGATGTAACAATATGGTGGAGAACTTTTTCACTGAGCCATTCAATGGGGGAGTAAAAATAGCTATATGGAAAACAGTGTGAACTGTCTGGTTTGGGAAGGGATAAAACCTAAATTTTTGAAGGACTGGGTTCTGGACAGGGGGAAGTTGGTTTTAAGTGATTTTTAAATACTACAAAACATTGCTATAACAACTGTTACAGCCTGTTTTGGATACTATCCAAGGAAAGCATTCTAGAGTTTCAGGTGAGTCAGAATTACCTGGCAGCCCAAGATATTGGGTCTCAGCTTCAGATTTAACTCAAGTTCAAGTCTGATGTGTCTGTCATCAGGCTTGAGAATCCTCCTTTCTCACAAGCTCAGTGTTCTGTCTGTTACCTGTGATCACATTTTAAGAGACAGTAGCTTAGTATTGTGTTTCCTGTAATGATGAGAACTACCCCGACCAGGGACACTCAGTTGGGGCTCTCATCCTTTATCTCTTCTTCAGGTTCAAGTCTCTTAGGGTTCCTGTACTTTCCTGTCCCTTTGGGAGTTGAAACCTGGTCTATCAGCACCACAGAAATCACATGATCACAATGACATGCCACACAGTTACAGTGGCATCTAGAAACAGGCATTGCTCTAGAATGTTCCAGATGATGCTATTAGGCACACTGGAAAATTTTATAGTTTGGGTCATGAGTTGGTGAAGACTGGTCATTAGTTATGCACAGTGAAAAAGAAAGAAGTTTGGTTTATTTTGCCACCTAGAACAATGAAAAGATGGGGACTCAAAGTCAGCCATTTTTAAACTTTCCTATGCCTTGACTGAGGTCGTAGTTCCCTAAACAATGCTTTATCTATAAAATATAGTGTAATATATAAGTTGAAGCTGGTAATACACTCATCTTCAACTCCTACCATGTGTCATGGGGTTAATGAGAGTGAACAAAGACAAATATAGCCCTTGCCCTCAAAGGGTGTAGACAAGAAGGACAGGGAAAATAATGCTGACAATGAATTGAAGTGGGACATCCTACCCAGTGTACACAGCTCTTAGGATACAGGAAGAAATAATGTCAAAATGCTGGGATTCCTGCAGTTGGCACATGGGAATTTACTTGATCCTCATTCCTATGATTAGAAAGAAGAGGAACCTGTCCTGAAGAGACCAAAAAAAAATGTGGCCACAGAAAATATGCAGCCTGGAATGAAACACAGACAGGATAGACGAACAGTGAAGAAGAAAGCAGTTGGTATTCTAGAATTCTGCAAACCCAAGTCTTAACTAGTTTGAGAATGAATGGGTATGACTAGCAGTTCTTCAGAGAGCTCGACGACATGAGCTGGGGAGAAGCACTGAGGGGGCCCGAGGCAGGAAGCCGATGCTCTAGGGGATGGAGGTAGAGAGGGAAAATGAAAGATTGTATTCTGTCAGTCTTACTGAGCAGGAGACAGAGAGATATACAGCCCAGGTAAGTCATTTGCAGATGTCAGATCAGGATGCTCCTGTTTTCCAAAAAGGTCAAAATTATATTATTGCCAATTAAAGAGTCCCCTGCACTTGTTTTTAGGCTCACAACTGGTCAAATGCCATCAGTGCCATCCTGGGGGAGCCCAGGAGCAAAATGATATTGTTTCAGAGATGGTCCTTTAAGGTCAGGGTGACACTGACATTCTTCATTATGGGACTCTGAGGCCTGGGAGGCATGAATGCAATCAATGTTTTATTGTTACTAACAAATAATGTGTTTTTAAAAGGATTTATTTATTTGCTATGTATACAATATTCTGTCTGCATGTACACCTGCAGGCCATAAGAGGGCACCAGATCTCATTATACATGGTGTGAGCCACCATCTGGTTGCTGGGAACTGAATGTAAGACCTTTGGATGAGCAGCCAGTGCTCTTAACCTCTGAGCCTTATTTGTAATAGCCAGAATCTGGAAACAACCCAGATGTCCCTCAACTGAGGAATGGATGCAGAAATTGTGGTACATTTACACAATGAAGTACTACTCAGCAATTAAAAACAAGGAAATCATGAAATTTGCAGGCAAATGATGGGAACTAGAAAAAAATCATCCTGAGTGAGGTATCCCAGAAGCAGAAAGATACATGCGGTATAGACTCACTTATAAGCGGATATTAGACATATAATATAGGATAAACATACTAAAATCTGTACACCAAAAGAAGCTAAGCAAGAAGGAGGACCCTGTGTAAGATAATCAATCCTCACTCAGAAAAGCAAATGGGATAGACATCAGAAGAAGGAGAAAACAGGGAACAGGACAGAAGCCTATCACTGAGGGCCTCTGAAAGACTCTGCCCAGCAGAGTATTGAAGCAGATGCTGAGACTCATAGCCAAACTTTGGGCAAAGTGTAGGGAATCTTATAAAAGGAAGAGATAGAAATACCTCGAGGAGATTGGAGTTCCACAAGGAGAGCAACAAAACAAAACAAAAAACAAAAACAAAAACCTGGGCCCAGGGTCTTTTCTGAGACGGATATTCCAACCAAGGACCATGAATATAGACAACCTAGAACCCCTGTACAGATGTAGCTTATGGTAGCTCAGTCACCAAGGGGTTCCCTAGTAAGGGGAGCATAGGCTGTCTCTGACCTGAACTCAGTGGCTGGCTCTTTGATCACCGCCCCCTGAGGAGGGAGCAGCCTTGCCAGGCCACAGAGGAAGAAAATGCAGCCAGTCCTGATGAGACCTGATAGTCAAAGGTCAGATGGAAGGGGAAGAGGTCCTCCCCTATCAGTGGACTGAGAAAGAGGGAGGAGAAGAGGGAGGGAGGGCAGGAGTGGGAAAGGGTGAGGGAGGGGGCTATGGCTGGGATACAAAGTGAATAAAGTGTAATAAATAAAAAAGAAATTTAAAGTACAATGTGATTCTGCAGGAATCCTGAAAAGGAGCTCTATGCGGTGGGGGCAGGGCGGGGCATAACTTAGAGTAGTGTGTGTACTGGGGCAGGGCAAGAGAAATATCCAGCATATGCTGTTTCAAAGGGCATCATTTAAAATATGGGGAAAACATCTGTCTCCAGCCCGGCTCTTCTGATTCTATCGAGCTGCTCCACAAACCTGACGGGTAAGTACTGAAAAAGTTGATGTCAACAAAATGTAAATTAACTGCCTGATCAAAACAAGACCACAGCAGCAGATCAAAATGAGGCGGGGCGGGCCTTACCATCACGAGTTTTGTGGGGAAGCTACTCACTGCAGAATCCTTCGTTTTGATCCGGTCAGAAGGCATTTACAACAACCAGAATGTAAAGTGAATAAAAAAAGAAAATGGGGGTGTTTTGTGTAATCAGGAAAAGGGTTACTTGTTGGGGGAGGGGAGCACAGAAAGGGGAAGGGAGATGGCTTCTTTTTAAAAGATCCTCTCTGCCTCCTATAGTGTCTACACCCTCCTCCCACGTCCTTTCCTTTTCTGATTCTCCCCATCTTCTCAGAAAAGGAAACTTAATTTTAACTAAAGCATTTGAGGTTTCAGCTTGGGTGTGGAAAGACCAGGCAGGAAAGCGATAAAGTCAAAAGATGCCTTGCTGTAAAAGTGAATTATGCTTTCAAACAGAATGAAAGCACACAGGTCATAGCACAGTTAAAAAAAAAAATACATGAAGGCTGTTAAGAAAAAGGCAAAGCTCCGCCCCTTTGAGGCTTCCTTGTTTTCAGGGAGTTCTGGGTGTTACTAGATATATCTCTGTGGAGAAACTGATTTCCGTTTTCTTCCATCTGTCACATTTTGCTCTTCCCATATCATCCCAGGGAGAGGCAGAATGTTCATTCCACTGGAGAGGGAGGGCGAGTTTCCTTACTCGACTACACTCTATGCAAGTGTGTGTGTCTTTCTTTTATACTGTAAGTAACCACCGTTAAAAATAATGAATCAAGCTTGCTCTTCCCTTCTTTTCTCCTCTTTCTCCCCGCTCCCACCCTGTCTTCAGTGACGTTAAGGGCTATCGTTTGGGCACCAAACTGTGCATCTCACAGCACATCTTTAGCCATGTTCCCTAAATACTTGTAAGGTTTGTGCCTGGGACCCTATAACAAAAGATGACATAACAAGAAACAAAACAAAACATCAGTTCATTTGATGTAACATTTACATGACACAAGCACCTTTAGAAATGAAAACCCAAGAACGAGGACAGCTGTACACTTGTATGCCTGGGTTTGGGGTAGAGAAATAAGTAATTGGTCAGAGGGAGTTTGGTGTGCTGTAATGCACAAAGGGAGAGCTGAGCAAGGGCTGTTTTCAGCCCTTTGTGTCTTTTTTCCCCTCAGAGAGGGAATACTTCCCCATCAGCCTGCTTCCTCGAAGAAGAATAGCAACCTGCTTTGACTGTTTCCCCAGATGCCAAGATACTACCCTTTGGGACAGAGTACTTGAACCGTCCCCATTTATGTCTCCTTGTCTGTCTCCACACACAGTATCAAGGATCTACTCAAGGATTTGATAGAAAGTAGAAAGGGTGGAGCTTGCAGGTACATCCTTCCCTCTCACTCACCAGAGGTGAGGGCCTGGGGTCCCAGGATGTGAATGGGAAATTCCCATGAGCTCAGAACCAGCTGCTACTTGTCCTCATGACCAGAGAGGCCTTATTCATTGCCTCCTCCAAGAAAACCTCTCCAGAGAAGCTCTGGAGATGCTAAAAAGTCGCTTTAAGAAGACAGATTTTTTTTTTTAAACTTCCAAGGATTTTGGTAAAGAACACAGGGGTCTGAAGAGCAAACAAGCAAACAGCAGAAACAACAAAAAATGGCACCTCTTGTTCTTGGCGTGAGCAGGGAGCAGGTGATAGAGAGAACCATGTGGTGGAAAGTCAAGGAAGGCAACAGATGGATTCAGTCATGTCCAGCACAGCCTGTTCCGTGTGTGCCCTCATTTCAGATGACACAGGCACCTTGAAGTTCCCTAAGCAAATTAAGCCAACACTTCAATCTCTTTACAAAAAAAAAAAAAAAAAAAAAGCGTTCAACTCCACCTTCCCGGGGATACCCACGCCTTTCAAGATTTTACTCAGAGCTGTTCAATAACAGATCCGGACAGCAGAAACACACATATTTGCTGATGGAATGTTGACAATAAATCCATAAAACAAATTTTAACTTAGAGAATGTTTTTCTCTGGGGAACTAGAAGATTAAAAAAAAATTAAAATATTCATAAAAATTTCTACGTTAAGGCTAATGGCCTGATGGAATGCCCCTGCCCTGTTATAGGACTTTTAGGCTTTTAAACGTTTTTAAAACAACATCACTGAAAATTTCAAATATATCCAAACTAAATGGAATCGAATATTGAACCTCTGTGTACCCATCACCCATCTCTAATGGAAACCTTCTGTGGTTTTTCTTGTTTTCTGTATCTCAACCTCCATGCTTGGTTTTTTATGTTCCATCTCAGATATTGCGTATGCACACTGAAATGTGTGAGTCCTGCCTGCACCCACACAGCAGTGTCTATGTTATAAGACAAACTATCTTTTACCTCTTCAGAAAGTTTCCTCATGGGCTACTCAGTCATCATAGACATTCATTGTTTCACTCTTTTAAGAACCTCTTATGTACAACCCTGCAGTTATTCTTTTGTATTTTTCACTTCGCCTAATGTCTGTGAGATTTATTCATGTTCGTGAACGTATAAGCAATGCTTTACCTCCCTACCCCTGTTTTGGCTGGAAGTATTTTATTGTATGAAAACACCACAGTTTGCTTATTGACTCTTTTGTTGACAGACATTTGGGCTGTTTCCAGTCATCAACTATTGTCAAGGAAAAAAGGCAGTAAACACTTCTGAACCAATCCTTTGGCAGGCATTTGTTTTCATTCCAGTTGCATAAATAATACGTACGGAATGGGATGTCTGAGCCAACGGAAATAACTTGACCGGAGCTGAGAACCACTTAAAGGACACCGCTGCCTCCTCCTTGACATTCAAAAAGATCATTTTCGAGGAGCCTAAATTTTAGCATTCTTGCTTAGGTCAATTTTTTTTTCCCCAGTGCCTGCAAGAAGGGCTGAGTTCCCTTTCTTTTGCAGAGATCGCCCATCTTCTTGGTGCACCATTGTCAACAAAGTGCTTTTTTCCTCGAATGGTTGTTTTGGTGTGTTTATGAAAAAAAAAAAACAATCAATTGACAACATTAGTGTGGACTTAGTACTGGCCTCTGCCTTCCATCCTATTGATCTGTTTGTTTATCCTGTGCTGATACCTCTCTGCTTTGTAGGGAGTCTTGAAGGCACATTATATATGTAGGTCTGTGAACTTGTGTTTTTAACAAGAAAATTATAATAATATGTTTTACTTATTTCATTTTTTTTTCTCACAAATTTTGGAATCAGCTTTTCATTTATTTTTTTAAAAGCCTGGATTCTGAATTTGTGGTCATATTAAATTGTGAATTAGCCAGAGAGAGCAGGTATCTTTAAAACACCGAGTTTTCTAATCTATTAACGGATTAGCTGTTCATCTGGGTTTTCTTTAATTTCTGTCCATCATATTTTTCCAGAACAAAGATGTTGTTCACCTTTTACTGTATATCATATTTACATTGAATATAGGTACTTATATCTCATCGTGAATAGAATTCATTTTTTTTTCATTTCGAACATTTCATACATGTGTCCAGTGTATCTGATCATATCCATCTCCCGTTCCTTCCCCCCAGAATCCCAAACACCTCAACGTTTTAGTCACTCTTTCATGGTCATGTGCAGAGCCTAAGACAGTAAAAAAAAAAAAAAAGAAAGAAAGAAAGATTACCTGATGTGTATATCCCCAGCTGAGGTCACACAAGGCACCTTTTTGTTTGACATCTTGTAGCATACATCAATGCCCTTTACATTATTCTGAGTAATGGTTTGCTAATGTTTGCATTAGAGCTCATGTCTTACTTTGTGTAAGCGATTTTGCACCCCTGACATTGTAGACAAGACTAAAGCAATATGCTCTTAGTGTTGCTTAAGCACAAGGCTGTGGAAAAATACATATGTCTAATAACCCGCCTTCAGGCATGAGTTACAAAGTGCTATTGACTATAATGAAACATTACATACATTAATTAACTTATCCTTACGTAGCAGCTCACATAAACAATGGTATATATTGATTGTTTGATGAAAACGTAATGGGAGACTTCCAAGAGACTAGCACTACCTTCCCCTCAGGAGTGATAATTCAGTATTCACTAATTCAGTGTTTAGAGATACGTTACAGAATGGAACTGCTGTGAATAACAAGGATGTACTATACTATACATATGAATGTGTGTAAATAACTTTGTTGGATTTATTCATACATATTCTATTTCTGGACATTTTACTGTGCCACAGGGAGGTGAGCATCATTTCCCTTCAATCATAAGACCATTCATCGGGACTTCTTTTCGCACACGTCTGGTGACAGTAAATACACTTAGCTGTGTTCATCTTAAAATGTTTTAGTTTATTTTTCAATTTTAAAAGATATCTTCAAGCTGGGGATGGTGATGCACGCCTTTAATCCCAGCACTTGGGGATGCAGAGGCAGGCGGATCTTTGTGATTTTGAGCCTAGCCTGGTCTACAAAGTGAGTCCAGGACAGCGAGTGCTATACATAGAAAAGAAAGGAAGGAAGGAAGGAAGGAAGGAAGGAAGGAAGGAAGGAAGGAAAGAAGGAAGGAAAGAAGGAAAGAATGAAAGAAGGAAAGAAGGAAAGAAAGGAAATCAGTCTTCACTAGCCATTGGATTCTAGGCTATTGGTTTTTCCTTTAAAGATGTGCCATTGTCCCCATCTTCCATCGCTTTTCCAGGAAAGTTAGAAATTGTCCCATCAATGTTTTTTATTGGATGCCAGATGTCATTTTTCTTTGCCTGATTTGAAGCTTGTCTCTTGATCCAGACTTGCCTGATTTCCTTTGCATTTATTCTGTTAGCTGTGGCTTTCTGCCACGTAAGCTTCTAGCTCCTTATGATGTAGGCAGAGATTTTAAACAGAACACTAATAACTTGCAAATCTCATTTTTTTCTGCTTCCCCTTTCGAGGCAAATACCCCTTCTATTCCTTCTCACTTTCACTCAAATTCTCAACTCTTCAAATAATTGTTTGTTGTGTGTGCATATGTAATTATTGTATCCCAAATTTTAGCTTTCCATGGGGTAGCTTGATGAAGCCATTTTACTTGTTCATGAATGAAAAATGAGGTATGTTATTGAAATTAAAGCAACACCACAAACAAACATCACAAAAAAGTATGAATGCTTACTGTGCATCTCATGACATCCATGGCCCAAATTAACTAACTGCTAGTTAGAACTCCAACAGCCTGAACAATTTAGGTTTAATAAAAGAAACTTCCACCTTAAAGAAGAGATTCTTGGCCAACTCACAAATAAGACGTCAAAGTCTCGTGACATTTACATGTTTTCCGTTCCTCTGAGGCAGGATATTGCTATGTAGCCCACACCATAATCAGAAAACTAAGTAACTTGCTGTGTTGTTTCATTTGACCACAGCACTATGAGCATTAGAGGGTCAGCATGAAGTGTTGCCTGTGGCCTTGTTCAGAAATGAGCATGGCTCCTCACACATATATTATACAATACTCTGTTAAACAGGTTCATTTTTTTTTTTTTAGATTGTTAGCTACCTGATTTACCCTTTACCCTCTCTGCTTGGTCACTGTATTCTAGCCACACTATTACTTCAACTTTTCTTTAAATACACCAGCTATGCTCAAATCTCAGGACTTTACTTTGCTCTTTCCCCTGTTTAGAATGACCCTATTGTCAGCTGCCTTACAGTGAATTCTCTCATTTCCCAGGTGTGTGCTCAGAAGTTACATTGCTAAAACAGGTTTTAATTTATCTTTTATGTGAGATTACACCCCTTAAAAAAAAACCTTCATTCTCTTATTATACATCTTTCTCTAACATAGTACATATGTTCCTACCTTATGGTTGAGTTACGTCCCAATACAGGCAGTAGAAGTTGAAAATACAAGCAAGTAGAAAGTGTATCCAATAAGCCTAACCTATAGAACATCGAAGTTCAGCCTGGTTTGCCTTAGCTATGCTGAGAGCACTTACGGTATGCTATGGTTGAGCAAAAACAGCTAACCTAAGGCCCATTTTCTGGTAAAGCTTGGATGCCATCTAACTTCTGGAATACTGTGCTGAATAAAAAGTGGCTGCACATGTAGGCTTTTGTTTCATCCCAAGATGAAAATTTGTAAATTATCATCAAGTCGAGGGCCACCTATTTCTCACCTCTCACTTGCTTGTTCATTCTCTAGATTTACTTACTAGTGTTTTATTGGAGTATAGTCTTCAAGAAGCCAAAATTTGGTGAGCTAATTTCATATCCCCATGTGTTAGAAAGAGTCCATGCAAACTACAGGTGCTAAGTCGATTTATTGAGTGATAAGCAAATGCAACTCCCTTCAGAGTCTTCGGAATACTGTTGCCCTCATCCCCTGGAAAGGACTTTCTCAGTTGACTTCCATACACAGAAGCAACCTTTCACATGAAAGAAATTTCAGACTTGTGTTGTCAATTTGCTTTTTATTCCATCATAGGGTATTTATAAATTATTATTATAAGATGAACACTATTAGAAATATCAATGAAACTCAAAATTCAGGCTCTATGCTCTGACCAATGGAATAAAAATTGAACTTTGT
This sequence comes from Psammomys obesus, assembly GCF_907164565.1. Taxonomy (NCBI): domain Eukaryota; kingdom Metazoa; phylum Chordata; class Mammalia; order Rodentia; family Muridae; genus Psammomys; species Psammomys obesus. Next base: position 29,058,484 of record NW_026593286.1, on the reverse strand, counting down.
TGGCTTTATTAAAGAAATTTTCTCAGAAGTTATATGTGTGTACACAGCAAACACAATCACATACACACAGATTTACACACACATACACACAGAGCCTATACATATACCAGTACAATCAGTGGTCTTTACCAGTTCTGTTGGCCTATTATAATGAAAACATCTAAAACCTGACTACATATCATACTGCAAACAGAAAAGAAACAGCACTGTGGCATTATCTAATATAGCATAAATACAGAGAAAAATATGGATCTTTTAAAGAAATATTAAGGGATTAGAACTGCCCCATTCTCCAGGAAAAAAAAAAAAAAGACCCAGAGGGGGAAAAATGTGAGAAGGGAGAGATTATTGGCTTCTGCAAGAATAGGTTTCTGCCTTGGTGTACATGCTTGGGCAGCTTTAATGAGTCACCTCATCTTTGAAGGGAGTTGGCTCTTGCTTTGTTTTATGTTTAGTCATTGACCCCAGGGAAGTGACCTAGAAGTTCTGGCAATGAGATTTTGAGCAATGTTGATTACAGCAAATTCCAGCCAGGGAATGATCTTTTACCTTCTTTTAAGTCTGTCGTGATGGGATCTGACCCTCAGCCTTTTTACAGATACCGGTAATCGAGCATCAAGGGGCTAGGTGAGCTGCACAGCAGGACTCGTTTTCTCTGGGCATCTAATTCTTCACAGTTAAAATTACTTACATTTTCTAATATCTCACATGCCCCCAGGCAAGTCAAGCTACTCCCAGCCACCAGCCCCATTAAGGTTTCCTGGGCCCCGGAATTCCCTGGGCATTCCGTTTGTTTGGTAGTTCCTGAGCTGAGGAAACATTTCTAACTTGGTCACTTACTTAGATTAGAAATAAATGTCACTGGGACTTTGCACATCTCGACACCTGAGCATATTGTAATGATTCTCACAGCTACACTTAGCACCCCTTGTTTCTTTTTTCCATCAATTCACATAACATTCGTGATTATACTAAAGAGATATAATTAGCTGACACATCTTAAGTTTTTCAGCAGCAAAAATAATGAGTAAGTTTTAATTTCAAACTTATTTGTAACTTCAGTTCCCAACTCAAATGTTCAACACACCAGAATTTGTCTCTTTGACTCAGTTTTATTCATTACCACCCAAAATCTTGTTCTTACAGTATTTGTTTCAATATTTACTCCCTTCTATCTAAAGGAATTAATTTCATTCCTAGCTCTGCCTTTTTGCCCAGTTACTTAAGTATTACATGCCAATCTAAGCAAAAAAATAAAAATAAAAGTCACAAAACTTTAAAAAAATGTTAATTCATCATGGAAAGGTATAAAATATTTGATAGCCAAGAAAGGAAAAAGGGAAAAAAACATTATTATTTCTACCATTTAGAGATGACTACAAATGTAGACCATGAATGCAATATTAAAGCACTGTTAGGTTCCATGTCTGGAAGGAAAACACTGGCTCATGAATGGCACCATCTTATTCCCTCACATAGGAGAAGAACAAAGGTTCTTTCTCCAGCTTCTTTTAATAGGACACAGATCCCGTTCATGACAGCTCCACTCTCATGACCTAATCACCTCCTGAATGTCCCAAACTGTAGTGGCTATTACCCTGGGGGCTAGAACTCCAACACATAAATTTGGGGCTTGGGGCCCAAAACACTTAAGGGATATATATATATATATATATATATATATATATATAGATATAGATATAGATATAGATATAGATATATATAACTTAAAAGTTTGCTACATCATTGTTGCCCTCCTTGATTCTTGTATCTTTACAGTCTTTTTGAAAGAAGCAGGTCATCACATGATGTCTGACATCACAAGGAAGTCCATCTGCTTAATGGTGTTTATATATGACATTGGTCTCAGATTGAATTAGCTTATTGCATTAACTGGTGCAAAATGGAAGTTATTTTATTTTTCAAACTACTTTTGTACTTATTATTGGACAATTCTAAAAAGAGAAGCCTCCCTAACTTACTAATAAGCTAAAAGTGTCTAAATAGACTCTTCATGTTATTTTATTAATAATTTCATATTAAGACATTGACATAAAAGTCACTTTTGGTGATGGGAAATACAGATTTAAAATGGCCAACCTTTAGGCAGAGTGCGGGGAATCTTATGAAAGAGGTGGGAAATAGTAAGACCTGGAGAGGACAGGAGCTCTACAAGGAGAACAACAGAACCAAAAAATCTGGGCATAGGGGTCTTTTCTGAGACTGATACTCCAAGCAAGGACCATTCATGGAGATAACTTAGAACCCCTGCACAGATGTAGCCCATGGCAATTCATTGTTCAAGTGGGTTCCATAGTAATGGGAAGAAGGACTGTCTCTAACATGAACTGATTGGCCTGCTCTTTGATCACCTTCCCCTGAAGGGGGAGCAGCCTTACCAGGCCACAGAGGAAGACAATGCAGCCACTTCTGATAAGATGTGATAGAGTAGGATATGAAGGAAGGGGAGGAAGACCTCCCCTATCAGTGGACTGGGGGAGGAGCGTGGGTAAAGAAGGGGAAGGGAGGGTGAATTGGGAGGGGAGGACGAAGGAACCTACAGGGAGGATACAAAGTGAATAAATTATAATTAATAAAAAATTTTAATGTTATTTTCTTCCTTTTATGCTCTCTCTTGAATATTACCAATGGGATCTCTTTTAAGCCATCTTCTGTGTCCTTCTGACTTTTTCTTTTTAAATTACTTCCTTGATTTCCCATATAGAAGATATCTCTGTGCAATATAAGTTTTGTTTGTTTATAAGGTATGCTATCAATATTTACATATATATATATATATACATACATGTACAAATATGTATATATGTTCATTTTGACTTGAGTTTTCCCAAAACAAGGTTCTAGACAATGACTTGGGTGCAGGCAGATTAATTCAGAAGTGGTCCCAGGAAGCCAAAGTGGGAAATAGAGAATTGGAAGTAAATAAAGTTTTTAAAAAGTATGTTAGTGGGCTGCTGCTCTAGGTGATTAAGTCACAAACCCATGGGTCCACCTAAGAGATGCTATAGAATAGAAGAGCCATTCCCTCTTGACTGTTATGCTGAGGAAATGAGAGGCTGGGGTGCCTCTCTGGAGCGCTTTCTCCTCTGTGAGGATGGTCTCTTCCGGATATAGAAGGTGAAACTGCTGAATGCTGGGTTCTGGGCTGTAGAATCCAGGTGCTTAGATGGGCTGTTGTCAGTATGCCACATCTGAGCCACTGAGGTAGGACCAAAGCACCAAGAGTGTCTGTCACGTTAGGGGAGTGAAGTTGGTGGCTTTTCTCTTCCTTTGCTCCCTGCTTATCTCTTCGTTGCTTCCACTCAGAATGTAAACAGATCAACCCAGGCACAGTCAAGTTGGCAGTTTGTGGTGGTTGATCTGGAACTACCGTGTATTTAGATGTTAACTGCTTGCACACACCCCCGCCCCCGCCCCGAGACTCTTGCTGTTCTGTGAGAAAACCCTCACACATACCAACTGATGCTCTGTAACCTTGCCTCCAAAATTATCCCTGACTGCCTAAATAAAGTTGCCTACAGACCTGGGTTGAGCAGAAGAGAGGTTCACAGGCTTGGATGACAGGAGGATCACGGATGGGGAATGAGGAGAGAGAAACAGGAGAGGAGGAAAAAGAAGAGGAGTCACTATGGGTTAAGCATGAACTAGAACTGTGTGGCCCAGAGGAGCTTGCTGTGAAGATGGGAGATGGAGAGAAAATGCCCAGATGAAAAGTATAAGCAAGTGTTTATGGGAATTATGGGTGGGAAGTAGCCCAGTTAGAAATAATTAAAGCAAATGCCATGGGATGTGTGGCTGGGAGAAAAAGAAAAAAAATAGCTTAGGAGGTTAGCTTCTACCCAGTTCCAGTGTATAGTTATCTTAAAACCCTCACAGGTCTGTGTCTTTACTGATATGATAGTGGGTTAAATAATGACTGCAGTAATAATTATATGTATTAATAGTGATTACTATTAATAACCTTAATAACCCTTTTCTACAACAGCAATTTTCTTCACCTGCTCTTTGCCAGTCAAATTACCACATTTAGCTTGTATCATTCCTTTGCTTCACACCAACATTTCCAAGTACCTGCTAGATTATGTCCAGTTAGATATCCCATACGATTTCCAACTCTGTCATGTCCCAAATTGAAATTATCATCCTCTAGTCTTCCTCCCTCAATAACGGTAGTGTAAATGGAGCAACCAGCTGCCCAGCTGCCCAAACCAGAAGACAAACATTGCCTAATTCTTACCTCTCACCACGCCAATCAATTGTCTCTTATGTTCCAAAGTGCTTTTCCACTCCAGCTGCATCTTACAATAACTACCGCCTCTGTTCTATGTCATGACATCATCTTCTCTTGTCTTGATTACTGAGACAGTCTCCACAGCGACACTGCAGTGTAGCCTGGAACTAATCGCTTCCCCACTCTATAGCAAAGTGATCTCTCAGAAATGTCACAGCATCATCTGAGCCTAATAGTATTTTGCTTAGAATCACTTTTAGTTTCTATTTGCCTTGGGTTTAAAGTTATGGCATAAAGCTGGTTAAATTGCCCTTTCTGATCTGGCTATTGTTTTAATCTCCTACCTTGTAATTGGTCTCCAGCACCCATTCATGTCCTCATCCCACAGACACAGACAGCACACACACACACCTTGAAACCACCATTAACCATCCAACTGTGGACTTCTCTTAAGTCCTGCAACAAATCCCCCTTTCTTTTCACTACTACCGCTTCTTAATAAACGAGTGTGTTCCCTGTGCCTCTCTTGACTCACTCCCATTCTACTTTGAGGTCCCAGGAAAGACATCTTTGGACCACCTGATAATAATTTTATAGCATATCATGCTTCTTATAACCTTAGTTTCTTCTTGAGCTGGCTAGTTTTTGCCGACTTGACACAAGTCAGGGTCAAGGTTACCTCAAGAGAGAGAAAGCACCCATCAGATTGCCTTTTAGGCAAGGATGTGGGACCTTTTATTGATTAATGATTAATAAGGGAGGCCCCAGCACACTACATGACCATTCCTGGTCAGGTGATCTTGGCTTGTATTGGAAAGCAGTCTGAGGAAGCTGCAGAGGAAAAGCCAGTGACCAGCGTTCCTCCATGGCTTCTGCTTCTGTTCCCCAATGCACGCTTCTGCTTTGAAACTCTCTCGGTCTTGGTATTTCATCACAGCAATAGAATCCCTCTGACACCACTTGTGAAAGCTGAATACATGCTGATGTCTACCACGGGCAACAGTTGCCAGAAGTGAGGCAGTATGTACAAAGTACATACTAAGCACTCAAGAAATATTAGCCACGGCTGTTACAGCCATCATTGTATATGGCACATGGAGTTAGAGCTACACATGTAGCTGTCCACATGTTCATCTAGACGGGAAGTTCCGTGGGCAGCAATCCGAAACCCTCTGTCACAACTCTGTGTTGTAGCACTGTGGTCCCTGCCCCATGTCAGGGACTCATTGCATAGACTGACCAGTGAGACAGGGAGGCCGTAGCCTGAAGTTCCCGTCACAGGAGACAAGTATTTGGAGGGTGAGGAGTGTGTGTGTGTGTGTGTGTGTGTGTGTGTGTGTGTGTGTGTGTGTGAAAATGAATGACTCCTGTGGTTTGGAAGAGGTAGACCCTATAGGGTGTCAGTGACACATTTTTCAGGGACAATATGCAGGAATGACTTAAGGAAGGGAACTTCACAGCGTTGCTGTGAGAGCAGCCATTTTTGTGAAGAGGAGCAGGAGCAGTCGAGTGACACGTCGGTGACAGAAAGAAGCAGCCTTGACAGCCTTTTTTAGCTCATCCTTTCTGAGCTCCACTCTGTAAACCTCTGCCGCTGTCTCCGAAAATAAATATTTTTTTTGCACTTTTTGATTTTTGTTTTCGAGAATTCACAGGTACGCATAACGTGTTTAGTTCAAATCTACCACCATTCCTCACCTCCAATTCCTCCTCTATCCAACCTCCCAGCTCCTTTCCATTCCAATTTTGTGTGCTCATTATTTTTTACATCCACTGAGTCAGCTTAACGCTGCCAGGATATGCGTGGGTAGAGGGCCATCTCCTGGAGCAATGGTAGCCTAGAAGGGTCTGCATCCCTGAAAACCAACGCTTCCTCCTCCCCCAACCCCCATCAGTCACAAATAGATCCTCAGCGATAGGTGAGACCTCTTGAGTTCCTTTCTCATCCATGCTGCCATTTTGACTGGCATCATGAACTCAGCCAAGATGAGCTCATGTATGCATGGCCCTGCCGTGCCCAGAAAGTACTATTTTCCTGCAGGTGACTTCTACCGCTGGATCTCACCACCTCCTACGACATTGCTACCCGCTCTTTCGTGACGATCCCCCAACCGTATGTGTGCGCCTGCGTGCTCATGCGCACACGAGCTCTTGAGGCTGTTAGGATGGCAGATGTCGATGTACTTCTGCTACTTTGCTGCAGGGTACTCAGAGCCTTTCTTGTGCCAGAAAGAGAAAGTGCGTCTGCTTTCCTAGCTCACTGGAACTCATGTGAATACAGAACCTTGTGTCCCCATGAGGGTTCTCTCAGCCCTTTCGGCTTCTGATCCTTGAAACTCTAAGAATAATGAGGTGGTGAAGTTTCTAATTTCTGTTTCATATGCATTTAAAAACGGGGTGAGATGACCTCGTTGGCAGAGTACTTGTCATGCGGATATAAAGATCTGAGTGTGGAGCCCCGGAGTGTGCAAGCTCAGTGTCCCTGTGGCAAGACAGAATACCTGGGAGAGCTCACGGGCTAGCTGGCTTGGTGACCACAGTGATGGAGACTCCATCTGGAACAAGGCTGAAGGTGAGGACCAGCACGCAAGATTCTCCTCTGGCCTCAGTGCACACACCCTGCAGGCACACGCGTATATTAACGTGAACGTTCCCTCCTTCTGTCTCCCAGTCTCTCTCTCTCTCTCACACACAAAGTGCTCATTTGATTCAATAATTATTAGTAAAAGGCATGCAGTAAACTCCGAAGTGTGCATCTGCGGAGAGCCTGCAGACCACTGGGAGAAGCCTGTGTGTGAATACACAACTCCAGAGAGAAACACAACCAGTAACTGTCATGGCACAGCCTGCCTGTCCAGTGCTCTGGGATTTTTGCTTGTGTGTTTGTTTACGTGTGTGCAACGTGCGCTTATCATTTATATCTCACGGGTGCCTTGCCTAGGGGCTCATGTGCCTTGCCCAGTCACAAGACAATGTCTTTACTAGGATGTTTACTTTTTTTGGTTTTCTTCAGCTTGGGGGCTCTTCTCCCTCTAAGATGGGGGGGGTTGCTTTCTGAAAAGTTTTGTTATAGTTTTTATACAGTGGTCAAGCTGGAAGGGACCCTGGGGCATTCTAGAGTCCCTAATTTTATAACTGAGGAGACAGACGTTCAAGGAAGTACAATGGCATGTGAAGGCCACCCGCCGAGCTTATAGGAGAACCAAACCAAGGTGACAGGTGACATCCCCATCACCTTCAATTTTTAATCCTACCTCTGGTTTCACACACACAGACACATTTTCTTGTCTATCCCGAGAGCTCTTGCTACACGGGGTCCCATTATCTGAATAGCTCCCAACCTTGTTTAAAGGAGATGTGTGGAGGAGGTCGACATGGGTGTTTACAATGTGTTTTTCACGGGACGTGTCTGTTACCGAGCAGGTGGCCTAATGCCCAGCTACCTGACCAGTGACTGCAACCCTTCCCCCAGAAAATTAGCTCAGGTCAGGTAGCCAGCTGGTACTTATCTGGCCCATGTCCAGTTACGCCTGCCTGACATTCTCGGGCATTGGAAGTCAACTTTTGAGTCTTCCCTGGTATGTTGGGAGGGAAACCAGGCCTGTGTTCTGCCTAGTTCTTGAGATGGAAACCACAAATTCAGTACACTACCACGGCAGAAGTAAGTTCAAAGATTTATCACTCACAGGTTCCGAGCAAGGAGGTTGAGATGAGTGCAGAGGAAAGTCCTTTGCCCCAGAGCATGAGAGGGAGTTACAAATGGGCAGTGTGTGAAGGGAGGGGCGTGGGGGCCACTTTGACCTCATGGGCAAATGTCTGGATGGTCACTTTAAAGGCAACTTCAGGCCGATCAGGGTGCCTGGCCCGCTAGGCCAGCACGAGAACGTGGACCCCGAAGCCACTCACACAGAAGTTTGTTCCTGTCATTAGCTTTCTCTGGGGCCTTCTGTTTACTCCTGTATTGTTGTCGGGTGAGTTGGACCGCAGTAGGACGATTGCTAAGTTGTCACATTGGCAGCCATCTTTAAGACCCGTAAAAGATTAATTACCGAGGGAGCCCATAATTTTGTCACGATCAAAGTAAAAGTTCTATTTTTATGGCTGCCTGTGTTTCATCCTCTATAAATTTTATAATACTGATTGAGCTCAAAGTATGGGCATAATTTACATGCATCAAAATGCCTCACTCTGTCCTTCCAGGCAGCTAGGCACCTGCAGCAAATACACAGAAGCACATTAGAAGGCAAAAAGCTCCTGGGCTCTGTGAGGCATTAATCAATGGGCTGTCTCTTAAGGGAGGAGAGAGCAAGAGAGAAAGGTGGCAGGATGTGGGGGGGGGGGTTGTGATGGCGGCCTTCTGCAGCCACAGTCCTGCATACTGAGTTCACACAGGCCATGAACATGTCAGAAATACACTTACTTCAGCTTTTTCGTGCCTTCCCAAGGTAATCAGCCTGATTGCCTGAAAATGCTTTTTCTCTTGCAGTGACCAGAAACTCTTTAGAAATGTCGGCACAGGAAGGACTTCAGAATTTGTGGCTATTTAGCACGGCAGGCTGTGTCCAGAATGTGTTAAAAGTGTGGATAGAGAGGCCGCGTGTGTTTCTGAGCTTCCCTCTCCAGCTCCTACCTAGCTCTGCCTTCGATTGATTTTGCCTCCTAGCAAAGAGTTAAAGGTTATCAGGCGGGGATTTAAGTCCAGGCACGCTGGCAGACATGTACCAAGGCAACGGCAGTTACAAATAGTGTGTGGTACAAGCTTTCAGGGTAAACATCAATTTCTCCAATTTGCTCTAGCCTGAGAACCTTATAAGCCTAGCAAGTGAATTGTGAGTGTGGGTTTTGTGCTAGATGGTTGGAGCAGGGGTGTTTCTCTACAGCCCTGCTAATATACACCGAGTTACGTTTAAATATCACGAAGGGGTAAAAAGTCACAGCTGTTTCATTTACCACCCTCTTCTTGATATGCGCCAATTTCAATCTTCCTGGATAGATTGAGAGACTGCCCTGGACTCAGCTTCAGGCAATGGAAGAAGTTGCTGGAGCTTGTCCCTGAACACCAGGGCAAAGCGCTCCATCTCTCTGCTATTGACAGCCCAGCTCCACCTTCATTTCCACACCTTGCTTTCAGCTCATAGGACATTGGCTATGCATTATCTTGAGTTGTGTTTTCCGGGTTTCAGGAGTCTCACAGAGGTCTTTTTACACACAAGGCACTGGCTTAGGCATGTTATATACTATCTTGTTTAATATTAGTGTTTAGATGGGATAGCTGTAATTACTGCCTCCAATTAGAAAGATGGGAAAAATAAAGCCGAGGTGGAATGAGATGCTGAAAGTCATAGAACAAGCGTCCAAGGTGAGATCCAAGCCCAGGGAGCCTTCCTCGTGTAGAACTTTCACCTACTATTCTGCATACTTCCTCAGAGTGCTCTTGGGGTTTTCATTGAACTGGGTGTCGTCTGCGTGCACTTATCCCCCCCCACTTCCTAACATACCTAGAACACTCAAGTATTTGTTCCTTTCCAAGAGCCAAAGTAATCCTAAGAAAAGCCTGAGTAACAACCAGAATCTACTAAACCAGTAGGCATAGAAATATGATGCTTCCCAAAGGAGACCTAGCTTTTTCTTCCTGATCATCTTAACAGACTAGAATATAATAATTTCATTTAAGGAAAACCTTAAATAAAAGTTTCATTAGTCAGAGTGGGTATTCCTACCATAATGAGACCTGAGTTGAATTTTAGAGCCCTCTTTATGCTTGGTTAGTAACAAAGCTGTTATAAAAATAATTTGATAAGACAGTCCATTGCAGTCTTATGATTTAACTGTGTAAATGGGTACGCGAGCCCAGTGTCTGAGCATACCTAACTTATGTAATGCTAACATAATGGATTATGCATATTGTATTGGGTTAAAAATGAAACTCAGTGAAGTATTACAGCAATTTAAAAAATATATAACGGGGCTTGTTCAGCACAGATATTTAAAATTTAAACCTGTTTAAATATTCAGCTGAAACTAAAATAAAATTCTGAAAAATGGAATTCAATAGAAAAGCTCCATTAAGAGTAAAAATGCCTCCCCAAATCCATTTGGTTCTAATAGAAAGCCATTGAGTGAGGTTTTCATTGTTGCAGTACCAGCCAAGGGAAAAATTATACATCTATTTGGGTGGGAGAAAGTCATCTGGACTTTCTGAAGCATGGGCCTGCTTCAAGACAAGGAGGGTAAAGGGGGACTGAATCAATCCTCTGACCGAGCTGTTTAAAATGGCCCGGGACGCTTTCTTAAATAGCATTTCCCCCTTTCTTCTGTGCTTCCACGAAGTCTCATTTCACCTTCCATATCAGATACAATTTGAGAGGAAAAAAAACAACTGGCACCTTTCACTGCATTATCAGGACACTGACCAATTTGCTCTCCGAGAGCCAAGAGTTATTTCTCTGATAGACATCCTGCAGGATGTTTTTATTCAATTAATTGGAATGATTGCTTTCACGGAAACACACTGCTCTGTCAAGTCTGCTTGACTATCAGGTTTGGGCCTGGCACCAGCATTTTCGTTACTCCGGTTCTCCAGACAACAAATGCATGAGGATTCTGAAATATAATTAAAACAATCAGGGAGAATTAGCCAGCTCGGTGACTATACTCAAACAGCAAACCCAGGCAAGTGCCCAGGGAACTGCAGAGGGGAGGGAGCTGGCGCATCCAGGGGCCAGAGAGATGCTGCGAGGGAGACAGAAAATGGAGAGCATTATGAAAAGAAATATAGGATAATATAAACAGAGTCTCTAATCCTGAGGACTGTAAATCCCTTCTCCTTAATTGGTTTAGAAACTGTGGTCTGTAATGTGAGATGGAGGGTTCTGGCTGCCTTTCTGCTTTGTGGCAGAATCACATTAAATGAAAAACAATAGCAGAGCTGACAGCTCCCTTTCTGTGGGGGCACTTAGCACTAATCTGCTATTGAGACTAATACAATTACACAGGATTAGAGCGCTGCCAATGATGTGCACAGATTGGGGAATTCTAGGTGGAAGAAGAGCTGGGCTCTTTAAAGAAGGGTATGGGGGCCAAGAGGGAGGGAAGGGGGACAGTGGATCAGGTCCACAGTCCTAATTATACTAAAAGTAATGGAAATAATCATGATTTTTTTTTAACCAACTCTGGGTCTTTCTTTCCTTTTGTTGTTGTTTTTCCAGACAGGGTTTCTCTGTGAAACCACCCTGACTGTCCTGAACCTTGATTTCTAGACCAGGTTGCCCTTGAACTAAAGATCTATTTGCCTCTGCTTCCTGAATGCCCAGCCTTGATAGCAATTTCTAACCTAAATGGAATTCTGGCTTGACATTTTTCTCCTTGGTGTGCCATGCCTACTTTGATTGATTTTTCGTTGATTTTTAGAGATTTCTCTGGAGCTTACTTTTCCACGTGTCCTTACAACGTGCAAGCTTCCTTTCAGCGTGTCAAGACAGAGTGGGAAACTCACTTTCAAGAATTTAGAAATCACAACTGGCCAGAGGGTCATATTCCCTGGCCTCCAGTTGAGTTTTCTGTGCAAATCTGAAGTGACAGCTCCTATTGGGCTCCCCTCCCTAGAATGATTATGGAAACCCATCAGCATTGGTGACATGACCACAAAAGTCAAGCCAATTCATGCTTTTCGTGAGTGTCTCAGCAAAACTGACTTAGCCTCTTGCTCGCTTCACCAGGGAGATATGTGATCATCATCAGGGGAATACAGAACAACACAATGCTTTGAAAAAAAGACTGGGGGGGGGCGCGTTCCCTCCCAAATAATGCTCTGCTGATTTCTTCCTATGAGCCTCCAGCAAATATCTCCGGCAAAATCACTTCTACAGACTATTACTGTGCTTCTCAATCATTTGGAAAATGTTTCCAACTAGTCTCATTTTTATTTTTAAATAAGACAAGCCAATATGACATGCTTATTACATTCCCAGCATGATGCAACAATACTTTGCTAATTTAATTTCAAAGCTGTTGGACCTAAATAGATGCCCCTACTGAATGCTGTAGTTACTATACCTTCTGTGTGTTGCAGAAAGAATCAGCAAACATTGACATTGAACACTGTCTTAATACACAGTGACGAGCACATACTTATTAAAGTAAAATCAGTTCTGACACTAGAATGTCATTCTGGTACAACAGCTATGACAAAGAACCTATGCCCCAGAAGTCTATTTGCTCATGTGGGCAACTTGTGTTGCTAACTGATTTTTCAATATGTCTCTTGACCTGAGGCCTAAAAGCAATGAAACAATAGTGATTTCAACCCAGGTATGAAAACTAGGGTGGGAAAGAACAGAAATGCATACACTTAGATGAGAACAAACACTAAGGTTTCACTATTACTCAGTGTGACCTATGTTCCCTCAAACATGACAGCAATCGCTCATCTGCCGTTGACTTTCTGTTTGCTCTCCTTGCGATCTCCCAGCTTGTTCTTTACTCAGTCATTAGAATCTTCTATCCAGACCTAGAAATGAGTCATTTTCCAGTGCTGGAGTTGTAGTGGAGGAGGTTTCCTATTTGTCCTTCAAAGCTTGTGTTGGGTAGCAGCAGGCAGCCAACAATGATGCCAGGCTTTTGACTCCATCATCCTTGGGATAACCCTGAAGGATTAGAAACAATGAGACCTTATTTTATTATTGAGGAGCTTAAGGTTAAGAAAGATGCCCCTTGGCCAAATGTTGGGATATGAGTTCAAGTGCTTCTTTCTCATTCTGTTACACATACTATTTTGAAATGTCCCCATCCCACCCACCGCCACCATGACCACCACCATCGTTTTAGAGGTACTACCCTGGTAGGCACAAGGCTAATCACGTAAGCATATTGTTTTATCTGAGTTTCATAAGGAAAGGTTCTTTGCATGACTACTGTAAGGGAAAGACATTCACCCTCAGTGAACTTACATGACCTACAGAATGCCACTCTCCGGAAATGTCCATCTCAGAATTCCATGGCAAGACTTTGTGAAACTGGAGTTTATTATTTCCATCATGGAGCCTTTTCAGGTATGTGAAACTAATATGAATTTGTCACAGTATATCAGTGGTCTTGCTAAACCCATCAGCAATGCCTCCAATTTCTCCTTTGGGAGCACCCATCTCAACCTTAGGAACTGGGTCACAGTGATTGACAGATCTGGGCTCAGGAGCTTACAAACTGGGCAATTTCTCTGTACCCCTCAGAGGGTCCTATAATTGATTTAAAGGGCAATGGTTTCCATCTTGAGCTTCCTACATTTCTTTTAAAACAAGATACCTTGAATTTTTATTTTGTAGTGGGCTACACAAACTGTGTATCTTGTCCTGGTCGATGGACAAATTAAACAGTAACCTGCATGAGTGAAAGTCAATTTCAGGGCATTCTGAAAATGTTGATCTCACTGGAATGACAAGTTTAGAACACCAGTAGCAACCACATGCAGAGTCTGTCTGAGAATAAAAGTGGTGGGGGCAGAAGTGATTGAAAGATAAAGACAGTGTCTTGATTAAATCACCCGAGTCTTTGGGTATATTATACTTTATTATTTTACATTTTGTCGAAGTCACTTTTAGATGAGTGTTTCTGTATCCCAAGAAGTTCAGACTAACATAGTCATGGACCAGAGCAGATACTGGGTTAGAATCTAGGGCACAGAAAGCTTAAGGATCCATATCTATAGAGGAAACTTCAACCAACCTGACAGGCAGGTTGTTTTGAAAATTGCCTCCAAGTTATCCTGGATTGGGCAGAAACAGCCAGAAGTTTTACATAGCCACTTGCTGTGTTTCTCCATGGAGCTAAGCCAAGAAGATACTGCCTTGCCTGAGACAGCTCGGCATTCAAGGCAGGCTCCAGAAAGGCTACCAGGATCTTGGAGGCTATCTTCTTACTCTTAGCAGCTAAGTGGCCATCCTTTGGAAGAGGTCAAATATAAAAAGTAAACACGTCTATATTGGTAAATGGAGGCACAGCCTGAAGGAGTCCAAATATATAAAGAAAGACACAAAAGCACCAGGGGGAAAAATGGAGAAAAGTGGGACTACCGTGATATTGGCAACCAACCTTGTAGGTAAAAGTTAAAGATTTTGTTAAGGCTGCAGGTTAAATTTCTTTCAAAAAAAAAAAAAAAAAAAAAGGTGTTTTTACCGGGTGAGCTGAACCCATGCTTGTTGATGGAAATTCTTACAGTGTGGATTTTGTCAGTGGAGCTAACGATGACCACAGCTCTCTTTTCCTGGGGATTTTGGAATCTCTGCTTTACATAATTAAAACCCTGTGTTTTGCTGGGAATCTCTTACTTGATTTGTCTAGGTTTAGGGGAAAGAAGCAAGTATTAGAAGCTTGTGTGGTCTTGCCAGCCACTGGAAAACTGAGGGGAGCTCATGATCTCATAATTTGCTTCTTCTTGTGTGTTCATATTTCAGAACGTTAAGCTATCCCAATTATTTTGAATAAAACATAAAATAGATTGCTTAAGGATGCTACTTATTCAGGCAAGGGAGAGTTATCCATGTCAGACCTGGCCCTCTTGTCCCTGCATGCGGAGGTCTGTGGACAACCTCTGGTTTTGTTGCTCGGGCACTTTCTACCTTAGGCTTGAGAGAGCATCTCTAATTAGACTAGAATTATGCCAAGTAGACAAGGCCACCCAGCTAACTCTCAAAAGTGCTCTAGAGAGCCCTCAATTTTGGGATCCCATTTTGGCATTACTGGGATTACAAACCAGTGTCACCAGGTCCAGGTTTTTATGTGGGTTCTGAGTATAAAACTGAGGTCTTCACCTTCGCGAGGCAAGCGCTTTGCCAGCTGAGCCACTCCTCACTTCTACATCTTCATTCCAGAGATCCTACTAGTTTTGGCATGTTTGTACACAGACCTCAGTACCACTGGCAGATGGTTTGGGAGACGACGCGTAGAGGAATGACTTAACAACATAAGCGTACCAGTTGGGTGAACATAAGGTTAAATTCAGGGGTCCTAGTCTACCCTTCAGAATTCAGATTGAGGCTTCTGCTCTTTGTTGGAGAAGGACCAGATGTCTGGCCTCTCTATGTAGTGTCCACAGCTACAGAGGAGGCAGCCTCAAAGCCATGCCATGACCACATTCTCTGATGTAACTAGCACCTGGGTATTTGTTTATTTTAAGCTCATTTTTTTTAAGTGAACAAATAAATAGCTTCTCAAGTGCAAGGAGTTAGAGAAAGCCACACCCTTCTTTTTTTTTTTTTTAAATCCCAGAGGCCTTCCCCTACTATAGCTCTCTAGTCTCAAGCTTGAAGACAAGCCCCCACGCGTGATCAGAAGCTATGTCTGTGTTTTTTTTATGTCACCTTCTTGAGGCAGGGTCAATATTATAGCTCCCATTTTGCACATTTTGCACAGTAGATCAATTTTCAATTCCCAACAACTGAACTTCCCAAATTTTTATATGATGAAACTTAACTCCAATCATATGGGTATAAAAAACACACATACCCACTGGAGCATTGTTAGATTTCAGAAAGAAATTTTATTTCACATTAAAATATGGTCTTTAGTAGCTCGATTGTGAATATAATGTGCTGTGTGTGGGCCTCTTCTGCATATTTAGATATGAAAGAGTATGCACGGCCGCCAGATAACGTAATTTTCATCCTGCCAAATACGGAGTACAATTCAATGAAGAAAATGCAACTTTTGTGGCGTGATTTATACGCGCTTATATACCCTTCATTTTGAGTCTATATGAAATGCAGACATTTATAGTTCTATAACCAGAGGAATAAAATTTGAATGTGTAGTAAAACGAGAAATGTATTTTAAATGGGTTTCGGAACAGAACTGAGGAAGCAGTCAGGAGGCCACGGTCTCAAATGTAATTGGTTATTTTGTCAGATGACCGCTCAGATGGACGCCTGGCAGGCAGAGGATGGAATTCAGGCTGATGGGCATGGGAGATGGAGCGGCGGATCTCTGGAAGAGATTGTAATGCTGCAACACACTAATCCAGGCCAGCCACAAAGCACGCCATAAAGGCAGCCTGAAAAATTCCTGCTGCCTGCATGATGCATCCCTATTTTTTTTTTCTTTAAAAGAACTATTTTATGATTTGGCATAGATCATTGATCATAGTGATTTTTTTATTTTTTTTCTTCAACTATCTCCCAGCTGCATGCTGTATTAAATCTACAAAAGACACAACCATTATTTCTATAAAATAGAAGATTGAGGGGCCATTTGCCCATCTGCACTGATCATTTCCAACATAACTCCTTTGGGCAGGCTTTACAGAACCCACGTGCCGGCTCCACGTGCCGAATGGTAAGGGGAACAGGATGGACAGGATTCCTTGCTCTGACAAGTAGCTGGTGGGTAGCGGCCTGCAGCTTTGCTCTCATATCCTAAAAGAACTGCCTCCTGATGTTTGAGGAGCCATAAATCTGTTCCTCCATCTTTACCACAGCATGTCATGTGACCCAAGCAGAGCCAACCAGAGTACTACTTAGGACATTTCCATGAGCAAATAAAAAGAAGGCTAGTTTATCCCAATATTGTCACCAGACAGAAGTGAAGTACTTTTGAGCAAAGGGCAGTTGGCAGCCATTTTTACTAACCACACAGAGAAAAACATCTTGATTGCAGAAGTCTAGGCAAGAAGAGTGGACTCAGAGATGGGAGGAAATCAAACTTACCCAGCTTGAGCCTCTGGATCCCATAATGCTTGGTTTAGAAACAAACCCCTTCTCAGTTTTGAGAACCAAAAATCTTCTTTGCCTTTTAATATAGTTGTTTGAGCTAGAGTTTGTCTTCTGTTTGTCACAGCTCTCCCCAAAGTCTAAATACACTTGAACTTTACAAGGAGATTTAAAAAAAAATGTTCTCCCCTGTTTCCCTTAGAGTCTAGTTTGGAGTCAGATGACCAGTTGTTGCCAATAAACTGTGAGAAAAACTGATCAAAACAGGAAACAGTGATGAGATAGCATGCCTCCTTGGTGCTCTCCTTTTGGAGAGATTTATAGGTGAAAACCCACAGCTGTAAGCTGGCCAGACCTGCATTAGCTTGTGCAGAATGGTGCCTCCATCAGCCTTCGCTGTTGTCATCCGATAAAGGAAATCAGGAATAGTTTGTCTCAGAAGCATATACATGTCTTTGTGTACAGGCATGGTGGGGCTGGATAGCATAGACACATATATACATACATATATATATATATATATATATATGTATACACACACACATGACCAGAATTATTCCAGATTTCAGAATTCTTCCAGAGTTTAGAATATCTGCATATAGAAAATATGGTATACAAGCCTAAGTAAGCATTAAATTCATTTGTGTTTCATATATACTTATATGCATAGCCTGAAGGTAATTTTATACAATTTTTAGTGTACCTGTCTTTTGCCTATACCAGTCACATGACCTCATGTGACTGTATGGAATTTTACACTTGTATATTCATGTGCTCACTCAAGAAGTGTCAGCTTGGTGAACATTTTTTTTTTAGAGTTTCAAAATTGCAATGTTAAATGATTGAACGTGTGTGTGTGTGTGTGTGTGTGTGTGTGTGTATGAGCACACACACACACACACACACGTGGTGCTTGTTCACTTCCCTAAATTTGACGCTAAAACTCATGCCTGTCAAGCAGCCATTGGTAATGCTCCATCATACCATAAAAATTAGACGTAGGAAACATCAGAAAAGACGTGAAAGAACCAGAACCAAGAATAGGGAAACAGTGAGGACAGAGTGCGCTCCAGTCCTGTACCTAGAAAGTGCTAACGTTTGAGCCCCAAAGGAAACCTGCATTCACTGTGTTCAGCCAGGGCTCAAACAAGACCCTGAAATTGCTTCACTTCATTCTTACCGACAAATCACGAGATGATATTCTCCATGAAACTGAATTCCAGAGAGATTAAGCCAAATCACAGATCGCTTGTTAGAGAAGGGCAGCTTTGAACCCTATCTGCCCAGCTGCACAATCCAGTCAAAATTACTTCCATTATTACTATTAATGGCAGTATAAATATTACTGAGAGCTAATATTTTCCAGATGCACTCAAAACAGCAGGCCCTGCTGCAACCCTCCTCCTTATTTAATTTAGAGAAGACAGGATCCTGCCCTGTCTGGTCTGAGTTCTTGGGTGCAGTTCCACTCTGGGGCACATGACTCTCAGCACCAGGCACCACTGTCCTCTTCTCCCTGGATCCTTCTGCTCCTTTTCAACATCTTTTCTGGGATGTTGTCCTTCTTAGCTCAATGATTTTTCTGTTAGACAGGAAGCAACTTCAAGTCCCAGGATTCCTGGTTCTCAGTTACAGTGTTCATGGGTTATTACCCTTTGCCTGGACAAATGTCCCAAACCTTAGTCCTCTCTTGTATGTAACCAATTTGCCAGCCAGCACACACCTGCAAACTAATGGAGGAATTCTCCATTCTGGATTCAGCCTGCTTCATCATTCTTTGCAACATTAGCTTTCTCAAAGTTTTGACAAGTGATCTCCTTCCGGGCTGCTGGTAAAATAAGACCAAACTACTAAATTTACAGTACTTAGGTGATAGAGCTTAGTCCTATAAGAGGTCTCTGTTGGAGGTCTCTGTTACTCCAAATGCCCACTCAGCTTAAACCATTTCATCCAAAAGGCAAAATCCCAAGTTAAGGAAAACTAGGTATAGTGAAATCTCTGCAATGAAGCCGCAAGCATAGAAGTACATGCAGCTGTTTTAAGAGGTGTTGGCCGGCCCCCAACAATATAGGATTAGGGCAAGTAGGTACCTCTGCCCACTGTTTCTTTGCTATAACTTCAAGGCAAAGTCCTGTCTACGAATGTGAAACTTTTCCAGGTGGAAGTCTGAAGAAGAGACTAGGATTAATTAGGATTCATTCTCTGAATTTTCATGACGGGACATTAGGGCATTCGTGCAGTCACATTTAAGGAACACCATTGTGTCCTGGTGCAATTAGAACCTACTCCTGTGTCCTGCCTATCAGTTAAATCAGTATTTATGGAGGGCTCAGGCTGCTGGTAATAAGTCAAATCTGGCCCTATTCCCACCAGTGACTGAAATAATGGATAAAAAGCCATTTAGTACATCTCTGTGAACATCATATTGTCACAGGCTCCTCCCGGGGACAGTGAATTCTATAAGCATTAATGGGTTTTATTCAACAAACATCCACTTTCTAGTCAGACAGTTTTTTTCTACTGACACCTGCCAATTCATATCCTACAAAGAAATTGCTGAGCTTATAGAGTTGTCATTTAAAAAATGAGTATGTCTCATTATCTTTATTTATATCCTTCTTCCTGCTCCAAACCATCAATCCAGAAGGCCTATGAAGTTTTTTTTTTTTTTTTGAAGGATATTTGTGTTTCTCAGTTAAAAAATCAAACACTACACTTTGCCAGTTAAAAACTGGTTGATTTCTACATTAAGTTTGCATCGATTTTATGGAAATTGGAAATTAGGCAGGAAACCCAGCCATCTGGACCTAAACATTGGTGGGTTTCTCAAGGGTTTGGGTGAAGGAAAAGGGTGAGGATACTAACTCAGTCTACTTCTTTGGGCTTCCTATTGCCTCACCTGACACATGTGATCTCAAGTAGAGTTTCTACCTGTTCTTTTTGTAACCTCAAACTTTGGAACTTCTTGTCCTTTAGAACAATTTCCTGTTTTCCAAGCCTAGCAGATGAAACACCATCCTGCCTTCAAATCCCTTATCAATGTTGCCTTCTCCTTGATTCTCATTAGGTTTAGAATGTCTTCTCCTCAATTCACATTTTATTTTGAATTCTTGCCTCCCTTTATACTATGGTAAATACAGTGGTAGGTAAAATGGTCCTTCAGAAATGCCAGTGTTAGAAACCCCAGCACTTGTGGATATGGACACAGAGGAGACTTTGTGAGTGTGCCTATGTTAAGGACTAGGGAATTATCCTGGAGTATTCCTGGGGAACAATAATCTAAAGCCACCATAACATCGGGCCTGATAAGCTTTGCCCATTGGTGCAAATGGCACAAATATTGTGGGGTAGGTCCAACTCCACAGACAGAACCCATGCCTGGTCCTTTAAACTGGGCCAAGGAACTTTGGCTGGGTAGGTCCTGGAGGAGAACTTACTTCTAATATTTTGCTAAATGGAGATAGTACCGCAGGATCTTCTAAATATTTATCTTTATACCCAATGATTAGGAAAGCTCAACTCCCTTCAGAAAAGCTTGTTTTTTTGCAACTGATTAAAATGCAGAGAAGATGTGACTGTGGCATGGTCAGCTTTGGTGGCACTTCTGGACCACACTTTCTCCTTCTGAGACTCAGGGATCATCACGGAATTGGAAACAGAAAGTCTAAGCACTGGGGCCTGGGGATGACTGCTGAAAAGCTGTGTCTTTTAGATAGGACAGGGCTATATCACATGTGACCTCATAGTGGATATTGTTGCCTGCCCAAAACCTACACAGATAAAGCAGGAAAAGAGGGTTGTAAATGAAAGGCAAGAAAGTGAAAGTCTAAAAACAGGCTACGGTGGAGAAGCCAGAGACTGCTGAGAAGTAATTTGAGGATGAAGGAGGAGCCTATGAGTCAAGGAATGTAGGCAGCCTCTGTAGGCTGGGTAAGACAAAGAATTAGATTTTCCTACAAAATATTTCAAAGGAACCGTTTCATTGCCCTCCAGAACTGCAAAAGAGTGGATTGGTATTGCTTCCCGCAACTGTGTGTCTGTCATATACTGCAGTGGTTGAAGGACATTGTGGGCTGTGTATTTAACAACACACCAGATTGTTGTTTGTTTGTGACCTACCCTCTTGAAAGCCAATGAGTTTGTGAGGGCAAGAATCTCGTCATTCTTCGATTCCTATTCTGGGGTCAAGATGGGCTGGAGCATGATGGATATAAGACATGAACAAGTAAATGAGTACGTTGTGTCGCTGTACAAAGGAAATACAAGAGCTTAGTGGGCAAGTGACTTGGTAATGCTTCCGAGGAATAGAAAAGTCACCCAAACGCTGATGTTTTTCTGGGATATACATTCACCATGACAAATTTTTCACTGAGAATGCAAAAACAAAATGATTTAAACACTATTCCTCCTGTTTTATATGTTGCCACACCACATAAATCTAAACTCCTAAGTAGAGGCTGTTTGCTTATTTATTTATTTTAAGCATGATTTTTGTGATTCCATAAGGAAAAAAAGTTTAGGCATTGGCAGTCTACATTATATTATACAGTTTTCCTTGGAGCTCTTTCAATGATTCCATGTTAATGCAAAGTAGTCCAGATTTTTAGAAGTAAAAATATTGTGTGCAGTTCATCTGTTTGTTTTAAACGGTCTCTCTAAACAGAAACTATGCTTTGCTGAGTATCAGTGTCAGAGGGCAATAACGAGCCAATTTTTTTTTTTTTTCATCACAAGAATGGAAAAGGGGGCAGAGAGAGGCAGACAAGACACATTCTTTATCCCTTCGGAGGGAAGGTGTACCCGAAAGACTAGTGTTCCTCACTGAGGCTCCTTGCAGGCCCCGGACAGGAAGTAGAGCGTGTTTTTGAGCTAATGTCCTTCGGGAAAGTGCAAACATGACTGTGATTGCCATTTAAACCACAGATGGCCATGGTGTCTCAGTCTGCCTGAAGCCAGCTGTTAGCTATCCTCTCATATCCCAGAAGACGTTGTTCTGTTACTCAGCAAGTAAGTCCTTTCTTCCAAAAATCCCTCCTATTTTGAGAGAAGAGTTGGCATGATATCGTTCTACAAGGAGATTTGTGTGTAACACCGGGCTGGTGAGCAGCCAATTTCACTGAAAGAGGAAAGCCCATAGTGTCCCTCCAGAGATGGGTTTGTATTCAGGGTCTCTGTCTCACTGTGATTCTTCGAAGAATTTAGTATTTTAAGCTTTAAAATTGTACTTTTCATTAGAAAAAATAATATTTAAATTTCATTTGTATTTGATGATACAAAATCTTGAGAAATGCTCACCCTACACTACTTTTTGATGGCCTGGTAGTGGATGGCAAAATGGAGGACGAATAAAAGACAATATGTTTTCACAATTGATCCTTCAGTCTCACCGAGGACATCAGGCATGGCCCATGCTAGGAGACAGGGAGAAATAGCACGCACGAGTAATCATTTTAGCAAATGTAATAGTTGAAAAGCATCTCCCATCCTTGTAACAATTGACTCATTCAGGGTTCAGGTCATAGACTTCCCCTGTCTTTTCTGGACGAGCAGCCTACTACAGTCCCTCCACTCTCATGGTTGTAGAGGGCCAATGGTTTCACGGCCCTTATTTCAATATGATTTCTTTTTCACATTTGTTTGTTTGTTCATATGCTGTGTTCTCACTCACAGCAGGAAGGAAATTGCATAAGAGCAGAAGGGCTTATCTGCTTCTGCAGACATATCCCAAGTGTCTAAAACACAACTTAGTGGGACTTTCCTTGGTATTTGGGCCTGGATTCACAAAATGAAAAGCTTCAGTCTTTTGTCTAAAATTAATACAACGCAGAAAAAAAAAAAACAAAAAAAACCTACGAAACAATCCTGGCAAGGGTTAAAGCTTGTAAACAATAGAATTTATTAGAAATAAAAATAGCTAATTCAAAAATGAATTTCAGATAAAATACGCTTGGTTAAAATAACTCACATGAACTAGAAAATGACTAAAACTGTGAATGGGATAATTTTTCCTTAACCAGAAATTAACAGAATAATGAAATATTTTAAACAAAAATTTTATGTGTAAAATTTGACCCTGTACAATTTTTCTCAGGAGAATGAGAGTTATAAAGAGAAACTCATAATAGCAAAAGATATAATAGGCAACATTTGATATGTTTGTGGAAGAAACCTGATGAGTAAATTGAATCTTTGTCATAAAATTCATGAGAAAGGATTGATTTTGAAAACAATTTTGGTTAAATGAAAATGGAAAAAAATGGAAATTGTTTGAGTGCTTTATATAGAAAAATTGATCAAATAATAAAATTATAATTTGATTTAAAAGTACTTTCTTGGCCATAGTGATGTAATTATGATTAAAATGATTGTGTTTATAAATGAAGTTTTCATATATATTTTGAGGCCAAAGTGGTATGATAACAATTTTCTACAAGCCACATGGACAGCAATAGCACAAGATACACAATAAAGCAATCACTTGGGAACCATAAGCAACCATTATAACATGCTAAGAATAAAAGACACCATTGTACATGCATCGTGGGCATCTTCCTTTGAGGGAGGGCAACTCTGTCCAGTTTCCAACTTTGGTCAACTCACCTGCTCCTCTGGGTCATATGCATGTTTAAAATGTTTTTGTTTTGTTTTGGTTTGGTTTTGGTTTTTGTTGTTGTTGTCATTGTTGTTCAGAGTGGTTTTAACTACAGATTTAGACCAAATTCCACCACACATACCTGGGCAAAAAAAAATATGAGTTAGCAAGGATGGTTCAAAAGCAGCGAATCATAGGCTAAATCTGAGTCATATTTAAGGGCTAAAAAGAAAAACAGATAAAGGCATAACACACCAGAATAGTGCAACGTAAGAAACCCTGAGGATATTTGAAAGGGCTAACCAAATACCATTGGGAAATAATGTCAAGAACAAAAAGAAAAACTCTTGGGTATGGCTAGAAGGTCAGTTTTGATGGAGAAAATGGCCATGGGACACATAGGAGATGAGGGTCACTGACAGAGAATACTGGAAGGTTGAAAAGCGAGTCTCTTGGTCAGTTTTTTTTTTTTTTTT